>NC_134837.1:193323739-193665516 GCF_004210375.1 Tachypleus tridentatus | reverse complement strand
AGCTGATTTTTAGTAATAACTCATCATAAGGTCATGTGACGTAAAGAGCTGATTTTTAGTAATAACTCATCATAAGGTCATGTGACGTAAAGAGCTGATTTTTTAGTAATAACTCATCATAAGGTCATGTGACGTAAAGAGCTGATTTTTTAGTAATAACTCATCATAAGGTCATGTGACGTAAAGAGCTGATTTTTTAGTAATAACTCATCATAAGGTCATGTGACGTAAAGAGCTGATTTTTAGTAATAACTCATCATAAGGTCATGTGACGTAAAGAGCTGATTTTTTAGTAATAACTCATCATAAGGTCATGTGACGTAAAGAGCTGATTTTTTAGTAATAACTCATCATAAGGTCATGTGACGTAAAGAGCTGATTTTTAATAATAACTCATCATAAGGTCATGTGACGTAAAGAGCTGATTTTTTAGTAATAACTCATCATAAGGTCATGTGACGTAAAGAGCTGATTTTTTAGTAATAACTCATCATAAGGTCATGTGACGTAAAGAGCTGATTTTTTTAGTAATAACTCATCATAAGGTCATGTGACGTGTAAGAGCTGATTTTTTAGTAATAACTCATCATAAAGGTCATGTGACGTAAAGAGCTGATTTTTAGTAATAACTCATCATAAGGTCATGTGACGTAAAGAGCTGATTTTTTAGTAATAACTCATCATAAGGTCATGTGACGTAAAGAGCTGATTTTTTTTAGTAATAACTCATCATAAGGTCATGTGACGTAAAGAGCTGATTTTTTAGTAATAACTCATCATAAGGTCATGTGACGTAAAGAGCTGATTTTTAAGTAATAACTCATCATAAGGTCATGTGACGTAAAGAGCTGATTTTTTAGTAATAACTCATCATAAGGTCATGTGACGTAAAGAGCTGATTTTTTAATAATAACTCATCATAAGGTCATGTGACGTAAAGAGCTGATTTTTTAGTAATAACTCATCATAAGGTCATGTGACGTAAAGAGCTGATTTTTTAGTAATAACTCATCATAAGGTCATGTGACGTAAAGAGCTGATTGTTAATAATAACTCATCATAAGGTCATGTGACGTAAAGAGCTGATTTTTTAGTAATAACTCATCATAAGGTCATGTGACGTAAAGAGCTGATTTTTAGTAATAACTCATCATAAGGTCATGTGACGTAAAGAGCTGATTTTTGTAATAACTCATCATAAGGTCATGTGACGTTGATTTTTTAGTAATAACTCATCATAAGGTCATGTGACGTAAAGAGCTGATTTTTTAGTAATAACTTATCATAAAGTCATGTGACGTAAAGAGCTGATTTTTAGTAATAACTCATCATAAGGTCATGTGACGTAAAGAGCTGATTTTTTAATAATAACTCATCATAAGGTCATGTGACGTAAAGAGCTGATTTTTTAGTAATAACTCATCATAAGGTCATGTGACGTAAAGAGCTGATTTTTTAGTAATAACTCATCATAAGGTCATGTGACGTAAAGAGCTGATTTTTTTGTAATAACTCATCATAAGGTCATGTGACGTAAAGAGCTAATTTTTTAATAATAACTCATCATAAGGTCATGTGACGTAAAGAGCAGATTTTTTTAGTAATAACTCATCATAAGGTCATGTGACGTAAAGAGCTGATTTTTTAGTAATAACTCATCATAAGGTCATGTGACGTAAAGAGCTGATTTTTAGTAATAACTCATCATAAGGTCATGTGACGTAAAGAGCTGATTTTTTAGTAATAACTCATCATAAGGTCATGTGACGTAAAGAGCTGATTTTTTAGTAATAACTCATCATAAGGTCATGTGACGTAAAGAGCTGATTTTTTAGTAATAACTCATCATAAGGTCATGTGACGTAAAGAGCTGATTTTTAATAATAACTCATCATAAGGTCATGTGACGTAAAGAGCTGATTTTTTAGTAATAACTCATCATAAGGTCATGTGACGTAAAGAGCTGATTTTTTTAGTAATAACTCATCATAAGGTCATGTGACGTAAAGAGCTGATTTTTTTAGTAATAACTCATCATAAGGTCATGTGACGTAAAGAGCTGATTTTTAGTAATAACTCATCATAAGGTCATGTGACGTAAAGAGCTGATTTTTTAAGTAATAACTCATCATAAGGTCATGTGATGGATAGAGCTGATTTTTTTAGTAATAACTCATCATAAGGTCATGTGACGTAAAGAGCTGATTTTTTGTAATAACTCATCATAAGGTCATGTGACGTAAAGAGCTGATTGTTAATAATAACTCATCATAAGGTCATGTGACGTAAAGAGCTGATTTTTTTAGTAATAACTCATCATAAGGTCATGTGACGTAAAGAGCTGATTTTTAGTAATAACTCATCATAAGGTCATGTGACGTAAAGAGCTGATTTTTAGTAATAACTCATCATAAGGTCATGTGACGTAAAGAGCTGATTTTTTAGTAATAACTCATCATAAGGTCATGTGACGTAAAGAGCTGATTTTTTAGTAATAACTCATCATAAGGTCATGTGACGTAAAGAGCTGATTTTTAGTAATAACTCATCATAAGGTCATGTGACGTAAAGAGCTGATTTTTTAGTAATAACTCATCATAAGGTCATGTGACGTAAAGAGCTGATTTTTAGTAATAACTCATCATAAGGTCATGTGACGTAAAGAGCTGATTTTTTAGTAATAACTCATCATAAGGTCATGTGACGTAAAGAGCTGATTTTTTGTAATAACTCATCATAAGGTCATGTGACGTAAAGACCTGATTTTTTTAGTAATAACTCATCATAAGGTCATGTGACGTAAAGAGCTGATTTTTTAATAATAACTCATCATAAGGTCATGTGACGTAAAGAGCTGATTTTTTAGTAATAACTCATCATAAGGTCATGTGACGTAAAGAGCTGATTTTTAGTAATAACTCATCATAAGGTCATGTGACGTAAAGAGCTGATTTTTTAGTAATAACTCATCATAAGGTCATGTGACGTAAAGAGCTGATTTTTAGTAATAACTCATCATAAGGTCATGTGACGTAAAAAGCTGATTTTTTAGTAATAACTCATCATAAGGTCATGTGACGTAAAGAGCTGATTTTTTAGTAATAACTAATCATAAGATCATGTGATGGAAAGAACTGATTTTTTTGTAATAACTCATCATAAGATCATGTGACGTAAAGAGCTGTTTTTAGTAATAACTCATCATAAGGTCATGTGACGTAAAGAGCTGATTTTTTAGTAATAACTCATCATAAGGTCATGTGACGTAAAGAGCTGATTTTTTAGTAATAACTCATCATAAGGTCATGTGACGTAAAGAGCTGATTTTTAGTAATAACTCATCATAAGGTCATGTGACGTAAAGAGCTGATTTTTTAGTAATAACTCATCATAAGGTCATGTGACGTAAAGAGCTGATTTTTTGTAATAACTCATCATAAGGTCATGTGACGTAAAGAGCTGATTTTTTAGTAATAACTCATCATAAGGTCATGTGACGTAAAGAGCTGATTTTTTAGTAATAACTCATCATAAGGTCATGTGACGTAAAGAGCTGATTTTTAGTAATAACTCATCATAAGGTCATGTGACGTAAAGAGCTGATTTTTTAGTAATAACTCATCATAAGGTCATGTGACGTAAAGAGCTGATTTTTAGTAATAACTCATCATAAGGTCATGTGACGTAAAGAGCTGATTTTTTAGTAATAACTCATCATAAGGTCATGTGACGTAAAGAGCTGATTTTTTTAATAACTCATCATAAGGTCATGTGACGTAAAGAGCTGATTTTTAGTAATAACTCATCATAAGGTCATGTGACGTAAAGAGCTGATTTTTTAGTAATAACTCATCATAAGGTCATGTGACGTAAAGAGCTGATTTTTAGTAATAACTCATCATAAGGTCATGTGACGTAAAGAGCTGATTTTTAGTAATAACTCATCATAAGGTCATGTGACGTAAAGAGCTGATTTTTTAGTAATAACTCATCATAAGGTCATGTGACGTAAAGAGCTGATTTTTAATAATAACTCATCATAAGGTCATGTGACGTAAAGAGCTGATTTTTTAGTAATAACTCATCATAAGGTCATGTGACGTAAAGAGCTGATTTTTTAGTAATAACTCATCATAAGGTCATGTGACGTAAAGAGCTGATTTTTTTGTAATAACTCATCATAAGGTCATGTGACGTAAAGAGCTGATTTTTTAGTAATAACTCATCATAAGGTCATGTGACGTAAAGAGCTGATTTTTTAATAACTCATCATAAGGTCATGTGACGTAAAGAGCTGATTGTTAATAATAACTCATCATAATATCATGTGACGTAAAGAGCTGATTTTTTAGTAATAACTCATCATAAGGTCATGTGACGTAAAGAGCTGATTTTTTAATAATAACTCATCATAAGGTCATGTGACGTAAAGAGCTGATTTTTTAGTAATAACTCATCATAAGGTCATGTGACGTAAAGAGCTGATTTTTTTAGTAATAACTCATCATAAGGTCATGTGACGTAAAGAGCTGATTTTTTAGTAATAACTCATCATAAGGTCATGTGACGTAAAGAGCTGATTTTTTAGTAATAACTCATCATAAGGTCATGTGACGTAAAGAGCTGATTTTTTAGTAATAACTCATCATAAGTAATAACTCATCATAAGGTCATGTGACGTAAAGAGCTGATTTTTAGTAATAACTCATCATAAGGTCATGTGACGTAAAGAGCTGATTTTTTAGTAATAACTCATCATAAGGTCATGTGACGTAAAGAGCTGATTTTTTAATAATAACTCATCATAAGGTCATGTGACGTAAAGAGCTGATTTTTAGTAATAACTCATCATAAGGTCATGTGACGTAAAGAGCTGATTTTTTAGTAATAACTCATCATAAGGTCATGTGACGTAAAGAGCTGATTTTTTAGTAATAACTCATCATAAGGTCATGTGACGTAAAGAGCTGATTTTTTAATAATAACTCATCATAAGGTCATGTGAGGTAAAGAGCTGATTTTTTTAGTAATAACTCATCATAAGGTCATGTGACGTAAAGAGCTGATTTTTAGTAATAACTCATCATAAGGTCATGTGACGTAAAGAGCTGATTTTTAAATAACTCATCATAAGGTCATGTGACGTAAAGAGCTGATTTTTAAGTAATAACTCATCATAAGGTCATGTGACGTAAAGAGCTGATTTTTTAATAATAACTCATCATAAGGTCATGTGACGTAAAGAGCTGATTTTTTAGTAATAACTCATCATAAGGTCATGACTGTAAAGAGCTGATTTTTAGTGATAACTCATCATAAGGTCATGTGACGTAAAGAGCTGATTTTTTAGTAATAACTCATCATAAGGTCATGTGACGTAAAGAGCTGATTTTTTAGTAATAACTCATCATAAGGTCATGTGACGTAAAGAGCTGATTTTTAGTAATAACTCATCATAAGGTCATGTGACGTAAAGAGCTGATTTTTTTGTAATAACTCATCATAAGGTCATGTGACGTAAAGAGCTGATTTTTTGTAATAACTCATCATAAGGTCATGTGACGTAAAGAGCTGATTTTTTTAATAACTCTTCATAAGGTCATGTGACGTAAAGAGCTGATTTTTAGTAATAACTCATCATAAGGTCATGTGACGTAAAGAACTGATTTTTAGTAATAACTCATCATAAGGTCATGTGATGGAAAGAGCTGATTTTTTTAGTAATAACTCATCATAAGGTCATGTGACGTAAAGAGCTGATTTTTTAGTAATAACTCATCATAAGGTCATGTGACGTAAAGAGCTGATTTTTTTAGTAATAACTCATCATAAGGTCATGTGACGTAAAGAGCTGATTTTTTAGTAATAACTCATCATAAGGTCATGTGACGTAAAGAGCTGATTTTTTAGTAATAACTCATCATAAGGTCATGTGACGTAAAGAGCTGATTTTTATAATAACTCATCATAAGGTCATGTGACGTAAAGAGCTGATTTTTTAGTAATAACTCATCATAAGGTCATGTGACGTAAAGAGCTGATTTTTAGTAATAACTCATCATAAGGTCATGTGACGTAAAGAGCTGATTTTTTAGTAATAACTCATCATAACATGTGACGTAAAGAGCTGATTTTTTAATAATAACTCATCATAAGGTCATGTGACGTAAAGAGCTGATTTTTTAGTAATAACTCATCATAAGGTCATGTGACGTAAAGAGCTGATTTTTAGTAATAACTCATCATAAGGTCATGTGACGTAAAGAGCTGATTTTTTTGTAATAACTCATCATAAGGTCATGTGACGTAAAGAGCTGATTTTTTAGTAATAACTCATCATAAGGTCATGTGACGTAAAGAGCTGATTTTTTAGTAATAACTCATCATAAGGTCATGTGACGTAAAGAGCTGATTTTTTTATAATAACTCATCATAAGGTCATGTGACGTAAAGAGCTGATTTTTTAGTAATAACTCATCATAAGGTCATGTGACGTAAAGAGCTGATTTTTTAGTAATAACTCATCATAAGGTCATGTGACGTAAAGAGCTGATTTTTTAGTAATAACTCATCATAAGGTCATGTGACGTAAAGAGCTGATTTTTAGTAATAACTCATCATAAGGTCATGTGACGTAAAGAGCTGATTTTTTAGTAATAACTCATCATAAGGTCATGTGACGTAAAGAGCTGATTTTTAGTAATAACTCATCATAAGGTCATGTGACGTAAAGAGCTGATTTTTAGTAATAACTCATCATAAGGTCATGTGACGTAAAGAGCTGATTTTTTAGTAATAACTCATCATAAGGTCATGTGACGTAAAGAGCTGATTTTTTAGTAATAACTCATCATAAGGTCATGTGACGTAAAGAGCTGATTTTTTAGTAATAACTCATCATAAGGTCATGTGACGTAAAGAGCTGATTTTTTAGTAATAACTCATCATAAGGTCATGTGACGTAAAGAGCTGATTTTTTAGTAATAACTCATCATAAGCTCATGTGACGTAAAGAGCTGATTTTTTTGTAATAACTCATCATAAGGTCATGTGACGTAAAGAGCTGATTTTTTTGTAATAACTCATCATAAGGTCATGTGACGTAAAGAGCTGATTTTTTAATAATAACTCATCATAAGGTCATGTGACGTAAAGAGCTGATTTTTTTAATAATAACTCATCATAAGGTCATGTGACGTAAAGAGCTGATTTTTTAGTAATAACTCATCATAAGGTCATGTGACGTAAAGAGCTGATTTTTTAGTAATAACTCATCATAAGGTCATGTGACGTAAAGAGCTGATTTTTTAGTAATAACTCATCATAAGGTCATGTGACGTAAAGAGCTGATTTTTTAGTAATAACTCATCATAAGGTCATGTGACGTAAAGAGCTGATTTTTAGTAATAACTCATCATAAGGTCATGTGACGTAAAGAGCTGATTTTTTAGTAATAACTCATCATAAGGTCATGTGACGTAAAGAGCTGATTTTTTAGTAATAACTCATCATAAGGTCATGTGACGTAAAGAGCTGATTTTTTAGTAATAACTCATCATAAGGTCATGTGACGTAAAGAGCTGATTTTTTAGTAATAACTCATCATAAGGTCATGTGACGTAAAGAGCTGATTTTTTAGTAATAACTCATCATAAGGTCATGTGACGTAAAGAGCTGATTTTTTAGTAATAACTCATCATAAGGTCATGTGACGTAAAGAGCTGATTTTTTAGTAATAACTCATCATAAGGTCATGTGACGTAAAGAGCTGATTTTTAGTAATAACTCATCATAAGGTCATGTGACGTAAAGAGCTGATTTTTTAGTAATAACTCATCATAAGGTCATGTGACGTAAAGAGCTGATTTTTTAGTAATAACTCATCATAAGGTCATGTGACGTAAAGAGCTGATTTTTTAATAATAACTCATCATAAGGTCATGTGACGTAAAGAGCGGATTTTTTTAGTAATAACTCATCATAAGGTCATGTGACGTAAAGAGCTGATTTTTTAGTAATAACTCATCATAAGGTCATGTGACGTAAAGAGCTGATTTTTTAGTAATAACTCATCATAAGGTCATGTGACGTAAAGAGCTGATTTTTTAGTAATAACTCATCATAAGGTCATGTGACGTAAAGAGCTGATTTTTAGTAATAACTCATCATAAGGTCATGTGACGTAAAGAGCTGATTTTTTAGTAATAACTCATCATAAGGTCATGTGACGTAAAGAGCTGATTTTTTAGTAATAACTCATCATAAGGTCATGTGACGTAAAGAGCTGATTTTTTAGTAATAACTCATCATACGGTCATGTGACGTAAAGAACTGATTTTTTGTAATAACTCATCATAAGGTCATGTGACGTAAAGAGCTGATTTTTTAATAATAACTCATCATAAGGTCATGTGACGTAAAGAGCTGATTTTTTAGTAATAACTCATCATAAGGTCATGTGACGTAAAGAGCTGATTTTTTTAGTAATAACTCATCATAAGGTCATGTGACGTAAAGAGCTGATTTTTTTGTAATAACTCATCATAAGGTCATGTGACGTAAAGAGCTGATTTTTTGTAATAACTCATCATAAGGTCATGTGACGTAAAGAGCTGATTTTTAGTAATAACTCATCATAAGGTCATGTGACGTAAAGAGCTGATTTTTTAGTAATAACTCATCATAAGGTCATGTGACGTAAAGAGCTGATTTTTAGTAATAACTCATCATAAGGTCATGTGACGTAAAGAGCTGATTTTTTAGTAATAACTCATCATAAGGTCATGTGACGTAAAGAGCTGATTTTTTAGTAATAACTCATCATAAGGTCATGTGACGTAAAGAGCTGATTTTTTAGTAATAACTCATCATAAGGTCATGTGACGTAAAGAGCTGATTTTTTTAGTAATAACTCATCATAAGGTCATGTGACGTAAAGAGCTGATTTTTTTAGTAATAACTCATCATAAGGTCATGTGACGTAAAGAGCTGATTTTTTAGTAATAACTCATCATAAGGTCATGTGACGTAAAGAGCTGATTTTTTAATAATAACTCATCATAAGGTCATGTGACGTAAAGAGCTGATTTTTTAGTAATAACTCATCATAAGGTCATGTGACGTAAAGAGCTGATTTTTTAGTAATAACTCATCATAAGGTCATGTGACGTAAAGAGCTGATTGTTAATAATAACTCATCATAAGGTCATGTGACGTAAAGAGCTGATTTTTTAGTAATAACTCATCATAAGGTCATGTGACGTAAAGAGCTGATTTTTTAGTAATAACTCATCATAAGGTCATGTGACGTAAAGAGCTGATTTTTTGTAATAACTCATCATAAGGTCATGTGACGTAAAGACCTGATTTTTTTAGTAATAACTCATCATAAGGTCATGTGACGTAAAGAGCTGATTTTTTAGTAATAACTCATCATAAGGTCATGTGACGTAAAGAGCTGATTTTTTAGTAATAACTCATCATAAGGTCATGTGACGGAAAGAGCTGATTTTTTAGTAATAACTCATCATAAGGTCATGTGACGTAAAGAGCTGATTTTTTGTAATAACTCATCATAAGGTCATGTGACGTAAAGAGCTGATTTTTTAGTAATAACTCATCATAAGGTCATGTGACGTAAAGAGCTGATTTTTTAGTAATAACTCATCATAAGGTCATGTGACGTAAAGAGCTGATTTTTAATAACTCATCATAAGGTCATGTGACGTAATAACTCATCATAAGGTCATGTGACGTAAAGAGCTGATTTTTAGTAATAACTCATCATAAGGTCATGTGACGTAAAGAGCTGATTTTTTGATTTTTAGTAATAACTCATCATAAGGTCATGTGACGTAAAGAGCTGATTTTTTAGTAATAACTCATCATAAGGTCATGTGACGTAAAGAGCTGATTTTTTTTTTAGTAATAACTCATCATAAGGTCATGTGACGTAAAGAGCTGATTTTTTAGTAATAACTCATCATAAGGTCATGTGACGTAAAGAGCTGATTTTTTAGTAATAACTCATCATAAGGTCATGTGACGTAAAGAGCTGATTTTTTAGTAATAACTCATCATAAGGTCATGTGACGTAAAGAGCTGATTTTTTAGTAATAACTCATCATAAGGTCATGTGACGTAAAGAGCTGATTTTTTAGTAATAACTCATCATAAGGTCATGTGACGTAAAGAGCTGATTTTTTAGTAATAACTCATCATAAGGTCATGTGACGTAAAGAGCTGATTTTTGTAATAATAACTCATCATAAGGTCATGTGACGTAAAGAGCTGATTTTTTAGTAATAACTCATCATAAGGTCATGTGACGTAAAGAGCTGATTTTTTAGTAATAACTCATCATAAGGTCATGTGACGTAAAGAGCTGATTTTTAGTAATAACTCATCATAAGGTCATGTGACGTAAAGAGCTGATTTTTTGTAATAACTCATCATAAGGTCAACGTAAAGAGCTGATTTTTTAGTAATAACTCATCATAAGGTCATGTGACGTAAAGAGCTGATTTTTTTGTAATAACTCATCATAAGGTCATGTGACGTAAAGAGCTGATTTTTAGTAATAACTCATCATAAGGTCATGTGACGTAAAGAGCTGATTTTTTAGTAATAACTCATCATAAGGTCATGTGACGTAAAGAGCTGATTTTTTTAGTAATAACTCATCATAAGGTCATGTGACGTAAAGAGCTGATTTTTTAGTAATAACTCATCATAAGGTCATGTGACGTAAAGAGCTGATTTTTTAGTAATAACTCATCATAAGGTCATGTGACGTAAAGAGCTGATTTTTTAGTAATAACTCATCATAAGGTCATGTGACGTAAAGAGCTGATTTTTTAACTCATCATAAGGTAATAACTCATCATAAGGTCATGTGACGTAAAGAGCTGATTTTTTAGTAATAACTCATCATAAGGTCATGTGACGTAAAGAGCTGATTTTTTAGTAATAACTCATCATAAGGTCATGTGACGTAAAGAGCTGATTTTTTAATAATAACTCATCATAAGGTCATGTGACGTAAAGAGCTGATTTTTTAGTAATAACTCATCATAAGGTCATGTGACGTAAAGAGCTGATTTTTAGTAATAACTCATCATAAGGTCATGTGACGTAAAGAGCTGATTTTTTAGTAATAACTCATCATAAGGTCATGTGACGTAAAGAGCTGATTTTTTAGTAATAACTCATCATAAGGTCATGTGACGTAAAGAGCTGATTTTTTAGTAATAACTCATCATAAGGTCATGTGACGTAAAGAGCTGATTTTTTAGTAATAACTCATCATAAGGTCATGTGACGTAAAGAGCTGATTTTTTAGTAATAACTCATCATAAGGTCATGTGACGTAAAGAGCTGATTTTTTAGTAATAACTCATCATAAGGTCATGTGACGTAAAGAGCTGATTTTTTAGTAATAACTCATCATAAGGTCATGTGACGTAAAGAGCTGATTTTTTAATAATAACTCATCATAAGGTCATGTGACGTAAAGAGCTGATTTTTTAGTAATAACTCATCATAAGGTCATGTGACGTAAAGAGCTGATTTTTAATAATAACTCATCATAAGGTCGTGACGTAAAGAGCTGATTGTTAATAATAACTCATCATAAGGTCATGTGATGGAAAGAGCTGATTTTTTAGTAATAACTCATCATAAGGTCATGTGACGTAAAGAGCTGATTTTTTAAAATAACTCATCATAAGGTCATGTGACGTAAAGAGCTGATTTTTTAACTCATCATAAGGTAATAACTCATCATAACGTCATGTGATGGAAAGAGCTGATTTTTAGTAATAACTCATCATAAGGTCATGTGACGTAAAGAGCTGATTTTTTAGTAATAACTCATCATAAGGTCATGTGACGTAAAGAGCTGATTTTTTATAATAACTCATCATAAGGTCATGTGACGTAAAGAGCTGATTTTTTAATAATAACTCATCATAAGGTCATGTGACGTAAAGAGCTGATTTTTTAGTAATAACTCATCATAAGGTCATGTGACGTAAAGAGCTGATTGTTAATAATAACTCATCATAAGGTCATGTGACGTAAAGAGCTGATTTTTTAGTAATAACTCATCATAAGGTCATGTGACGTAAAGAGCTGATTTTTAGTAATAACTCATCATAAGGTCATGTGACGTAAAGAGCTGATTTTTAGTAATAACTCATCATAAGGTCATGTGACGTAAAGAGCTGATTTTTTAGTAATAACTCATCATAAGGTCATGTGACGTAAAGAGCTGATTTTTAGTAATAACTCATCATAAGGTCATGTGACGTAAAGAGCTGATTTTTTTAGTAATAACTCATCATAAGGTCATGTGACGTAAAGAGCTGATTTTTTAGTAATAACTCATCATAAGGTCATGTGACGTAAAGAGCTGATTTTTTAGTAATAACTCATCATAAGGTCATGTGACGTAAAAAGCTGATTTTTTTAATAATAACTCATCATAAGGTCATGTGACGTAAAGAGCTGATTTTTTAGTAATAACTCATCATAAGGTCATGTGACGTAAAGAGCTGATTTTTTAGTAATAACTCATCATAAGGTCATGTGACGTAAAGAGCTGATTTTTTATAATAACTCATCATAAGGACATGTGACGTAAAGAGCTGATTTTTTAGTAATAACTCATCATAAGGTCATGTGACGTAAAGAGCTGATTTTTTAGTAATAACTCATCATAAGGTCATGTGACGTAAAGAGCTGATTTTTTAGTAATAACTCATCATAAGGTCATGTGACGTAAAGAGCTGATTTTTAAATAACTCATCATAAGGTCATGTCATGTGACGTAACTCATCATAGGTCATGATTTTTTTTTTAGTAATAACTCATCATAAGGTCATGTTTGATTTTTTAGTAATAACTCATCATACGCTCATGTGACGTAAAGAGCTGATTTTTTTGTAATAACTCATCATAAGGTCATGTGACGTAAAGAGCTGATTTTTTGTAATAACTCATCATAAGGTCATGTGACGTAAAGAGCTGATTTTTTAATAATAACTCATCATAAGGTCATGTGACGTAAAGAGCTGATTTTTTAGTAATAACTTATCATAAGGTCATGTGACGTAAAGAGCTGATTTTTTAGTAATAACTCATCATAAGGTCATGTGACGTAAAGAGCTGATTTTTTAGTAATAACTCATCATAAGGTCATGTGACGTAAAGAGCTGATTTTTTAGTAATAACTCATCATAAGGTCATGTGACGTAAAGAGCTGATTTTTTAGTAATAACTCATCATAAGGTCATGTGACGTAAAGAGCTGATTTTTAGTAATAACTCATCATAAGGTCATGTGACGTAAAGAGCTGATTTTTTAGTAATAACTCATCATAAGGTCATGTGACGTAAAGAGCTGATTTTTTAGTAATAACTCATCATAAGGTCATGTGACGTAAAGAGCTGATTTTTTAATAATAACTCATCATAAGGTCATGTGACGTAAAGAGCTGATTTTTTAGTAATAACTCATCATAAGGTCATGTGACGTAAAGAGCTGATTTTTTAATAATAACTCATCATAAGGTCATGTGACGTAAAGAGCTGATTTTTTAGTAATAACTCATCATAAGGTCATGTGACGTAAAGAGCTGATTTTTAGTAATAACTCATCATAAGGTCATGTGACGTAAAGAGCTGATTTTTTAGTAATAACTCATCATAAGGTCATGTGACGTAAAGAGCTGATTTTTTAATAATAACTCATCATAAGGTCATGTGACGTAAAGAGCTGATTTTTAGTAATAACTCATCATAAGGTCATGTGACGTAAAGAGCTGATTTTTTAGTAATAACTCATCATAAGGTCATGTGACGTAAAGAGCTGATTTTTAGTAATAACTCATCATAAGGTCATGTGACGTAAAGAGCTGATTTTTAGTAATAACTCATCATAAGGTCATGTGACGTAAAGAGCTGATTTTTAGTAATAACTCATCATAAGGTCATGTGACGTAAAGAGCTGATTTTTTAGTAATAACTCATCATAAGGTCATGTGACGTAAAGAGCTGATTTTTTAGTAATAACTCATCATAAGGTCATGTGACGTAAAGAGCTGATTTTTTAGTAATAACTCATCATAAGGTCATGTGACGTAAAGAGCTGATTTTTTAGTAATAACTCATCATAAGGTCATGTGACGTAAAGAGCTGATTTTTTAGTAATAACTCATCATAAGGTCATGTGACGTAAAGAGCTGATTTTTTAGTAATAACTCATCATAAGGTCATGTGACGTAAAGAGCTGATTCTTAATAATAACTCATCATAAGGTCATGTGACGTAAAGAGCTGATTTTTTAGTAATAACTCATCATAAGGTCATGTGACGTAAAGAGCTGATTTTTAATAATAACTCATCATAATATCATGTGACGTAAAGAGCTGATTTTTTAGTAATAACTCATCATAAGGTCATGTGACGTAAAGAGCTGATTTTTTAGTAATAACTCATCATAAGGTCATGTGACGTAAAGAGCTGATTTTTTAGTAATAACTCATCATAAGGTCATGTGACGTAAAGAGCTGATTTTTTAGTAATAACTCATCATAAGGTCATGTGACGTAAAGAGCTGATTTTTTAGTAATAACTCATCATAAGGTCATGTGACGTAAAGAGCTGATTTTTTAGTAATAACTCATCATAAGGTCATGTGACGTAAAGAGCTGATTTTTTAGTAATAACTCATCATAAGGTCATGTGACGTAAAGAGCTGATTTTTTAGTAATAACTCATCATAAGGTCATGTGACGTAAAGAGCTGATTTTTTAGTAATAACTCATCATAAGGTCATGTGACGTAAAGAGCTGATTTTTAGTAATAACTCATCATAAGGTCATGTGACGTAAAGAGCTGATTTTTTAGTAATAACTCATCATAAGGTCATGTGACGGAAAGAGATGATTTTTTTAGTAATAACTCATCATAAGGTCATGTGACGTAAAGAGCTGATTTTTTAATAACTCATCATACGCTCATGTGACGTAAAGAGCTGATTTTTTAGTAATAACTCATCATAAGGTCATGTGACGTAAAGAGCTGATTTTTTAGTAATAACTCATCATAAGGTCATGTGACGTAAAGAGCTGATTTTTTAGTAATAACTCATCATAAGGTCATGTGACGTAAAGAGCTGATTTTTTAGTAATAACTCATCATAAGGTCATGTGACGTAAAGAGCTGATTTTTTGTAATAACTCATCATAAGGTCATGTGACGTAAAGAGCTGATTTTTAGTAATAACTCATCATAAGGTCATGTGACGTAAAGAGCTGATTTTTTGTAATAACTCATCATAAGGTCATGTGACGTAAAGAGCTGATTTTTTAGTAATAACTCATCATAAGGTCATGTGACGTAAAGAGCTGATTTTTTAGTAATAACTCATCATAAGGTCATGTGACGTAAAGAGCTGATTTTTAATAATAACTCATCATAAGGTCATGTGACGTAAAGAGCTGATTTTTTAGTAATAACTCATCATAAGGTCATGTGACGTAAAGAGCTGATTTTTTAGTAATAACTCATCATAAGGTCATGTGACGTAAAGAGCTGATTTTTTAGTAATAACTCATCATAAGGTCATGTGACGTAAAGAGCTGATTTTTTAGTAATAACTCATCATAAGGTCATGTGACGTAAAGAGCTGATTTTTTTGTAATAACTCATCATAAGGTCATGTGACGTAAAGAGCTGATTGTTAATAATAACTCATCATAATGTCATGTGACGTAAAGAGCTGATTTTTTAGTAATAACTCATCATAAGGTCATGTGACGTAAAGAGCTGATTTTTTAGTAATAACTCATCATAAGGTCATGTGACGTAAAGAGCTGATTTTTTGTAATAACTCATCATAAGGTCATGTGACGTAAAGAGCTGATTTTTAGTAATAACTCATCATAAGGTCATGTGACGTAAAGAGCTGATTTTTAGTAATAACTCATCATAAGGTCATGTGACGTAAAGAGCTGATTTTTTAGTAATAACTCATCATAAGGTCATGTGACGTAAAGAGCTGATTTTTTAATAACTCATCATAAGGTCATGTGACGTAAAGGCTGATTTTTAGTAATAACTCATCATAAGGTCATGTGACGTAAAGAGCTGATTTTTTAGTAATAACTCATCATAAGGTCATGTGACGTAAAGAGCTGATTTTTTAATAATAACTCATCATAAGGTCATGTGACGTAAAGAGCTGATTTTTAGTAATAACTCATCATAAGGTCATGTGACGTAAAGAGCTGATTTTTTAGTAATAACTCATCATAAGGTCATGTGACGTAAAGAGCTGATTTTTAGTAATAACTCATCATAAGGTCATGTGACGTAAAGAGCTGATTTTTTTAGTAATAACTCATCATAAGGTCATGTGACGTAAAGAGCTGATTTTTTAGTAATAACTCATCATAAGGTCATGTGACGTAAAGAGCTGATTTTTTTAGTAATAACTCATCATAAGGTCATGTGACGTAAAGAGCTGATTTTTTAGTAATAACTCATCATAAGGTCATGTGACGTAAAGAGCTGATTTTTTAGTAATAACTCATCATAAGGTCATGTGACGTAAAGAGCTGATTTTTTAATAATAACTCATCATAAGGTCATGTGACGTAAAGAGCTGATTTTTTAGTAATAACTCATCATAAGGTCATGTGACGTAAAGAGCTGATTTTTAGTAATAACTCATCATAAGGTCATGTGACGTAAAGAGCTGATTTTTAGTAATAACTCATCATAAGGTCATGTGACGTAAAGAGCTGATTTTTTAGTAATAACTCATCATAAGGTCATGTGACGTAAAGAGCTGATTTTTTAGTAATAACTCATCATAAGGTCATGTGACGTAAAGAGCTGATTTTTTAGTAATAACTCATCATAAGGTCATGTGACGTAAAGAGCTGATTTTTTAGTAATAACTCATCATAAGGTCATGTGACGTAAAGAGCTGATTTTTTAGTAATAACTCATCATAAGGTCATGTGACGTAAAGAGCTGATTTTTTAGTAATAACTCATCATAAGGTCATGTGACGTAAAGAGCTGATTTTTTAGTAATAACTCATCATAAGGTCATGTGACGTAAAGAGCTGATTTTTTAGTAATAACTCATCATAAGGTCATGTGACGTAAAGAGCTGATTTTTTAGTAATAACTCATCATAAGGTCATGTGATGTAAAGAGCTGATTTTTAGTAATAACTCATCATAAGGTCATGTGACGTAAAGAGCTGATTTTTTAGTAATAACTCATCATAAGGTCATGTGACGTAAAGAGCTGATTTTTTTAGTAATAACTCATCATAAGGTCATGTGACGTAAAGAGCTGATTTTTTAATAATAACTCATCATAAGGTCATGTGACGTAAAGAGCTGATTTTTTAGTAATAACTCATCATAAGGTCATGTGACGTAAAGAGCTGATTTTTTAGTAATAACTCATCATAAGGTCATGTGACGTAAAGAGCTGATTTTTTAGTAATAACTCATCATAAGGTCATGTGACGTAAAGAGCTGATTTTTTAGTAATAACTCATCATAAGGTCATGTGACGTAAAGAGCTGATTTTTTAGTAATAACTCATCATAAGGTCATGTGACGTAAAGAGCTGATTTTTTAGTAATAACTCATCATAAGGTCATGTGACGTAAAGAGCTGATTTTTAGTAATAACTCATCATAAGGTCATGTGACGTAAAGAGCTGATTTTTAGTAATAACTCATCATAAGGTCATGTGACGTAAAGAGCTGATTTTTTAGTAATAACTCATCATAAGGTCATGTGACGTAAAGAGCTGATTTTTTAGTAATAACTCATCATAAGGTCATGTGACGTAAAGAGCTGATTTTTTAGTAATAACTCATCATAAGGTCATGTGACGTAAAGAGCTGATTTTTTAATAATAACTCATCATAAGGTCATGTGACGTAAAGAGCTGATTTTTTAGTAATAACTCATCATAAGGTCATGTGACGTAAAGAGCTGATTTTTTAGTAATAACTCATCATAAGGTCATGTGACGTAAAGAGCTGATTTTTTAGTAATAACTCATCATAAGGTCATGTGACGTAAAGAGCTGATTTTTTAGTAATAACTCATCATAAGGTCATGTGACGTAAAGAGCTGATTTTTTAGTAATAACTCATCATAAGGTCATGTGACGTAAAAAGCTGATTTTTTTAATAATAACTCATCATAAGGTCATGTGACGTAAAGAGCTGATTTTTTAGTAATAACTCATCATAAGGTCATGTGACGTAAAGAGCTGATTTTTTAATAATAACTCATCATAAGGTCATGTGACGTAAAGAGCTGATTTTTTAGTAATAACTCATCATAAGGTCATGTGACGTAAAGAGCTGATTTTTAATAATAACTCATCATAAGGTCATGTGACGTAAAGAGCTGATTTTTTAGTAATAACTCATCATAAGGTCATGTGACGTAAAGAGCTGATTTTTTAGTAATAACTCATCATAAGGTCATGTGACGTAAAGAGCTGATTTTTTAGTAATAACTCATCATAAGGTCATGTGACGTAAAGAGCTGATTTTTTAGTAATAACTCATCATAAGGTCATGTGACGTAAAGAGCTGATTTTTTAGTAATAACTCATCATAAGGTCATGTGACGTAAAGAGCTGATTTTTTAGTAATAACTCATCATAAGGTCATGTGACGTAAAGAGCTGATTTTTCATGTGACGTAAAGAATAACTCATCATAAGGTCATGTGACGTAAAGAACTGATTTTTTTGTAATAACTCATCATAAGGTCATGTGACGTAAAGAGCTGATTTTTAGTAATAACTCATCATAAGGTCATGTGACGTAAAGAGCTGATTTTTTTAGTAATAACTCATCATAAGGTCATGTGACGTAAAGAGCTGATTTTTTAGTAATAACTCATCATAAGGTCATGTGACGTAAAGAGCTGATTTTTTAGTAATAACTCATCATAAGGTCATGTGACGTAAAGAGCTGATTTTTTAGTAATAACTCATCATAAGGTCATGTGACGTAAAGAGCTGATTTTTTAGTAATAACTCATCATAAGGTCATGTGACGTAAAGAGCTGATTTTTTAGTAATAACTCATCATAAGGTCATGTGACGTAAAGAGCTGATTTTTTTGTAATAACTCATCATACGGTCATGTGACGTAAAGAGCTGATTTTTTAATAATAACTCATCATAAGGTCGTGACGTAAAGAGCTGATTGTTAATAATAACTCATCATAAGGTCATGTGACGTAAAGAGCTGATTTTTTAGTAATAACTCATCATAAGGTCATGTGACGTAAAGAGCTGATTTTTTGTAATAACTCATCATAAGGTCATGTGATGGAAAGAGCTGATTTTTTAGTAATAACTCATCATAAGGTCATGTGACGTAAAGAGCTGATTTTTTAGTAATAACTCATCATAAGGTCATGTGACGTAAAGAGCTGATTTTTTAGTAATAACTCATCATAAGGTCATGTGACGTAAAGAGCTGATTTTTTAGTAATAACTCATCATAAGGTCATGTGACGTAAAGAGCTGATTTTTTAGTAATAACTCATCATAAGGTCATGTGACGTAAAGAGCTGATTTTTTAGTAATAACTCATCATAAGGTCATGTGACGTAAAGAGCTGATTTTTTAGTAATAACTCATCATAAGGTCATGTGACGTAAAGAGCTGATTTTTTAGTAATAACTCATCATAAGGTCATGTGACGTAAAGAGCTGATTTTTTAGTAATAACTCATCATAAGGTCATGTGACGTAAAGAGCTGATTTTTTAGTAATAACTCATCATAAGGTCATGTGACGTAAAGAGCTGATTTTTTAGTAATAACTCATCATAAGGTCATGTGACGTAAAGAGCTGATTTTTTGTAATAACTCATCATAAGGTCATGTGACGTAAAGAGCTGATTTTTTAGTAATAACTCATCATAAGGTCATGTGACGTAAAGAGCTGATTTTTTAATAATAACTCATCATAAGGTCATGTGACGTAAAGAGCTGATTTTTAGTAATAACTCATCATAAGGTCATGTGACGTAAAGAGCTGATTTTTTAATAATAACTCATCATAAGGTCATGTGACGTAAAGAGCTGATTTTTTAGTAATAACTCATCATAAGGTCATGTGACGTAAAGAGCTGATTTTTTAGTAATAACTCATCATAAGGTCATGTGACGTAAAGAGCTGATTTTTTAGTAATAACTCATCATAAGGTCATGTGACGTAAAGAGCTGATTTTTTAGTAATAACTCATCATAAGGTCATGTGACGTAAAGAGCTGATTTTTTAGTAATAACTCATCATAAGGTCATGTGACGTAAAGAGCTGATTTTTAGTAATAACTCATCATAAGGTCATGTGACGTAAAGAGCTGATTTTTTAGTAATAACTCATCATAAGGTCATGTGACGTAAAGAGCTGATTTTTTAGTAATAACTCATCATAAGGTCATGTGACGTAAAGAGCTGATTTTTCATAAGGTCATGTAATAACTCATCATAAGGTCATGTGACGTAAAGAGCTGATTTTTTTAGTAATAACTCATCATAAGGTCATGTGACGTAAAGAGCTGATTTTTTAGTAATAACTCATCATAAGGTCATGTGACGTAAAGAGCTGATTTTTTAGTAATAACTCATCATAAGGTCATGTGACGTAAAGAGCTGATTTTTTAGTAATAACTCATCATAAGGTCATGTGACGTAAAGAGCTGATTTTTAATAATAACTCATCATAAGGTCATGTGACGTAAAGAGCTGATTTTTTAATAATAACTCATCATAAGGTCATGTGACGTAAAGAGCTGATTTTTTAGTAATAACTCATCATAAGGTCATGTGACGTAAAGAGCTGATTTTTAGTAATAACTCATCATAAGGTCATGTGACGTAAAGAGCTGATTTTTTAGTAATAACTCATCATAAGGTCATGTGACGTAAAGAGCTGATTTTTTAGTAATAACTCATCATAAGGTCATGTGACGTAAAGAGCTGATTTTTTAGTAATAACTCATCATAAGGTCATGTGACGTAAAGAGCTGATTTTTTAGTAATAACTCATCATAAGGTCATGTGACGTAAAGAGCTGATTTTTTAATAATAACTCATCATAAGGTCATGTGACGTAAAGAGCTGATTTTTTGAGTAATAACTCATCATAAGGTCATGTGACGTAAATAACTCATCATAAGGTCATGTGACGTAAAGAGCTGATTTTTTAATAATAACTCATCATAAGGTCATGTGACGTAAAGAGCTGATTGTTAATAATAACTCATCATAAGGTCATGTGACGTAAAGAGCTGATTTTTTAATAATAACTCATCATAAGGTCATGTGACGTAAAGAGCTGATTTTTTAGTAATAACTCATCATAAGGTCATGTGACGTAAAGAGCTGATTTTTTAGTAATAACTCATCATAAGGTCATGTGACGTAAAGAGCTGATTTTTTAGTAATAACTCATCATAAGGTCATGTGACGTAAAGAGCTGATTTTTTAGTAATAACTCATCATAAGGTCATGTGACGTAAAGAGCTGATTTTTTGTGAGTAATAACTCATCATAAGGTCATGTGACGTAAAGAGCTGATTTTTTAGTAATAACTCATCATAAGGTCATGTGACGTAAAGAGCTGATTTTTTAGTAATAACTCATCATAAGGTCATGTGACGTAAAGAGCTGATTTTTTAGTAATAACTCATCATAAGGTCATGTGACGTAAAGAGCTGATTTTTTAATAATAACTCATCATAAGGTCATGTGACGTAAAGAGCTGATTTTTTAGTAATAACTCATCATAAGGTCATGTGACGTAAAGAGCTGATTTTTTAGTAATAACTCATCATAAGGTCATGTGACGTAAAGAGCTGATTTTTTAGTAATAACTCATCATAAGGTCATGTGACGTAAAGAGCTGATTTTTTAGTAATAACTCATCATAAGGTCATGTGACGTAAAGAGCTGATTTTTTAGTAATAACTCATCATAAGGTCATGTGACGTAAAGAGCTGATTTTTTAACTCATCAGTAATAACTCATCATAAGGTCATGTGACGTAAAGAGCTGATTTTTTAGTAATAACTCATCATAAGGTCATGTGACGTAAAGAGCTGATTTTTTAGTCATCATAAGGTCATGTGACATAATTTTTAGTAATAACTCATCATAAGGTCATGTGACGTAAAGAGCTGATTTTTTAATAATAACTCATCATAAGGTCATGTGACGTAAAGAGCTGATTTTTTAGTAATAACTCATCATAAGGTCATGTGACGTAAAGAGCTGATTTTTAGTAATAACTCATCATAAGGTCATGTGACGTAAAGAGCTGATTTTTTAGTAATAACTCATCATAAGGTCATGTGACGTAAAGAGCTGATTTTTTAGTAATAACTCATCATAAGGTCATGTGACGTAAAGAGCTGATTTTTTAGTAATAACTCATCATAAGGTCATGTGACGTAAAGAGCTGATTTTTTAGTAATAACTCATCATAAGGTCATGTGACGTAAAGAGCTGATTTTTTAGTAATAACTCATCATAAGGTCATGTGACGTAAAGAGCTGATTTTTTAATAATAACTCATCATAAGGTCATGTGACGTAAAGAGCTGATTTTTTAATAATAACTCATCATAAGGTCATGTGACGTAAAGAGCTGATTTTTTAGTAATAACTCATCATAAGGTCATGTGACGTAAAGAGCTGATTTTTTAGTAATAACTCATCATAAGGTCATGTGACGTAAAGAGCTGATTTTTAATAATAACTCATCATAAGGTCATGTGACGTAAAGAGCTGATTTTTTAGTAATAACTCATCATAAGGTCATGTGACGTAAAGAGCTGATTTTTTAGTAATAACTCATCATAAGGTCATGTGACGTAAAGAGCTGATTTTTTAGTAATAACTCATCATAAGGTCATGTGACGTAAAGAGCTGATTTTTTAGTAATAACTCATCATAAGGTCATGTGACGTAAAGAGCTGATTTTTTAGTAATAACTCATCATAAGGTCATGTGACGTAAAGAGCTGATTTTTTAGTAATAACTCATCATAAGGTCATGTGACGTAAAGAGCTGATTTTTTAGTAATAACTCATCATAAGGTCATGTGACGTAAAGAGCTGATTTTTTAGTAATAACTCATCATAAGGTCATGTGACGTAAAGAGCTGATTGTTAATAATAACTCATCATAAGGTCATGTGACGTAAAGAGCTGATTTTTTAGTAATAACTCATCATAAGGTCATGTGACGTAAAGAGCTGATTTTTAATAATAACTCATCATAAGGTCATGTGACGTAAAGAGCTGATTGTTAATAATAACTCATCATAAGGTCATGTGACGTAAAGAGCTGATTTTTTAATAATAACTCATCATAAGGTCATGTGACGTAAAGAGCTGATTTTTTAGTAATAACTCATCATAAGGTCATGTGACGTAAAGAGCTGATTTTTTAGTAATAACTCATCATAAGGTCATGTGACGTAAAGAGCTGATTTTTTAGTAATAACTCATCATAAGGTCATGTGACGTAAAGAGCTGATTTTTAGTAATAACTCATCATAAGGTCATGTGACGTAAAGAGCTGATTTTTTAGTAATAACTCATCATAAGGTCATGTGACGTAAAGAGCTGATTTTTTAGTAATAACTCATCATAAGGTCATGTGACGTAAAGAGCTGATTTTTTAGTAATAACTCATCATAAGGTCATGTGACGTAAAGAGCTGATTTTTTAGTAATAACTCATCATAAGGTCATGTGACGTAAAGAGCTGATTTTTTAGTAATAACTCATCATAAGGTCATGTGACGTAAAGAGCTGATTTTTAGTAATAACTCATCATAAGGTCATGTGACGTAAAGAGCTGATTTTTTTAGTAATAACTCATCATAAGGTCATGTGACGTAAAGAGCTGATTTTTTAGTAATAACTCATCATAAGGTCATGTGACGTAAAGAGCTGATTTTTTAGTAATAACTCATCATAAGGTCATGTGACGTAAAGAGCTGATTTTTTAATAATAACTCATCATAAGGTCATGTGACGTAAAGAGCTGATTTTTTAGTAATAACTCATCATAAGGTCATGTGACGTAAAGAGCTGATTTTTTAGTAATAACTCATCATAAGGTCATGTGACGTAAAGAGCTGATTTTTTAGTAATAACTCATCATAAGGTCATGTGACGTAAAGAGCTGATTTTTTAGTAATAACTCATCATAAGGTCATGTGACGTAAAGAGCTGATTTTTTAGTAATAACTCATCATAAGGTCATGTGACGTAAAGAGCTGATTTTTTAGTAATAACTCATCATAAGGTCATGTGACGTAAAGAGCTGATTTTTTTAGTAATAACTCATCATAAGGTCATGTGACGTAAAGAGCTGATTTTTTAGTAATAACTCATCATAAGGTCATGTGACGTAAAGAGCTGATTTTTAATAATAACTCATCATAAGGTCATGTGACGTAAAGAGCTGATTTTTTAGTAATAACTCATCATAAGGTCATGTGACGTAAAGAGCTGATTTTTAACTCATCATAAGTAATAACTCATCATAAGGTCATGTGACGTAAAGAGCTGATTTTTTAGTAATAACTCATCATAAGGTCATGTGACGTAAAGAGCTGATTTTTTAGTAATAACTCATCATAAGGTCATGTGACGTAAAGAGCTGATTTTTTAGTAATAACTCATCATAAGGTCATGTGACGTAAAGAGCTGATTTTTTAGTAATAACTCATCATAAGGTCATGTGACGTAAAGAGCTGATTTTTTAGTAATAACTCATCATAAGGTCATGTGACGTAAAGAGCTGATTTTTTAGTAATAACTCATCATAAGGTCATGTGACGTAAAGAGCTGATTTTTAGTAATAACTCATCATAAGGTCATGTGACGTAAAGAGCTGATTTTTAGTAATAACTCATCATAAGGTCATGTGACGTAAAGAGCTGATTTTTTAGTAATAACTCATCATAAGGTCATGTGACGTAAAGAGCTGATTTTTAATAATAACTCATCATAAGGTCATGTGACGTAAAGAGCTGATTTTTTAGTAATAACTCATCATAAGGTCATGTGACGTAAAGAGCTGATTTTTTAGTAATAACTCATCATAAGGTCATGTGACGTAAAGAGCTGATTTTTTAGTAATAACTCATCATAAGGTCATGTGACGTAAAGAGCTGATTTTTTAGTAATAACTCATCATAAGGTCATGTGACGTAAAGAGCTGATTTTTTAGTAATAACTCATCATAAGGTCATGTGACGTAAAGCTGATTTTTTAGTAATAACTCATCATAAGCTGATTTTTTTTTAGTAATAACTCATCATAAGGTCATGTGACGTAAAGAGCTGATTTTTTAATAATAACTCATCATAAGGTCATGTGACGTAAAGAGCTGATTTTTTAATAATAACTCATCATAAGGTCATGTGACGTAAAGAGCTGATTTTTTAGTAATAACTCATCATAAGGTCATGTGACGTAAAGAGCTGATTTTTAATAATAACTCATCATAAGGTCATGTGACGTAAAGAGCTGATTTTTTAGTAATAACTCATCATAAGGTCATGTGACGTAAAGAGCTGATTTTTTAGTAATAACTCATCATAAGGTCATGTGACGTAAAGAGCTGATTTTTTAGTAATAACTCATCATAAGGTCATGTGACGTAAAGAGCTGATTTTTTAGTAATAACTCATCATAAGGTCATGTGACGTAAAGAGCTGATTTTTTAGTAATAACTCATCATAAGGTCATGTGACGTAAAGAGCTGATTTTTTAGTAATAACTCATCATAAGGTCATGTGACGTAAAGAGCTGATTTTTTAGTAATAACTCATCATAAGGTCATGTGACGTAAAGAGCTGATTTTTAGTAATAACTCATCATAAGGTCATGTGACGTAAAGAGCTGATTTTTAGTAATAACTCATCATAAGGTCATGTGACGTAAAGAGCTGATTTTTTAGTAATAACTCATCATAAGGTCATGTGACGTAAAGAACTGATTTTTTAGTAATAACTCATCATAAGGTCATGTGACGTAAAGAGCTGATTTTTTAAATAACTCATCATAAGGTCATGTGACGTAAAGAGCTGATTTTTTAGTAATAACTCATCATAAGGTCATGTGACGTAAAGAGCTGATTTTTTAGTAATAACTCATCATAAGGTCATGTGACGTAAAGAGCTGATTTTTGAGTAATAACTCATCATAAGGTCATGTGACATAAAGAGCTGATTTTTTAATAATAACTCATCATAAGGTCATGTGACGTAAAGAGCTGATTTTTTAGTAATAACTCATCATAAGGTCATGTGACGTAAAGAGCTGATTTTTTAGTAATAACTCATCATAAGGTCATGTGACGTAAAGAGCTGATTTTTAATAATAACTCATCATAAGGTCATGTGACGTAAAGAGCTGATTTTTTAGTAATAACTCATCATAAGGTCATGTGACGTAAAGAGCTGATTTTTTAGTAATAACTCATCATAAGGTCATGTGACGTAAAGAGCTGATTTTTTAGTAATAACTCATCATAAGGTCATGTGACGTAAAGAGCTGATTTTTTAGTAATAACTCATCATAAGGTCATGTGACGTAAAGAGCTGATTTTTTAGTAATAACTCATCATAAGGTCATGTGACGTAAAGAGCTGATTTTTTAGTAATAACTCATCATAAGGTCATGTGACGTAAAGAGCTGATTTTTTAGTAATAACTCATCATAAGGTCATGTGACGTAAAGAGCTGATTTTTTTTTAATAACTCATCATAAGGTCATGTGACGTAAAGAGCTGATTTTTTAGTAATAACTCATCATAAGGTCATGTGACGTAAAGAGCTGATTTTTTAGTAATAACTCATCATAAGGTCATGTGACGTAAAGAGCTGATTTTTTAGTAATAACTCATCATAAGGTCATGTGACGTAAAGAGCTGATTTTTTAGTAATAACTCATCATAAGGTCATGTGACGTAAAGAGCTGATTTTTTAGTAATAACTCATCATAAGGTCATGTGACGTAAAGAGCTGATTTTTAGTAATAACTCATCATAAGGTCATGTGACGTAAAGAGCTGATTTTTTAGTAATAACTCATCATAAGGTCATGTGACGTAAAGAGCTGATTTTTTCAGTAATAACTCATCATAAGGTCATGTGACGTAAAGAGCTGATTTTTTAGTAATAACTCATCATAAGGTCATGTGACGTAAAGAGCTGATTTTTTAATAATAACTCATCATAAGGTCATGTGACGTAAAGAGCTGATTTTTTAGTAATAACTCATCATAAGGTCATGTGACGTAAAGAGCTGATTTTTAGTAATAACTCATCATAAGGTCATGTGACGTAAAGAGCTGATTTTTTAGTAATAACTCATCATAAGGTCATGTGACGTAAAGAGCTGATTTTAATAACTAATAACTCATCATAAGGTCATGTGACGTAAAGAGCTGATTTTTTAGTAATAACTCATCATAAGGTCATGTGACGTAAAGAGCTGATTTTTTAATAATAACTCATCATAAGGTCATGTGACGTAAAGAGCTGATTTTTAATAATAACTCATCATAAGGTCATGTGACGTAAAGAGCTGATTTTTTAGTAATAACTCATCATAAGGTCATGTGACGTAAAGAGCTGATTTTTTAGTAATAACTCATCATAAGGTCATGTGACGTAAAGAGCTGATTTTTTATAATAACTCATCATAAGGTCATGTGACGTAAAGAGCTGATTTTTTAGTAATAACTCATCATAAGGTCATGTGACGTAAAGAGCTGATTTTTTAGTAATAACTCATCATAAGGTCATGTGACGTAAAGAGCTGATTTTTTAATAATAACTCATCATAAGGTCATGTGACGTAAAGAGCTGATTTTTTAGTAATAACTCATCATAAGGTCATGTGACGTAAAGAGCTGATTGATTTTTAATAATAACTCATCATAAGGTCATGTGACGTAAAGAGCTGATTGTTAATAATAACTCATCATAAGGTCATGTGACGTAAAGAGCTGATTTTTTAGTAATAACTCATCATAAGGTCATGTGACGTAAAGAGCTGATTTTTTAATAATAACTCATCATAAGGTCATGTGACGTAAAGAGCTGATTTTTTAGTAATAACTCATCATAAGGTCATGTGACGTAAAGAGCTGATTTTTTAATAATAACTCATCATAAGGTCATGTGACGTAAAGAGCTGATTTTTTAGTAATAACTCATCATAAGGTCATGTGACGTAAAGAGCTGATTTTTTAGTAATAACTCATCATAAGGTCATGTGACGTAAAGAGCTGATTTTTTAGTAATAACTCATCATAAGGTCATGTGACGTAAAGAGCTGATTTTTTTAGTAATAACTCATCATAAGGTCATGTGACGTAAAGAGCTGATTTTTTAGTAATAACTCATCATAAGGTCATGTGACGTAAAGAGCTGATTTTTTAGTAATAACTCATCATAAGGTCATGTGACGTAAAGAGCTGATTTTTTAGTAATAACTCATCATAAGGTCATGTGACGTAAAGAGCTGATTTTTTGACGTAGTAATAACTCATCATAAGGTCATGTGACGTAAAGAGCTGATTTTTTAGTAATAACTCATCATAAGGTCATGTGACGTAAAGAGCTGATTTTTTAGTAATAACTCATCATAAGGTCATGTGACGTAAAGAGCTGATTTTTTAGTAATAACTCATCATAAGGTCATGTGACGTAAAGAGCTGATTTTTTAGTAATAACTCATCATAAGGTCATGTGACGTAAAGAGCTGATTTTTTAGTAATAACTCATCATAAGGTCATGTGACGTAAAGAGCTGATTTTTTAGTAATAACTCATCATAAGGTCATGTGACGTAAAGAGCTGATTTTTTAGTAATAACTCATCATAAGGTCATGTGACGTAAAGAGCTGATTTTTTAGTAATAACTCATCATAAGGTCATGTGACGTAAAGAGCTGATTTTTTAGTAATAACTCATCATAAGGTCATGTGACGTAAAGAGCTGATTTTTTAGTAATAACTCATCATAAGGTCATGTGACGTAAAGAGCTGATTTTTAATAATAACTCATCATAAGGTCATGTGACGTAAAGAGCTGATTTTTAATAACTCATCATAAGGTAATAACTCATCATACGTAAAGAGCTGATCATGTCATGTGACGTAAAGAGCTGATTTTTTAGTAATAACTCATCATAAGGTCATGTGACGTAAAGAGCTGATTTTTTTGTAATAACTCATCATAAGGTCATGTGACGTAAAGAGCTGATTTTTTAGTAATAACTCATCATAAGGTCATGTGACGTAAAGAGCTGATTTTTTAGTAATAATAACTCATCATAAGGTCATGTGACGTAAAGAGCTGATTTTTTAGTAATAACTCATCATAAGGTCATGTGACGTAAAGAGCTGATTTTTTAATAATAACTCATCATAAGGTCATGTGACGTAAAGAGCTGATTTTTTAATAATAACTCATCATAAGGTCATGTGACGTAAAGAGCTGATTTTTTAATAATAACTCATCATAAGGTCATGTGACGTAAAGAGCTGATTTTTAGTAATAACTCATCATAAGGTCATGTGACGTAAAGAGCTGATTTTTTAGTAATAACTCATCATAAGGTCATGTGACGTAAAGAGCTGATTTTTTAGTAATAACTCATCATAAGGTCATGTGATGGAAAGAGCTGATTTTTTAGTAATAACTCATCATAAGGTTGTGTGACGTAAAAAGCTGATTTTTGTAATAATAACTCATCAAAAGGTCATGTGACGTAAAGAGCTGATTTTTAGTAATAACTCATCATAAGGTCATGTGACGTAAAGAGCTGATTTTTTGTAATAACTCATCATAAGGTCATGTGACGTAAAGAGCTGATTTTTTAGTAATAACTCATCATAAGGTCATGTGACGTAAAGAGCTGATTTTTAATAATAACTCATCATAAGGTCATGTGACGTAAAGAGCTGATTTTTTAGTAATAACTCATCATAAGGTCATGTGACGTAAAGAGCTGATTTTTTAATAATAACTCATCATAAGGTCATGTGACGTAAAGAGCTGATTTTTAATAATAACTCATCATAAGGTCATGTGACGTAAAGAGCTGATTTTTTAGTAATAACTCATCATAAGGTCATGTGACGTAAAGAGCTGATTTTTAGTAATAACTCATCATAAGGTCATGTGACGTAAAGAGCTGATTTTTTAGTAATAACTCATCATAAGAGCTGATTTTTTAGTAATAACTCATCATAAGGTCATGTGACGTAAAGAGCTGATTTTTTATAATAACTCATCATAAGGTCATGTGACGTAAAGAGCTGATTGTTAATAATAACTCATCATAAGGTCATGTGACGTAAAGAGCTGATTTTTTAGTAATAACTCATCATAAGGTCATGTGACGTAAAGAGCTGATTTTTTTGTAATAACTCATCATAAGGTCATGTGACGTAAAGAGCTGATTTTTTTAGTAATAACTCATCATAAGGTCATGTGACGTAAAGAGCTGATTTTTTAATAATAACTCATCATAAGGTCATGTGACGTAAAGAGCTGATTGTTAATAATAACTCATCATAAGGTCATGTGACGTAAAGAGCTGATTTTTTAGTAATAACTCATCATAAGGTCATGTGACGTAAAGAGCTGATTTTTTAGTAATAACTCATCATAAGGTCATGTGACGTAAAAAGCTGATTTTTAATAATAACTCATCATAAGGTCATGTGACGTAAAGAGCTGATTTTTAGTAATAACTCATCATAAGGTCATGTGACGTAAAGAGCTGATTTTTTAGTAATAACTCATCATAAGGTCATGTGACGTAAAGAGCTGTTTTTTAGTAATAACTCATCATACGCTCATGTGACGTAAAGAGCTGATTTTTTAGTAATAACTCATCATAAGGTCATGTGACGTAAAGAGCTGATTTTTTAGTAATAACTCATCATAAGGTCATGTGACGTAAAGAGCTGATTTTTAGTAATAACTCATCATAAGGTCATGTGACGTAAAGAGCTGATTTTTAGTAATAACTCATCATAAGGTCATGTGACGTAAAGAGCTGATTTTTAGTAATAACTCATCATAAGGTCATGTGACGTAAAGAGCTGATTTTTTAGTAATAACTCATCATAAGGTCATGTGACGTAAAGAGCTGATTTTTTAGTAATAACTCATCATAAGGTCATGTGACGTAAAGAGCTGATTTTTTAGTAATAACTCATCATAAGGTCATGTGACGTAAAGAGCTGATTTTTTAGTAATAACTCATCATAAGGTCATGTGACGTAAAGAGCTGATTTTTTAGTAATAACTCATCATAAGGTCATGTGACGTAAAGAGCTGATTTTTTAGTAATAACTCATCATAAGGTCATGTGACGTAAAGAGCTGATTTTTTAGTAATAACTCATCATAAGGTCATGTGACGTAAAGAGCTGATTTTTTAGTAATAACTCATCATAAGGTCATGTGACGTAAAGAGCTGATTTTTTAATAATAACTCATCATAAGGTCATGTGACGTAAAGAGCTGATTTTTTAGTAATAACTCATCATAAGGTCATGTGACGTAAAGAGCTGATTTTTTAATAATAACTCATCATAAGGTCATGTGACGTAAAGAGCTGATTTTTTAGTAATAACTCATCATAAGGTCATGTGACGTAAAGAGCTGATTTTTTAGTAATAACTCATCATAAGGTCATGTGACGTAAAGAGCTGATTTTTTAGTAATAACTCATCATAAGGTCATGTGACGTAAAGAGCTGATTTTTTAGTAATAACTCATCATAAGGTCATGTGACGTAAAGAGCTGATTTTTTAGTAATAACTCATCATAAGGTCATGTGACGTAAAGAGCTGATTTTTTAACTCATCATAATAACTCATCATAAGGTCATGTGACGTAAAGAGCTGATTTTTTAATAATAACTCATCATAAGGTCATGTGACGTAAAGAGCTGATTTTTAGTAATAACTCATCATCATGTGACGTAAAGTCATTTTTAATAATAACTCATCATAAGGTCATGTAAAAGAGCTGATTTTTTTAGTAATAACTCATCATAAGGTCATGTGACGTAAAGAGCTGATTTTTTAGTAATAACTCATCATAAGGTCATGTGACGTAAAGAGCTGATTTTTTAGTAATAACTCATCATAAGGTCATGTGACGTAAAGAGCTGATTTTTTAGTAATAACTCATCATAAGGTCATGTGACGTAAAGAGCTGATTTTTTAGTAATAACTCATCATAAGGTCATGTGACTTAAAGAGCTGATTTTTAATAATAACTCATCATAATATCATGCGACGTAAAAATCTGATTTTTTAATAACACATCATAAGGTCATGTGACGTAAAGAGCTGATTTTTTAATAATAACTCATCATAAGGTCATGTGACGTAAAGAGCTGATTTTTTAGTAATAACTCATCATAAGGTCATGTGACGTAAAGAGCTGATTTTTAATAATAACTCATCATAAGGTCATGTGACGTAAAGAGCTGATTTTTTAATAATAACTCATCATAAGGTCATGTGACGTAAAGAGCTGATTTTTTAGTAATAACTCATCATAAGGTCATGTGACGTAAAGAGCTGATTTTTTTGTAATAACTCATCATAAGGTCATGTGACGTAAAGAGCTGATTTTTAGTAATAACTCATCATAAGGTCATGTGACGTAAAGAGCTGATTTTTAGTAATAACTCATCATAAGGTCATGTGACGTAAAGAGCTGATTTTTTAGTAATAACTCATCATAAGGTCATGTGACGTAAAGAGCTGATTTTTTAATAATAACTCATCATAAGGTCATGTGACGTAAAGAGCTGATTGTTAATAATAACTCATCATAAGGTCATGTGACGTAAAGAGCTGATTTTTTAGTAATAACTCATCATAAGGTCATGTGACGTAAAGAGCTGATTTTTTAAATAACTCATCATAAGGTCATGTGACGTAAAGAGCTGATTTTTTTAGTAATAACTCATCATAAGGTCATGTGACGTAAAGAGCTGATTTTTTAGTAATAACTCATCATAAGGTCATGTGACGTAAAGAGCTGATTTTTAGTAATAACTCATCATAAGGTCATGTGACGTAAAGAGCTGATTTTTTAGTAATAACTCATCATAAGGTCATGTGACGTAAAGAGCTGATTTTTTAATAATAACTCATCATAAGGTCATGTGACGTAAAGAGCTGATTTTTAATAATAACTCATCATAAGGTCATGTGACGTAAAGAGCTGATTTTTTAGTAATAACTCATCATAAGGTCATGTGACGTAAAGAGCTGATTTTTTTGTAATAACTCATCATAAGGTCATGTGACGTAAAGAGCTGATTTTTAATAATAACTCATCATAAGGTCATGTGACGTAAAGAGCTGATTTTTTAGTAATAACTCATCATAAGGTCATGTGACGTAAAGAGCTGATTTTTAATAATAACTCATCATAAGGTCATGTGACGTAAAGAGCTGATTTTTTAGTAATAACTCATCATAAGGTCATGTGACGTAAAGAGCTGATTTTTTAGTAATAACTCATCATAAGGTCATGTGACGTAAAGAGCTGATTGTTAATAATAACTCATCATAAGGTCATGTGACGTAAAGAGCTGATTTTTTTAGTAATAACTCATCATAAGGTCATGTGACGTAAAGAGCTGATTTTTTAATAATAACTCATCATAAGGTCGTGACGTAAAGAGCTGATTGTTAATAATAACTCATCATAAGGTCATGTGATGGAAAGAGCTGATTTTTTAGTAATAACTCATCATAAGGTCATGTGACGTAAAGAGCTGATTTTTTGTAATAACTCATCATAAGGTCATGTGACGTAAAGAGCTGATTTTTTAGTAATAACTCATCATAAGGTCATGTGACGTAAAGAGCTGATTTTTTAGTAATAACTCATCATAAGGTCATGTGACGTAAAGAGCTGATTTTTAGTAATAACTCATCATAAGGTCATGTGACGTAAAGAGCTGATTTTTTAGTAATAACTCATCATAAGGTCATGTGACGTAAAGAGCTGATTTTTTAGTAATAACTCATCATAAGGTCATGTGACGTAAAGAGCTGATTTTTTAGTAATAACTCATCATAAGGTCATGTGACGTAAAGAGCTGATTTTTTAGTAATAACTCATCATAAGGTCATGTGACGTAAAGAGCTGATTTTTTAATAATAACTCATCATAAGGTCATGTGACGTAAAGAGCTGATTTTTAGTAATAACTCATCATAAGGTCATGAATGTAAAGAGCTGATTTTTAGTAATAACTCATCATAAGGTCATGTGACGTAAAGAGCTGATTTTTAATAATAACTCATCATAAGGTCATGTGACGTAAAGAGCTGATTTTTAATAATAACTCATCATAAGGTCGTGACGTAAAGAGCTGATTGTTAATAATAACTCATCATAAGGTCATGTGATGGAAAGAGCTGATTTTTTAGTAATAACTCATCATAAGGTCATGTGACGTAAAGAGCTGATTTTTTAATAATAACTCATCATAAGGTCGTGACGTAAAGAGCTGATTGTTAATAATAACTCATCATAAGGTCATGTGACGTAAAGAGCTGATTTTTTAGTAATAACTCATCATAAGGTCATGTGACGTAAAGAGCTGATTTTTTAATAATAACTCATCATAAGGTCATGTGACGTAAAGAGCTGATTTTTTAGTAATAACTCATCATAAGGTCATGTGACGTAAAGAGCTGATTTTTTAGTAATAACTCATCATAAGGTCATGTGACGTAAAGATTTTTTTAATAATAACTCATCATAAGGTCATTTTGATTTTTTTAGTAATAACTCATCATAAGGTCATGTGACGTAAAGAGCTGATTTTTTAGTAATAACTCATCATAAGGTCATGTGACGTAAAGAGCTGATTTTTAGTAATAACTCATCATAAGGTCATGTGACGTAAAGAGCTGATTTTTTAGTAATAACTCATCATAAGGTCATGTGACGGGTCATGTGACGTAAAGAGCTGATTTTTAGTAATAACTCATCATAAGGTCATGTGACGTAAAGAGCTGATTTTTTAGTAATAACTCATCATAAGGTCATGTGACGTAAAGAGCTGATTTTTTAGTAATAACTCATCATAAGGTCATGTGACGTAAAGAGCTGATTTTTTAGTAATAACTCATCATAAGGTCATGTGACGTAAAGAGCTGATTTTTTAGTAATAACTCATCATAAGGTCATGTGACGTAAAGAGCTGATTTTTTAGTAATAACTCATCATAAGGTCATGTGACGTAAAGAGCTGATTTTTAGTAATAACTCATCATAAGGTCATGTGACGTAAAGAGCTGATTTTTTAGTAATAACTCATCATAAGGTCATGTGACGTAAAGAGCTGATTTTTAATAATAACTCATCATAAGGTCATGTGACGTAAAGAGCTGATTTTTTAGTAATAACTCATCATAAGGTCATGTGACGTAAAGAGCTGATTTTTTAATAATAACTCATCATAAGGTCGTGACGTAAAGAGCTGATTTTTTATAATAACTCATCATAAGGTCATGTGATGGAAAGAGCTGATTTTTTTAGTAATAACTCATCATAAGGTCATGTGACGTAAAGAGCTGATTTATTTAAAAATAACTTATCATAAGGTCATGTGATGGAAAGAGTTGATTTTTTAGTAATAACTCATCATAAAGTCATGTGACGTAAAGAGCTGATTTTTAGTGATAACTCATCATAAGGTCATGTGACGTAAAGAGCTGATTTTTTAGTAATAACTCATCATAAGGTCATGTGACGTAAAGAGCTGATTTTTTAGTAATAACTCATCATAAGGTCATGTGACGTAAAGAGCTGATTTTTTAGTAATAACTCATCATAAGGTCATGTGACGTAAAGAGCTGATTTTTTAATAATAACTCATCATAAGGTCATGTGACGTAAAGAGCTGATTTTTTAGTAATAACTCATCATAAGGTCATGTGACGTAAAGAGCTGATTTTTAGTAATAACTCATCATAAGGTCATGTGACGTAAAGAGCTGATTTTTTTGTAATAACTCATCATAAGGTCATGTGACGTAAAGAGCTGATTTTTTAGTAATAACTCATCATAAGGTCATGTGACGTAAAGAGCTGATTTTTTAGTAATAACTCATCATAAGGTCATGTGACGTAAAGAGCTGATTTTTTTAGTAATAACTCATCATAAGGTCATGTGACGTAAAGAGCTGATTTTTTAATAATAACTCATCATAAGGTCATGTGACGTAAAGAGCTGATTTTTAATAATAACTCATCATAAGGTCATGTGACGTAAAGAGCTGATTTTTAATAATAACTCATCATAAGGTCATGTGACGTAAAGAGCTGATTTTTTAGTAATAACTCATCATAAGGTCATGTGACGTAAAGAGCTGATTTTTTGTAATAACTCATCATAAGGTCATGTGACGTAAAGAGCTGATTTTTAGTAATAACTCATCATAAGGTCATGTGACGTAAAGAGCTGATTTTTTGTAATAACTCATCATAAGGTCATGTGACGTAAAGAGCTGATTTTTTGTAATAACTCATCATAAGGTCATGTGACGTAAAGAGCTGATTGTTAATAATAACTCATCATAAGGTCATGTGACGTAAAGAGCTGATTTTTTAGTAATAACTCATCATAAGGTCATGTGACGTAAAGAGCTGATTTTTTAATAATAACTCATCATAAGGTCATGTGACGTAAAGAGCTGATTTTTTAAGGTCATAATAACTCATCATAAGGTCATGTGACGTAAAGAGCTGATTTTTTAGTAATAACTCATCATAAGGTCATGTGACGTAAAGAGCTGATTGTTAATAATAACTCATCATAAGGTCATGTGACGTAAAGAGCTGATTTTTTAGTAATAACTCATCATAAGGTCATGTGACGTAAAGAGCTGATTTTTAATAATAACTCATCATAAGGTCGTGACGTAAAGAGCTGATTGTTAATAATAACTCATCATAAGGTCATGTGATGGAAAGAGCTGATTTTTTAGTAATAACTCATCATAAGGTCATGTGACGTAAAGAGCTGATTTTTTTGTAATAACTCATCATAAGGTCATGTGACGTAAAAAGCTGATTTTTAATAATAACTCATCATAATATCATGCGACGTAAAAACCTGATTTTTTAGTAATAACTCATCATAAGGTCATGTGACGTAAAGAGCTGATTTTTTAGTAATAACTCATCATAAGGTCATGTGACGTAAAGAGCTGATTTTTTAGTAATAACTCATCATAAGGTCATGTGACGTAAAGAGTTGATTTTTTAGTAATAACTCATCATAAGGTCATGTGACGTAAAGAGCTGATTTTAGTAATAACTCATCATAAGGTCATGTGACGTAAAGAGCTGATTTTTTAGTAATAACTCATCATAAGGTCATGTGACGTAAAGAGCTGATTTTTTAGTAATAACTCATCATAAGGTCATGTGACGTAAAGAGCTGATTTTTTAGTAATAACTCATCATAAGGTCATGTGACGTAAAGAGCTGATTTTTAGTAATAACTCATCATAAGGTCATGTGACGTAAAGAGCTGATTTTTTAGTAATAACTCATCATAAGGTCATGTGACGTAAAGAGCTGATTTTTAGTAATAACTCATCATAAGGTCATGTGACGTAAAGAGCTGATTTTTTTGTAATAACTCATCATAAGGTCATGTGACGTAAAGAGCTGATTTTTTATAATAACTCATCATAAGGTCATGTGACGTAAAGAGCTGATTTTTTAATAATAACTCATCATAAGGTCATGTGACGTAAAGAGCTGATTTTTAGTAGTAATAACTCATCATAAGGTCATGTGACGTAAAGAGCTGATTTTTATAATAATAACTCATCATAAGGTCATGTGACGTAAAGAGCTGATTTTTTAGTAATAACTTATCATAAGGTCATGTGACGTAAAGAGCTGATTTTTTAGTAATAACTCATCATAAAAGAGGTCATGTGACGTAAAGAGCTGATTTTTAATAATAACTCATCATAAGGTCATGTGACGTAAAGAGCTGATTTTTTAATAATAACTCATCATAAGGTCATGACGTAAAGAGCTGATTGTTAATAATAACTCATCATAAGGTCATGTGATGGAAAGAGCTGATTTTTTTAGTAATAACTCATCATAAGGTCATGTGACGTAAAGAGCTGATTTTTTTGTAATAACTCATCATAAGGTCATGTGACGTAAAAAGCTGATTTTTAATAATAACTCATCATAATATCATGCGACGTAAAAGCTGATTTTTTAGTAATAACTCATCATAAGGTCATGTGACGTAAAGAGCTGATTTTTTAATAATAACTCATCATAAGGTCATGTGACGTAAAGAGCTGATTTTTTAGTAATAACTCATCATAAGGTCATGTGACGTAAAGAGTTGATTTTTTAGTAATAACTCATCATAAGGTCATGTGACGTAAAAAGCTGATTTTTAGTAATAACTCATCATAAGGTCATGTGACGTAAAGAGCTGATTTTTAGTAATAACTCATCATAAGGTCATGTGACGTAAAGAGCTGATTTTTTAGTAATAACTCATCATAAGGTCATGTGACGTAAAGAGCTGATTTTTTAGTAATAACTCATCATAAGGTCATGTGACGTAAAGAGCTGATTTTTTAGTAATAACTCATCATAAGGTCATGTGACTGATGATTTTTAGTAATAACTCATCATAAGGTCATGTGACGTAAAGAGCTGATTTTTTAGTAATAACTCATCATAAGGTCATGTGACGTAAAGAGCTGATTTTTTAATAATAACTCATCATAAGGTCATGTGACGTAAAGAGCTGATTTTTTAGTAATAACTCATCATAAGGTCATGTGACGTAAAGAGCTGATTTTTTAGTAATAACTCATCATAAGGTCATGTGACGTAAAGAGCTGATTTTTAGTAATAACTCATCATAAGGTCATGTGACGTAAAGAGCTGATTTTTTTGTAATAACTCATCATAAGGTCATGTGACGTAAAGAGCTGATTTTTTAGTAATAACTCATCATAAGGTCATGTGACGTAAAGAGCTGATTTTTTTGTAATAACTCATCATAAGGTCATGTGACGTAAAGAGCTGTTTTTAGTAATAACTCATCATAAGGTCATGTGACGTAAAGAGCTGATTTTTTAGTAATAACTCATCATAAGGTCATGTGACGTAAAGAGCTGATTTTTTAGTAATAACTCATCATAAGGTCATGTGACGTAAAGAGCTGATTTTTTAGTAATAACTCATCATAAGGTCATGTGACGTAAAGAGCTGATTTTTTAGTAATAACTCATCATAAGGTCATGTGACGTAAAGAGCTGATTTTTTAGTAATAACTCATCATAAGGTCATGTGACGTAAAGAGCTGATTTTTAATAATAACTCATCATAAGGTCATGTGACGTAAAGAGCTGATTTTTTAGTAATAACTCATCATAAGGTCATGTGACGTAAAGAGCTGATTTTTTTAACTCAGTAATAACTCATCATAAGGTCATGTGACGTAAAAAGCTGATTTTTTAGTAATAACTCATCATAAGGTCATGTGACGTAAAGAGCTGATTTTTTAGTAATAACTCATCATAAGGTCATGTGACGTAAAGAGCTGATTTTTTTGTAATAACTCATCATAAGGTCATGTGACGTAAAGAGCTGATTTTTTTAGTAATAACTCATCATAAGGTCATGTGACGTAAAGAGCTGATTTTTTTAGTAATAACTCATCATAAGGTCATGTGACGTAAAGAGCTGATTTTTTAGTAATAACTCATCATAAGGTCATGTGACGTAAAGAGCTGATTGTTAATAATAACTCATCATAAGGTCATGTGACGTAAAGAGCTGATTTATTTAAAAATAACTTATCATAAGGTCATGTGATGGAAAGAGCTGATTTTTTAGTAATAACTCATCATAAGGTCATGTGACGTAAAGAGCTGATTTTTAGTAATAACTCATCATAAGGTCATGTGACGTAAAGAGCTGATTTTTTTAGTAATAACTCATCATAAGGTCATGTGACGTAAAGAGCTGATTTTTTAGTAATAACTCATCATAAGGTCATGTGACGTAAAGAGCTGATTTTTAAGGTAGTAATAACTCATCATAAGGTCATGTGACGTAAAGAGCTGATTTTTTAGTAATAACTCATCATAAGGTCATGTGACGTAAAGAGCTGATTTTTTAATAATAACTCATCATAAGGTCATGTGACGTAAAGAGCTGATTTTTTAGTAATAACTCATCATAAGGTCATGTGACGTAAAGAGCTGATTTTTAGTAATAACTCATCATAAGGTCATGTGACGTAAAGAGCTGATTTTTTAATAATAACTCATCATAAGGTCATGTGACGTAAAGAGCTGATTTTTTAATAATAACTCATCATAAGGTCATGTGACGTAAAGAGCTGATTGTTAATAATAACTCATCATAAGGTCATGTGATGGAAAGAGCTGATTTTTTAGTAATAACTCATCATAAGGTCATGTGACGTAAAGAGCTGATTTTTTGTAATAACTCATCATAAGGTCATGTGACGTAAAAGAGCTGATTGTTAATAATAACTCATCATAATATCATGTGACGTAAAAAGCTGATTTTTTTAGTAATAACTCATCATAAGGTCATGTGACGTAAAGAGCTGATTTTTTAATAATAACTCATCATAAGGTCATGTGACGTAAAGAGCTGATTTTTTTATAATAACTCATCATAAGGTCATGTGACGTAAAGAGCTGATTTTTTAGTAATAACTCATCATAAGGTCATGTGACGTAAAGAGCTGATTTTTAATAATAACTCATCATAAGGTCATGTGACGTAAAGAGCTGATTTTTTTAGTAATAATTCATCATAAGGTCATGTGACGTAAAGAGCTGATTTATTTAATAATAACTCATCATAAGGTCATGTGATGGAAGAGCTGATTTTTTTTAAATTGATAACTTTTTACACAACCTAATAATGCATTAATTTTTTATTAATAACTCATCATCAGGTGACGTGATATAATGTGGTAATTTTTTTTGAAAAACAATAATTAATGTTTTTTGTCGTTTTTAATCATATTTCAAAAAATGGATTTCCTGCTATTTATATACAATCTAGGTTAAATTCAATGTTAATATATACTATTCCTGTTTTTTTTATTAAAGAGCTCCCCGGTGCATAACGGTATGTCTGCAGACTTACATCGCTATAATCCGGGTTTCGATACCTGTGGTGGGCATAGTACATTGTGTAGCTTTGTGCTTAATTACAAACAGACAAATATTTTTAAAAGAACTGATATGAAAATCGTTAGACTGCTCCATTTGAATAACCAAACAAAATTAATTTAGATTTCACTAGAATTCATAAAACACAGCTCTGGAGGCTTAAAACTTTGATAAGAAAAAAAGTTAAACTATATTTTAACCATAGTTTATTACACAAAAAGTGGAACAAAAAATGTTCTGAGGTGAGTGTTTTTTGTTTGTTTATTTCAAATTTTCATCTTTTGTTCGTTTTCCGTATTATATTACATAATGAATCTGAAAGTAACTGTGTTAATCATTCTTGTTCCGAAATGATATTTTATAAATAAAAAGAATTACATTTGTTTTCATTAAGTTTAAATCACCCGAAAGGATGGCTTTTTCCCCGCTGTTGACATATGAACGTACTTTCGCTGTACGGATCAGTCCATCTATGCATGCTCGTCTCGAGTTTACTTTATGTGGTTTTCTGAGGTAGGTGAATATGGAACGCTTTAGCTACTGTGATATTTATTTTAAGCAGTTTCAATATTGGATGACAACGTCTGTAGCTAATTGTGAATGCCCCTTTGTTTTTCTTTTGTTGTTAGAATTTCGTATAGAAAAACCATGCATCATCTTGACTTCATGTGTGAACTAATTTAAATGATAAGTTATTTGATATATAAAAAGGCTGCTGTATTTTCGTATGTTTGATGCATGAGGTTTCAAACGAAAATTTCCTGTCTTTTGTAAGTATTGTGGTTCACCCACAACTGCTTTAGCTGGGTAATGAGATGTGACTTACTGTGGGCTCAGGTTTCCCACTTCATCCGGTGAGTTGTGACCGCGTCTATTGGATTACACAAGATTGTCCCATACCTGTTCAGGAGTTGTCTGTCGTAGCTTTCAGGGCTTCTCTTTGTACATTTGAAGGGATTTACTACATTTCTAAAACTAGCCAAGTTCCCACGCAACATGTCGGAAACATGAAAATCTTTTCCACTTTAGCATCAGCCGTCTTAGGGACGGAGATAGTAACGTGGAGATGCGTATTTCATCGACCACATTTTGCAAAGGCTTGTTTGTTTGTTTCTGAATTTCGCACAAAGCTATACTAGGGCTAACTGTACTAGCCGTCCCTAATTTAGAAGGGCATGTCTAGAGGTAAGGCAACCAGTCGTCACCACCCATTGCTAACTCATGGGCTACTCTTTTATCAACGAATAGTGGAATTAATCGTAACATTATGACGCCCCCATGGTTGAAAGTGTGAGCATGTTAAGTGTGACGAGGATTCAAACCCGCGACTCTCAGATTACGAGTTGAGTGCCTTAACCACCTGACCATGACAGTGAGATTGATATTAATATCTCATCATCAGAACATGTGATATAAAGTGGCGACTTAAACAACATGTTTGTTATATTTGAATATTAGGGCTAAATAACTTTAACAATCCTGAGTTTGTCTTCATATTTTATACTATATTATACATGTGAGTTTCTTGTATATATTCTACTTTATATGCATTCAGAATATACGATTTTTATGAATAAATTAGTCCAATTTTCAGCTATTTTTTTAAAATTTGTTTTTCTCCAATTTCCCTGATATTTTAAGAAGGGTTGAACTTGTGGCCGAATCATAAATCTGTCATTAAAAACTTCTCAGATCCTTTGTAATTATTATTGATAACAGTAAAAATGCTGTTACGAAGGAGCATTGTTGTCTTCACGAAACTTCAACAGAGAACCTTAAGTTATGACCGACACACACGCTTCTGTTAAATATTATGTATAAATCTGCAAAGTTTCGTCAAACGAAACGTGACATAACATTTCAATCGTGTGTGTGTGTGATACAAGAATACGTTTTTTTGTTTAGTTACATCGGTGAAATACATTCATGATATTTCAATATTTAAATGAGATCGAAAATAAAGTAGAAATTTATGACAATTGACAAGAATAACACTAAGAAATTGTCACATACACATTATTGCTATAGTAACGGATATGTTAATATTAAAATTTCCAATAATTTCACTTTCCTTTTCCATCTTGTTGTTTAGAATTAAGCACAAAGCTACACAATGGGCTATCTGTGCTCTGTCCACCACGGGTATCCAAACCCTGTTTTTAGCGATGTAATTCCGCACGCATACTGCTGAGCCACTGGGTAGGGGGGTGCCTTTCCATCATGAAAAGTGAACATGATTCATTAATTTAGTTTATATTATTTAATATAGCCTTCATGTAAAAGTACATTTTTTGAAGGTTACAATACAGTTAACCTATTATAAAAACAGCATACTGAAAATGCTACCCGGTGTGCCAAGCCCAGTGTTTTGGTCATTCAAGTTTGAACGAGTGGAGTGGTTTTAACATATTCACATTTTCAGATCATTGTGTGTGTCGCCATCTATTGAACATTTTAACTAATTGAATTTAGGGCAATGCAAAGCTCAACAGAAAGGATTACACGAAAGAAATCTAGGAAGTGGTAAGAAAGCTTCATCAAGTAGAAGCTTGAAATGGCTTTAGAGTGAAAAGAGTAAACTACTTCTATTGAGTCTGATAACATTCAACAACTGGGTTCCATAGATACTGTGAAACTAACCAATTAAGTCAAGAGTAAAGAAGGAAAATAATTAACCAAATTATTTCCTGATTCTGTATACTAATTCTCAGCGTATACATTTTTTTTTCAGACTGCGAACTGTAATATGTCATGTTTATAACGTTATTTCCTTGTCTTGGTGTTTGAGAATACCATTTCTTCTCATCCATTGTTTCGATATTAATCTATCTTTTTCTCTATACACAGATATGTTGTTTGTTAACCTCTTTTTGTTAACCTGAAGATGTCTTAAGAAGGTCGAAACATTGTTCTCTACTTTATTTTAATACCTACACCAGCCGTCTTGAGATACGCGTATACTGTTTGTCTTCCTGGTATCGGATATTGTTGTGAGAAACTGGCTAAATTAATTTTGGAATTTTGGCGGAACCTCAAAGTTTAGAACTGAAATTGATAAACAATCGGGCGAACACCTGAATTTGGTAGCCATCTCATTTTTGCCGCGAACAAGGACTCAATTGAGCGAGGTGGTCGATAGCAAAATACGTGACGTCACTTCAAAAGAAAGTGACGTTTAGTACCGTGCGTAGTACAGGCACATTCTGATCGAACGATCAGAGCGTGCACTACAAATAAAAGTAGTGGAATGAGGCGGCTCATTCACCAACTTATAGCGTTCGGTTTTGAACTCCGATATTGGGAGGTACCTTTACTAGTTACATGAATAAACAAAGATGGGATAGAACAAATAAATTCTTGTTTAAACAAGCTTGATAAAAAGGACAATTATTTCAATGACTAAGTAAATTTAAACAATATATTTGGCTTATGTTTCCGCAGATTATTGGAGATCTTCGATCCAACAATAGGTATTTTAAACTCAAAATCGTTTAATACTTACGTTGCAAAGAATTTGTTATTTTAAATTCGTTGAGCTTTGTTATTACAAAAGCATTATGACACATCATAGATGCGAGAGAAAGGTATTTACTAGCTGTTGGCGACGCTGTGGTTTCAAACATCTATGGATTTAACATGTCTGTGTTTATAGTTCAGTTTAACTTTACAATTACTGATGTGTTACATGTGCTTTTGAAACTAAATTTTTAAAATACTTTAAAGTCATAAACAGAATCGAGTCTCCTCATTGGACTCAGCAGATATACCAATGTGGCTTTGCTATAAGAAAACACAAACATACATAAACAGAAATTTAAATAAAAATACCACTATTATTTTACTAGTCCCACCAATTATTGTTTTTCAAGACTCATAACAATGTACTGATCATTGTTGCCCGTTGAAGGTTTCTGTCCGTGTATAATTCTATAACTAATTGTTGGAGTTTAATTAGTTTGATTTTATTAAGCGACGTTTATCAATATGCTTTTCCTATATTTATATTTAAGCATACAAATATCATTATGAGCTAATAGATACGTTTATTGGCCACTTATTTTGATATATTCAAAGCTTCCCTCAACAAGTGGACGTCAGCGTTAGTGTTGAGAATTCAATACGTGTACCTCATAGGGAACGAACTGTTTGAACAAACTTTGACAGTAAAAAACAACATATTTTTGTAGCTGTTTCTCAATCTTTTTTTTTTCTGTGTCAGTCATTTCATAAACACGATTTTCTACTAATTTTAATGACTGGACCAGTAGCATTATTTCGTTTGTTATTAAACGCAAAGCTACATAATGAGCTACATCTGTGCTATCCCCACTACGAGTATCGAATCCCAAGTTTTAGCGATGTGAGCCCTCAGACTTATCGCTGAGCCACTTTGGAAGAAGCATTGTTCTGATATCTTTTGTTGTAACTATTTTTTGTTTGAATAATTAGAAACTCGGATCGCAAAACTCATAGAAAAGTGTAAAGAAATCAGATGATTCTAATTTTACTACACAAATATTTATACAGCTAGTGTTTTTTGTTTTTCATACCCTAACAACACTTGTTGACTCAGCTTGAAGGGTAATAAAACTACTGATCAGGTTTAGACACAGATAGTTCATTCTGTAGCTTTTGTGCTTGCCTCCAGTGGCTCAGCGGTATGTCTACGGAGTTAAAACGCTAAAAACCGGGTTTCGATAACCGTGGTGGGCAGAGCACAGATAGCCCATTGTGTAGCTTTGTGCTTAATTCAAAACAACAACTCAGATTACGATTCGAGTGTCTTAAACACCTGGCCATACCGGGCCGTAGCATAAGGTAATGTTCTGGTTGAAATTTCCAATTCCAGTAAGTTTGAAATATGAGAGATTGATAATGGGGGCATTACGGTTTCAAATTCTAGTGATAACCAGTTCTTTTCTCGCTATAAGTCAATTACATTATATACTTTGTGTGTGTGTGTGTGCTAATAATATACACCGTGTCTTATAACACAAGTTTATTTGTTTGTTCTTTAAAATTTTGCGCAGAGCTACACGAGGGCTATCTGCACTCGCTGTTCTTAACTTAACAGTGTAAGACTAGAGGGAAAGCAGCTAGTCATCATCACCCACTGCCAACTTTTGAGCTACTCTTTTACCAAAGAATAGTGGGATTGGCCGTTTCGTAATAACTATCCCACGGCTGAAAGAACGAGCATATTTGGTGTGACGAAGATTCGAATCCGCGACCCTCAGATTACAAGTCGAGCACCCTGACCACCTGGTCATGTCGGCCAGTAACACAACAGATGTGGTAAAATGGGCTACAGGTGACTTTAGTTATATTACACAGATTGTTTTTTTTTTGTTGTTGTTATTTTGCGCAAAGCTACGCAATGGGTTACCTGGGCTCCGCCCATTCCGGGGATTTGAGCTTTGGACTTTATCAATATAAATCTGTAAACATACCACTGACCCACCGGATGACCTTTATTTGTAACCATAAAAACCACGCTTCAAAAACTGAGCAAAAAGTACTCGATATCGACACAAAAAAATTGTTTAACTTCAAAGAAACTGAACATTACAATTACAACTTTATATCGCATTTCATTTCAAGAGTAAATTTGATTTTATTAAGCCACGTTTGTCAATTTCTTCTTTATATATTTATATCTACGCATACAAGTGCCATTATAAGCTAATAGATACGTTCGTTGAGCACTTATTTTAATGTACTCAAAGTTTTCGTTAACATCTGGATGCCAGCATTAGTTATACTCTGAGTAATAACAGCTTTTCTGTTATTTAAAATAACGATGTTAACTCTAGGTAAATTTGGATGTAATTTGAAACATTTGTTTTAAAAGCTTACTCTGCAAAACTTAACACTGCATGATGTTGTCACTTTATAATAATTCCTTATTAAAAGTAGATTTAAATATAATCGTATTAGGACAAAAACCACACAATGGAATAAATGAGCTCTGTTCATCGTGGAAAATAGAACTTCGAGTTTTAGTGCTGTTAATCCATAAACATACCGCTAACCCTATCAGAGGATGATTTTAGTGATAAAGATCGAACTGTATAAATAATTTATTGATAGCTATTCGTTTTTACGGACCACAGATGCATTAAAGAGAGAGAGGAGAGCGTGGCCTAGTGGGACTGTAGGTGCGTAAGGTGATGGTCAGATACTATTAGTCGATCAGACAAAAGTAGCCCAAAAGTTGGCGGTGTTTGCTGTTGACGAGCTGTTTCTGCCTAGTCCAGTTATCCCCATTAGGCGGTCGTGGATCACATCACACCCTCAATAAGCAAAACTGTGTTTGAGAAATGAATTATCTATTCCCCAACTAGCTTAGGCCCGACCCTCGTATGAAATGACCCAATGTAGAAAATAATTGGGGACCATTGCTTTAGTTTATCAGTTCAAAATTAGGAACGGGTAGCACATATGGCCCTTGAGTAGCTTTGTGTACATGTGCATAACACATAATATGCAAACAAACAAGGAAAAAAACCGTTAATAATAATGTGCAAAATGCATAACGCACTTGAAAGTTAGGATATTCCGTTTTAACAGTTTTATGGGCAATGCTTACACTTTGGAAATACTTAAATGACTGATTCTGTACTGAGATATAACAGTATCAAAACTAAAAGAGGCGAAACATTATTTCACAGACGTATGTACATATCAAGCATTTTTTATTACCAGTCAAACACGCTTAAAAGATAATTTCTGTGTTTATGACAGAGCTGCTAACAATATATGCCGCTGTACCTAATTTTGAACTACTGACAAAAGATGGGGCAGTCAGTCAGCAGTACCCTAACATACCATTTACGCTAAGGAACTACTTGTCACTCATTACTATAATTAGTTTTTTGCATGGAAGAGTAAATATAGAAATCGAAACAAGAATATAAAAAAGCAAACTATGTAAACCAACAGTCAACACCTGTCATAAAAGCTATGCACCCATCGCTCTGTTAGTGTGTTGCTCAGACTCTAATTAATAGATATTTTTTAACTGTATTTGGTTTATAAAGTCCTGTTCTTAGAGACTTCTACAAAATTCATCCCGAGACTTCTCAAGTCTTTGCCCCGGCCCTGGTAGAGCAAAGTCCGGTAAAACTGAGTATTTACACAAGGTCCTGTCAGTTCAGTTTATGGTAGCATTAAAATATCTTATTTATTTTATTATTATCATTTACCTTAAGTGTTAATTAATCAACTGGTTGTAGAGCTCAACTTGTATAATAAGCTAAGCCTTTCTAGCCACACTTGTTTTGCACTTCTAATTCAAATCCGATATTTGTTTGTTTTGTTGTTTCATATCGTCAAGAAAACACGTTTCGGGAATAAACCCTTCGTGGATAACAGAATGTTACATTTGCAAATACAAAATACGATTATCGCTTCGTGGTTCTTATATGAATTTTAGTATCACGTATATCATTCCCGTTTTTGCCCTCGTAAAATAAAGCCATGAATTGCATTTGTGGCAACTCCTTAAAGGTTCCTTTTATTGTTTCGTTGAGCAAAACGTTGTAAGGTTTACTTATCTGTCAACAAAACACTCTATTATGTGAGTTATGAATAAATGAAATTTATGATGATATACAGGTGTGTTGAGATTTAACAGGCTTGAAGCGAACAAGCCTTTTATTTTTATTTTTCGGCGTGCAGGAGTAACTTGTTAAACCTACCAGAAGCTAACGGCGTATAATAACCAGAGATGAATAGGCTCATACAACTATTCATTTCTCGCTGTAATTACCCACCAGAGATTGCAGGGTATTCACTAAACAAATTTGCTGCACTTAGCAAACTCAGTGATTGCTATTCATTCGTACTGCACGAGCTCGCGGGAAGCTCCACAACCACGGAACAGCGGAGGTAATTGGAGGCCTCAGAGAAACTCATTATGAACTGAATCTGTCGTGCCTACCGCCAGAAAATTAATTGATGTCATTAAAATAAGTCCCAGGAATCTAAAACAAGAACCTAAAAAAAAACATCACTTGTTCGAAAGACAGCGATCCCGATTGAGAGATACAAATACAAAAATGTTTTGAGGACATTAATATTAATTTAAATTTTGGTGTACATATTTCAAATACTAACCGAATACACTATGTAAGATAATCATCCTGTTATTTATGACGTGGATAATAATTATAATAAAACGTTTTTTTCTGTTCCTACTCATTACTGTTTGTTTTTTAATTTAACTCGTGCGAACATCCTTCTAAACGAGGAAAGTTTAATTTTTTTTGGTTTGTTTCTTAATTCGAAACAAAACGGAATATGTAGTAATTCAAAATTTAATCTTTAGATATGCTTAAAGTTAAATGTTTCTTTTTAAATGCGCATACCGTGTCAGCCATTAGTTGAGAACTCAAGTTTGTCACTGACGTCAAGAGATTCTGACATCTTGGAAGTGGATTAATAATAACACGAAAGAAATATGGATGAAAGTACTAGTAGCCTTAGTTTAGTGATTAGGAACTATTTGTAAACATTGGTGGTCAGTTCGCGACCAGTAAATAGCTTTAGAGCAAAAACCAGCTCGTTCACTAAATACTAAATATATTTATATATAAGCTATTGTCATTGTCATATAACCATATTTTTTTTAAAGCCAAACCAAAACACATTAAAATTTCAAAAAATATGCTGCATTTTTTAAAAAAGGTTCTAGGGTGCAAATTACAACGTGAGATAATAAAATGAATCCTTGGTTTTGAAGGTGACTGAAGAAGTGGAACCCACATTGCAGTCGGGATACACTGTTTATCAGTCTTAACCTTGTTTGTTTGTTTGTTTTTTAATTTCGCACAAAGCTACTCGAGGGCTATCTGTGCTAGCCGTCCCTAATTTTGCAGTGTAAGACTAGAGGGAAGGCAGCTAGTCATCACCACCCACCTCCATCTCTTGGGTTACTCTTTTACCAACGAATAGTGGGATTGACTGTGACATTATAACGCCCTCACGGCTGAAAGGGCGAGTATGTGTTGTGAGACGGGGATGCTAACCCGCGACTCTCGGATTACTAGTCGAACGCCTTAACGCGCTTGGCCATGCTGGGCCGGAGTCTTAACCTCCAATTCGCTAGTCTCACATAGGAAACAGACACAATTAGATTAGAAATTAGGAGAGCTAAATTTTGTTTTGTTTTGGCTTAAAAAATGTGGTTGTAATATAATTAATCAGAGGTTGAGATTTGCTGTTGCTAACGCAATCCTTCCGCATGTTTTTGTTTACTTATTTAACTTCATTTGAATGTATTTATTTAATTTCATTATAAACTATTATCTATTTTTCAAATATGTTTGCGACCCTCTCACACATTCTGACAACCAAATTTACGGTCGTGACCCTTTGAATGAGAAATGTAGCCGTTTACAATTGATGTGCTAAAATATGCACAGCTCGCAAATATAAATATTGTATGAATCAAAAAGCGAAGAACATAGAACGGTCGTATTTGAAACACCGAACTATAACCCTACTCAAAGCTCAGGGAGCACCATCGTAAGTTCGCAGACCTTATTGAAATATTTGGTCTAAATAATCAAGTAGCTCAGTTAGTCTGCCTTCACACGAGAACAAAAATGAACAGTTAAAAAATCAAACACATTCTACGTAGTAAAAATGTCTGTAGCTTTCACATGAACTAAGACAGAAGTGCGCAGTAAACTATATAATCATAGAAACACCTTGCAGTGCTTCAGCAGCTTTGAAATTCGAGGGAAGTTTAGATCATTTGAAAACATAGCTCACTGGGAGGACTCAAAATGTATAAAAGTTTGGAGGAATCTCCCTAGTAAATATTATCTCGACAAACATTGCCTAATCCATTATTTTTCTTCAGATTTCGACAAGTTAGAAAAGAGGGGTTTGCGCCCTCTTGCATGTGTTAGTACTTGTAGATCCCAACGAACAACTTGTGATACTATAAAACAGAGGTACAATTTATTTAGCGATGCTCGAAGCTTGGACACCAAATGAGACAACGGTAAGTCTTCGGATTTGTAACGCTACAATCAGGGGCTCGATTCCTCTCAGAGGACACAGCAGAGAGAGCCCGATGTGGCTTCGCTATAACAAAACACACACACATAAAGATCGAACAAATAGTTGATGTGCGCCACGAATAGCGACATGTTCATCATAAAGAGGAGCACGCTTTGACTTGAATTAAATAATGACATCAATCAATCATTCAACGCAGTTTTTATTTCTTTCATACTGAGAGCGTTGTTTTCTTTCTAATTGTACTAAATTCGGGATTAGTGAAAATTACTGTGATGTAAATGAACTGAACAGCGAACATATGAACAAAATATGTATTAGCTTGTTTCATTTTGAACATATTGACGAAGTCTGTGTTGCAGAAACGTAATGGACTCAGTATACCTGACATGATTGAAACATAGTAGTAATAACATGATAAAAACAGTAGAATGTTTGAAAAAAAACTTTCCAACAAGGCTATGGAAAATCCATTGTGAAATCCAAGATTTACATATTTCAGTAGGTATATGTAGAAAGTTAACAAATATAATTAACATGTCAAGTGCAGAGAATTTATGTTTAAATATTATTTAATTTTTTGCAACAAGAATACTAGCGTTTACCTCTCGTGTTTGCACGAGCGAAGAGTGTCGCTTCGTCCAGTATTGTGGGTCAGAGTGGGGCCCAGTAGTTAATGTATCGAACAACGAAGCTGAGGCTTTATTATTTATTTCTCATTATTAGCTCCGAATTTTGGCTCGGCATGGCCAAGTGGTTAAGCCACTCGACTCGTAATCTGAGGGTCGCGGGTTCGAATCCCCATCGCACCAAAACATGCTCGCCCTTTCAGCCGTGGGGGCGTTATAATGTGATGGTCACTCCCATTATTCGTTGGTAAAAGAGTAGTCCAAGAGGTGGCGGTGGGTGGTGATGACTAACTGCCTTCCCTCTAGTCTTACACTGCTAAATTACGGACGGCTAACGCAGATAGCCCTCGTGTAGCATTGCGCGAAATTCAAAACAAAACAAACGAGCTCCGAATTTTGGGATCGTCGGTGTGTAAAAACAGCACCTATTTACTATTCAATCTTGCAAAAGCATCCCAGATAGTCATCTTGTAATTGTGTGTGAAATCCAATAACAACAACAGACAAAACAAAATCGTCTAATGTTTCAATAATCAACTTAAATATATAGTGCTGTGTCAAAAGTACCCAATATCCAGTTATTCTAAACATGTGACATGACCCAATCATCATGGATTGTAACGAGCACATTGGTATTAGATTTTCTCCTCTGGAGAGTAGATTATGCAATAAACGAGCTAATAACTACTCTAACTAGAGCTCAGTGAGTACAAATAGAAAGATACTTTAAATATAGATAGATTAAAACTTCTAAAATGTAAGTAACATATTGAAACACAGTAAAATTTAAGAGATCGTTAGCTGCGTAAAAACGTGCAATTATGGGTCATAATTACATTTTACGGCATTGAAAACTTGACCAGTAGACCATCTAGGAACTCTTAGTATTCCACAAATAATAACAGTAGTTATACAAACCAAAATACTGATTTTTTTCAGAACTGTGTATGTATAGGAAATGGCCCATAAGAAAGATAAAAACTAGCAAAGAAAATGAGCTTATACTACTTTGTTAAAAACTGTATCTTTTGCTTGAATGGTATCCAAGACCTGACTTGGCACAAAATTCACAAAGTGCTGAAAGGGATTTCTTCCTATCTAATCGTTAATAGATTATGGAGCGAGATAGTAGTGGTGGTTAAAGTGTCTGTCAACTTCGTCTTAAAGTTTCACTTTTGAACGGCGATCTTGGAAATGTGGTGGTTATCTGAAGTCTCCGTCATGAATATTTATAGTTATAGTAGACGGGTTCTCCGCTGGTACAGCGATAGGTCTATGGATTTACAACGCTAAAATCAGAAATTAGATTTCCCTCGGTAGACTCAGCAGATAGCCCGATGTGGCTTTGCTATAAATAAAACACACACAGTTTCTAATAACTATGAAAAACATATGTATGCACTAGATAACACTAGGGTAGACACACATATAGTAGACGTAATGGGTGGTGTCTGGGAGTTATATTAGTTTGTTTAGATGACTGATTGGGACCCTTTATACTAGTATAATTAATTACTTTACTGGGCAACCAGTTCAATGCTTTTCTATCATAATGCAGGCTGGAATATTGAATTCAAGAGGTAAGTTTATTTAACTTACTCACCCCTAAATTGTAGTATCTCATTTTTATTGTTTTCATTATTCTTATTATTATTCTTTACTGCGGAGAGCAGTCCCTTCTTACAACTATCTGTAGGCAGTGAAGTGTGGTACAGATGTGGAACATTCTGGGCTTCAGTATCCACATCTCATTCTTCTCTTTCTAATTTCTATTGTTTTAATTTTAATTTGTCTTTTTTATTCCTTTAATTTAATTTATTTCTTTATGTGAGACTGGCGAATGGAGGTTAATACTGATAGAAGGTGCATCCCCACAGCAATGTGTGTCCTACTTCTTCAGCCACCTCCAAAATCTAGGATACATTTCATATCCCACATTATAACTTGTATTCTCATATCCTTTAAATCAGTGTAGTGTTTTTATATTTATTCTTGTTTCGGCTTGTTTTTCGTTATAACAAATTAATATAATTAGTCAGATGTTTGGATTTGCTGTTTTTAACACATTCCTTCCTTCTGATTTTGTTTTAATTGAATTTACTGAACTCTTGCTGTTAATATTCTCTTTAAATATTTATACAATTACACATATAAAATAAACTTGTTGCAATGTTCTTCACAATGTGCAGTTGATGGTGGGTGCAATGTACCATTACAGTACCAACGTACCAATGTCAATTGTTATACAGACCCAGAATGGCCAGGTGGTTAAAGCACTCAACACGTAATCCGAGGGTCGCTGGTTCGAATCCCCATCACACCAAACATGATCGCTCTCTTAGTCGTGGGGGCGTTATAAGTGACGGTACATCCCACTATTAGTTGGTAAAAGAGTAGCCCAAAAGTTGGCGGTTAGTGGTGATGACTAGCTTCTTTCCCTCTAGTCTTACCCTGCTAAGTTAAGGACAGTTAGTGCAGATAGCCCTCGTGTAGCTTTGCGTGAAATTCAAAACAAACAAACAATATTATACTTACTAGATGTACACACCCAATTATGCCTCTTTTGAATGTTGCAATATCTTTGCTATTTCTCGTTTGTATTACACTGCCTACACTACTTCTTGCCTCGATAACTCATATTATCGTAAAACTCACATGTCACGTCACGTGGTTTTCTACTTTGCATCTCCAGCTCACATTAAGCCAAAATTCAAGTGTTAAGCCTCAAGTAAGTTTATTTAATTTATTGTTGAATTAGAATATAAAATCGAAAATGTTCTTTTAAATAAATGCCTGAAGACAAATACTTGACGATAAGTATTAGGCTTACATCCAGTTTTCATGCTTAAGGCCAAGATTTCTCGTGCTCTAATAGCTGGCCAAACTCCATGACAGAAGTCGAGGAAAACAACCAATTAGAAGTCTGCATCTTCGTTAAGTTAATACATTGTTAAGACTCGGTTAAATAATAGTGAAGGATTTATGCAACATTGTTTCAGTGTCCATTTCAACTAGTCATAGCTTAGATTTCGTAAATAGTATACACAAAACATCGTATTTTACTTTAAGAGTCGATTTATTGAGAAATATTTAATCAGGATCACACACGAGAACAAATACTTCCAAAGCGAGTATTAGTAATTACCTACTAAATAATTATTTTTCAAACAAATGTCTATCATTGAGAATTCCGAATACATATAATGTCGATAGTTTAAACCAGAAATTATTATCGTAAATCTGTTTTGAAGAAGCAATAAAGGGCTTATATTCTTATGAGCCTCACCTAAATATATCAAATGTGGACGAATAAAACCATGATATAAAGTTATCAAATACTTCCTATCAACTAACATTTTAATTTTGTCTGATATGATCTTGTAGTCATCTCCCTAATAGTTCAAATGTGCTATCGTTACTTACCTGACATCCTATCTGATGAGCACAGTTGAAGCGCTTCTCCATTCACATATGTATATTTACTTTATTATTATTCATATTTTCTTATTTTAGTGTGAAAGATTAAATTTAATCTTTTACAGACGAATCACTTTCCAGAAGCCAGTGATTTGTTTATCTGTTTGTTTTTTTTTTATTTTGCGCAAAGCTACATGAGGGCTATCTGCGCTAGCCGTCCCTAATTTAGCAGTGTAAGACTAGAGGGAAGGCAGCTAGTCATCATCACCCACCATCAACTCTTGGGCTACTCTTTTACAAACGCATAGTGGGATTGACCGTAACATTATAATACATCCACGGTTGAAAGGGCGAGTATGTATTGTGAGACGGCGATTCGAACCCGCGACCCTCAGATTACGAGTCGAACGCCTTAATCCACCTGGTCATGCCGGGCCCTTTTTGTAACATTAAATCATAAAATATTACGTTGTATACCATTTATCCCTGCTACGAAAATTCAACTGCAAAGCTGTAAGCTTACCCTGACGAAGAAAAATAGAGCGTGTGTGTTTCTTATAACAGAGGAACATCGGGTTAGCTGCTGAGTCCAGCGAGGGTAATCGAACCCCTAATATTAGCATTGTAGACATATCACCGTGCTAGCTGGAGACGAGGAGAATGGACTGCTAATTTGAGGAAAGATTTAGTGTGACTGTTTTGCTGGCGCATAGAGTCTTTTATGATCCATATTTGGTAGAAAGGGTCCAACAGTCTTCTTTCTGTAACTGCATAAGGTTATTCACCTTTATCTATTAATTAAGGCTGTGCCTTTGAACATGAAGTTCACTAGTAAGGTTTAAAATCTTCCATTACACTCGACAGAATCTATAAGATAACCAATGATTTTAGTTTTAAGAATTTGTTCGTAATTGAGCATGAGGCTATACAATAATGGGCTGTCTGTGTTGTGCCCGCTATGGGTATCGAAGCCTAGTTTTTAGAGTTATAAGCCCGTAGTCTTTCTGCTGTGCCACCGGAGGGCTTTTTAAAGAAACCAATGTTGCAAAAAATCTGTTTAAAAAGACTGTGCACTTTATCCGGAACTAGAAATACAAATAAAACCTTCAATACAGCCATAGGGCTATAAAATGTGTTCCATTCTATAACACTATGTAACAAAATTTTACTTTTCCTTCTTCCTGGGCAGAAAGTGATATTTCACAATTGCTTATGCCTAAAGTAAATGGAAAAGACCTACTTTTCTCTTAAACTTTGCTTTTGTGACCTGGGAGCGTATAACCAAAACAGGATGGGAGAGAAAATTTGGGGGCTGATACGTGAAAGTGATTTACATTACAGTCGCAAATCTCGAAAAACTACTCACTTCTAAACATTTTTGTATAACTTTAGTATAAATACATGTAAATCTTGATTCATATGTTGTTTTATTCAGACCTTATGTAAATGAAAATGTGCAAATTTGCCCGTTTTTGCATATAAAATAGGTTAATTTCTAAATTTCATTATCCAGGTCACAAAAGCAAAGTTTGAAGGGAATAATGACCATTTTCTGTACTTCTACAACATAAGCAATTAAGAAATAACACATAATATCTAGGGACAAAAGTTGTGTTGCATGGTGTAATTCGTGTAATTCTACCTAAAATCCATAAAGATGTCTATTACTTCAAACAGTATATAAAATATCATATACTTCCCCTAGAAATTCTGCAGCTCAGCTGTTTTACAAAGTGATTCGTGGAATCTATTAAACAACCAATATAAAGTGCGTTTCAAATAGGATAGCCGACCAGTCGTGATTGAATGTAGAACGCTTTATTTGAAGTTGTATAATGTTTGATAACCTCGCGGGCTTGAACGAAAAGTTTTGATGACGTATAACAGACAAGTTGAAATGCTGTTTTATACATTTATCATTGACAAATCATGTTACGTCATTAAAGAATGACCTGATTTAAATTACCGTCAATCATGCTATCATCACAGTATTAAATAATAACAGATTATGCTCCAAGAGGGTTAATTGTTTGACACCATTTGGGGTTTTCTTTCCTCTTTTGTTTTCAGTAAATTATTATATAATGTAATGTAAATACTTTGGGTTTGTTTGTTTTTTAATTCCGCGTAAATCTACTAGCTCAGTTCCTTGGACCTAAGAATTGGTGGTGAGTACTGTTAGGTAATTGCTTCCCATCTATTGTTGTTGTTGTTGTTTTGAATTAAGCACAAAGCTACACATTGGGCTATCTGTGCTCTGCCCACCACGGATATCGAATCCCGGTTTTTAGCGCTTTAAGTCCGCAGACATACCGCTGAGCCACTGGGGGGTTTTCCCATCTATTCTATCACTCCAATACTAAGAATAGCCATGTTTAGGCTACTTTGTAACCAAGACGTACGTTTTCTTATGATTCTATGTTCATGGCCAGTTGGTTGTAGCGCTCGACTCACAGTCTGAGAGTCGAGGGTATGAATTCCCGTCACACAGAATAGGTTCGCCTTTCTAACCGTGTTGGCGTTATTATGTGGTGGGCAATCTCACTATTCGTTGGTAAAATAGTAGCTCAAGAGCTGGCGGTAGATGGTGATGACTAGCTCGCTTCCCTTTAGTCTTATACTGCTAAATTAGTGACGTCTAGCAAATGTAGTCCTCGTGTAGTTTTTAATTAAAAACAATGTTGTTTTTACCGCAATACACAACGCCTTTTTTCATATTACTATATCCATAGATGTTTTTCTAATTAAAAAAAAGTATAGGTTTAAGTTTTCGGTTAATACTGAATTGATCTATATAACAATCAAGTTTTACTTGTTTCCTTAAATATAAAGCTCAAACTTCAGATATGATTTTAAACTCTTATTATTAAAGGAGTAGTCCCTCGTAAACACTAAATCATTACAAACTTCAGATATGATTTCTAAACTCTTATTATTAAAGGAATAGTCCCTCGTAAACACTAAATCATTACAAACTTCAGATATGATTTCTAAACTCTTATTATTAAAGGAATAGTCCCTCGTAAACACTAAATCATTACAAACTTCAGATATGATTTCTAAACTCTTATTATTAAAGGAATAGTCCCTCGTAAACACTAAACATTACCTATTATTTGCCGCTCCTGGAGTCACTGTGTTGACGTAAATTCACTTTTGATGTTGTTGTTTTTAAATTAAACACAAAGCTACACAAAGGGTTATCTATTCTCTGCCCACGACGGGTACTGAAACCCGGTTTTTAGCATTGTAAGTCAGTAGACATACCGTTCTGCACTCATTTTGGATATTTATAAACCACTCTTTTTTCATTAACAAAATCTAACTTATTTGTGGTTTTAGGAGTATTATTTCTGACTGTGTGACTTTTTTATTTTAAAACTAAGTTAACATAATAACTGATTGTTTTAACACGAAGCTACACAATGGACTGGTTGTGTTGGCCAACCAGGAGTACTGAAACCCAGTTTTTAACGTTGTGTGCCCACAGACTTCCCACTGATCCACTGTTTCTGTCTTGCAGATTCAAATTCGTAGCTACATTTTTTTACAAAGATTTATACTATTCATAACTGTTTAAAACTGATAAACTGGCCAGAAGACAGCTTGCTGGTCCAACAACACTCACAGTGAACACTTGGGCTACTTGTGTCCAATCAAATATTGCTATAGCACACCCTAAATCATAAATTGAGGAGCACGTTTTTATGGCAAATGATCGCGAGCCACAGTAATGTGCAATTGATTTTAAAAGAGCAGAGAACTTTAATAAAAAAAAGTATTGTCTTACGATACTGTTTAAGATTGTGGATTGTCTTTGGTACATACTGAGTAGAAAGCCATGAAAAGCGAACAGATCCTCTTTTATTCCTATTCAAGCGAGCTTATAAACACTTTTAGAATCGAAACCTAATTAGTGAATTCTTGCATATTAATCTTAATTACGTGTAATAATTATTATTGTTATCACTTTAGAAACCTATAATTCTTTTTTCCCCAAACTCCCAGCAAAGTGTAGAATTAGGCTTGTCTTTCAGTGGTTGTGGGTAATTTTTTTTACGAAAAAAGGGACACTACTAGACCATAATAAGAGGAAGACAGAGGTGTGAACCCATCTATCCATTTCCATGAGCAGGTCACTGGCGAGTCATACATTCTGGGATTCCCTGTTGGGGTGCGAACCACTAATCCATCCCTCTTCAGAATCCATGGATTTGTATTCATGACTTACCTCTTTATCACTTTATTTGTACTATATTCCATTTTGGACTGACGATCTAGAAGGAAAACAACTAATAACCAGCACTCACTACCAACTCTCGGACTCATCTTGATTAATGTACAAAAAAGAAGGATGAGACCACAAGTGTGTAACCCATGGGGAAGAAGGGGGCGCGCCCCTCACTTTCATTATAAATCCTCAGTAAGTACATACTGGACATTTTTTGTTGAAAGTTTGTGGTTTTCAATTATAAAAGGAGTAATAAACAGAGATCAAGCAATAAAAAATCAAGTTTCTCGGTGTTCTTATCAAAAATAATTTCGTCTCATTACACTCAGAAGTCTTTTTTTTTTTTAAATTTACCCCGTTTCAAACAAAGTTAAGCTTTCTTTCCGTCATAACCCATAGTCTAAAACATGTGAAGTATTTTTCTTTTTTTGGAGCAACACGTCGTGAAAAATAAATTCTCGATTCCACAGTCCAGTTGGCCTAGCAAATTAACCACGTCTGGCCACTGTGCTTTGGCTTCGCTGGGCGGTCCCAAAATGTTATCTTCTTAATGGAACATTTGATATTTACATAAGGGTTGTGCTGTTTGTGATAATGTTTATTGCTTTAAGGGCAAGTTAATTCTGCAAAAAACACAAAACAAAAGCTTTTATGAACAGACCAAACTTCAACGAGTTGCTTGCTGTACAACTTTGTTCTATTCAAAGGTGCATCGAGCAACTTTATTTCAGTTCGGTTGCGAGTAAGTCTCACGTGCTCTGTGTTATATATGGTTAACAAACGTTCCTGTAAAATGTGGATCATCCAAGCTTTTAGGCTTTTTTTTTTGTCATTGTACCCAGTTCTTTTAACCTTCACTTGGAGGATCGATCACCTGACAAAATCGCACAGTACAGTGATTCCTCCCTTTTCTTAACCTAAACTGTCACTTGGGTGCCACAGAAACTGAGATTTGAAGACCTGTTCTGCCACAAATAAGAAATAAGGCAACGCTTTCCTTTTGAGCAGGTTCAAGACAACTTAAATGCGTTTTATTTTTATTCATTATTTTTTAACTATATAAGATTTTAACAAATTTCATTTATCCATGGTTTTAAAATTCTATGCAATAAGCGGATTATTTATCATATATAAAATAAAAATTGTATTATTGTAACGACAATCCTACTATTTTGTATGATAAAGCTGACACTTATAATACTATAAAATACAAATACATTATGTCGTCTTGACGTCATTGCCTTCGACTTTAAGCTTTATACCTGATGTGCAATCTAAACCAAAATTCCAACACTTTAAAACAATATTTAAGTATTAAAGTGAATGGTTTGTTTTGAATTTGAATGTGCGATTGACCGTAACATTATAACGCACCTACGGCTGAAAGGAAACCTCATAATCAAGGACCTAATGATTATAAGCAATATGAGTTAAACTTTTAAGCCTCGTATTTTTTAGAGAAGATTTTCAGGATGAACAAGATGAACTCAGCTGGGGGTTGATAAACGGTCCTCTCCAACGCTCTAGACTGACGTAGTCCATGAAACTGCTGAACCCAGTTTTCGTCGTGTGTCTGATAAGTATGAAGAAGCCAAACAAACGCATTCATTAATAATCACTAAATGAAACATTTCCTCTTATACCTAACGGAGAAACAGTATGTCTAGTAACGACAGTACTTTTACTTACAATAAAAGTTTTTCACCAAGCATAGAATTTTCAAACTAAAATTCATATATATGACATACACGTAAAACAATTAGTCAGGGAGCGGTAGAATACAGCGAGTGCACTATTTAGTAGGTGTAAAATAACTAGTCAGGGTGTGGTAAAACACAGCGAGTGCACTATTTAATACGTGTAAAATAACTAATCAGGGAGCGGTAGAATACAGGGAGTGCACTATTTAATACGTGTAAAATAACTAATCAGGGAGCGGTAGAATACAGGGAGTGCAGCATTTAATACGTGTAAAATAACTAGTCAGGGAGCGGTAGAATACAGGTAGTGCACTATTTAATACCTGTAAAATAACTAGTCAGGGAGCGGTAGAATACAGGTAGTGCACTATTTAATACCTGTAAAATAACTAATCAGGGAGCGGTAGAATACAGGGAGTGCACTATTTAATACGTGTAAAATAACTAGTCAGGGAGCGGTAGAATACAACGAGTGCACTATTTAACATGTGTAAAATAACTCGTCAAAGTGCGGTAGAACATAGCGAGTTCAAACATTCAGACTGGATTGGAACAAGTATCGTCTGACAGTTTTCCTGTAGCACGTAAGTCTGTTCTGTTATGCTGAAATAGGTCCGAATAATCCATTAGATTCCTGAAACTTGAAGCATGAGCAATTGCAATGCTCTAATGTTTACATAATTTCTATCTTGAAATTTACCAAAATCATTAAATTGATACATATTGCCCCCCTTAGGGGGTCAGTGGTAAGCCTAAAGTCTTAGGTAAATGATTGTGTATCTTTACGCTTAACGAAAAACAAGTGCTGCTGTTTTGTTAATAACATTTTACTTATAACATATATTAAATTCCACTCAGTTAAAAAGTATTTTGTTATCTGTGGTATGTTTACAAAAATGTATGCTCGGGACATATCAGCCCAGGACGTGAATAATCAAGACCCTAAACAACGTTTAAAGTTTTCAAAACAATATCTCGCAATATTCCAGATACCGAGGTAGTTGACTTACGAGATACTCGTACATTTTCCATACCATGTTTCTTCAGAGCATTTTTGAAGTAATATTTTTTCCTCCTGTTCGCGTTATGTTAACCCTATCAGTACGACTACGTTCATACTTATGTTTTTACACTGCACAAAATTACTAGTAAATGTAGATATACATAGTTTAACAAGTCTTTCTTTGAGAAATTTCGATATTTCTCCTAATTTCTCGATATCCTGAGATTCTAATGATAATTCTTTTTTTTTCTGTTAATAACGTTTACTAAGAGCCTTGTTACACTATATAATTATGAAATACCGAAGAATAACCTGTCATTTGTCGTTTGGGTCTTCAGAACACGGTTTTAAAGTACATTTACAACCAAAGCGAAATCTTTGTTTTTCCTTCGTGTTGGTACAAGGGGTGTTCGGATGCACGTGCTACTAGCCCTTCTCCCACGACCCCATCGCCGTACAGCTGCAAACAGCCACTCTTTTACCCCTCCCCCCCCCAAATGATGCGAGTGACATGAGAAAACAAGCCTTTAGACTTGCGTTCGGTTGAACTCTTGAGTGTATGAGGTCACTCGCTGTTTATGCATATGGGACATTTTTGTCTAGCAGGGAAAGTAAACTTAAATTGACTTACACTGACAGTTGTTCAGGATGTAAATAATTTATAGCTATTCTAAGCGAAGAAGCTGGTAATATGTATAAATAGACACGTCTCTGAGACAAGGGTCTATATCTATTCTATTTGACCCGGCATGGCCAGGTGGTTAGGACTCTCGACGTGCAATCTGAGAATCACGGGTTCGAATCCCCGTCGTGCCAGCATATCCTCGCTCCCTTTCAGCCGTGTGGTGATTATAATGTGATAGTCAAACCCGCTATTCTTTGGTGAAAAGAGTAGCCTAAGAGTTGGCGGTGCATGGTTACTTAAGTTCTTACTGGCAACGATATAAAATGCCACTGACAACTTTCACACAGGTGCCAACAACTGCTAGAAAAATGGTGAAATATATTAGTCAGAACTCAAACATTTGAGCTGTCAGGATACAACTCCAGGGCTAGGTTAGTAGTATTTTCAAGTGTCAGTAATACTTATACATTTGCGCCAGGTAAAGCCTAATAGTTAGTGTACCTGGATCGCAAACTCTAGAATATGTGTTTCACGACCCAATGTCGCAAAAGCGAGTTCGACATTTTGGATTCGTGGGATCGCTGTACGAATTAGTTAAATACTATTATCCAGTCACACAACAATAGCTCTTAATTCGGCGGTGGGTGTTGCTTACCATCTACCTCACTTCTTTTCTGCATCTTGAAAATCACGACATTACTGATGTTTAACAAACCGTATTATTGCGTAAGAGCTACAATATCGATGTGAAATGTTGCGCTAAATTCTGAAGCAAACAAAAAGACTAAGGGGTTGCTAAAGTCTTTTGATAATTTTCACCAAAATATGAATTGTATTTGTGAAACCGTTAATTTAGAAAGCACCGCATTCTTAACGTAATTTGAGAGATGTGTGGATACGTAAAGCTATTCCGACACTCAGTTACACAACCCCTTTCGAACATGTTGTCAGCTTCCGGTCAGTTACCTCTTTCTTTCTTTCTTTGTAAACCTGACGATGACCGAAGAAGGTCGAAACGTTGTTCGCCCCTCTGCGTAAAAAATTTTCTCAATCCAAATGAGCCGTTTTTACATATATTTTTCTCTACAAGTGGGTTTTCTCGACATCACTGATCACTTATATCTAACTTAATAAGATTCTCGACAGCTGAATAGTTCTGAGTAAGATACAAAGATCGTTATTACTCTATATATTTGTAGTAAATCATGTCCAGTCAAACCTTAAACAGCCTTTATATTATGTAGAAAATCCAGGAACTACTGATAAAGTCGGTGTTGATGTTTTTTGTTTTTGTTGAGCACAAATATACACAATGGCCTATCTGTGTCGTGCCCTCTGTTGGTTCGAAGCCTGAGATTAAGCACGATAAGTACTCAATATTACCGTTAAGCCAATGGGTGTCGCTTGAATCGTAAAAGAAGTAAGCACGTTGTCAGTTTGAATAGACCACAAGGAGGGGCATGTACAAGGAGTATGACCTACCCCCCCCAACCCCCAACAGTTTTCTGTGTACGAAGTCGGTCATTTTGGTGAGAGTAATATTGTTTATTTATATGCGTAAAACGTTTGCACGTGTGTTGAAATGATCTATATACATACCCACTTATATATGTGTTTGACATGTCTTTCCTCCCTTAGCGGTCAAATTTAAATTCCTGCGCATGACACTAAAGAAAAAGAAGAAATAATAATAAAAGATGTGTAACAAGTATTTTCTGCATAACTTAATATGGTAATCCTGTGGTGTCATGTACATCATTAAATAGGCGTTACTGTTTGGTAAATAGTTAATGAATTCTTAAGAACTTTGTTTTCACGCGTTAGTAACCTAAGTACTTCAGCCAAACTACTACTCGACTTTGAATATTATTTCAATATAAATATTTTTGACTAGCAATAAAATAAAAATAAAACCTCTTTACTTTCGGAGAAAAAGTTTCTTGAAGATGGCAATGTGAATTTATAAATAGCAGAGTTAGAATGAAAAAAAATTGTAATATCGCTTACCAGTTTTCGAACAGAACTCGAAGTTTCAACGGATGTTCCTCGCACGATGAGTGTTCATCGTAACATAAGCTGTGTAATCTTTTAGTTTAAAATTACTAAAATTATTTTCCATCCCCAATGGAATTATTACTGAATTTAAAATAGTTTAAAGCATTTGGTTCATATAAGTCTATCATGATTCATTATAATTCGTCAAATTTAACTAAATTCGACATTTATCCCTAATTAAAACAGTGTAGCGAAAAAAAAAGGCATAGATAACTTATATTTGAAGTTTAGTGGTGTGGTTTTGTACTTATTAAAGTGACCAAAAATTCATTAAAATAAATTAAATTTAAATGAGAAATTCGTGGATGAAAATACTGCACAAACCACCGTATCTCCTGGGGTTATGTTCTTGTTCTATACTACCTTTAGCAATACCTATACGGATAACCAGTATGGCGGGCATAAAAGAGAGATTAGCAAGGAGCACTTTGAAAATGCTGATACCCGAAGCAGTGTTCCTATTTAAGAAGTTCATAGTTTAACACAACACTGAACTATTAATTTTGGTTATCGAGATTCGCTATTTCCAAAGTGAGTCATTTAATGGTCCGTAGTATCAAGTTGACACAGCATCAGTGGATCCCCAAATTTGCTTGACTTCCCTGCGGACTTTATTTTTGTCTATTTTCATGAAATGTTAGTTGACCACGTTAACTCCTTCATTGCAGAGAGTGTTTGAATCCATGTTCGGAATATTCTGTTGTAGTTTTGTTGCAATATTGTAATTTTGTAACGTAGTCTCAAAGTCACTAAAACAGGTTCTTTAGGACTTCATGGCAAAATCATTTATTTTGGGGTTTATGTTTATTTTTTGTCTTTACTAGAACTTGGAAATTGCTTCCGTGGTGTTTTAAGGCCTACTGCTCTTAACCACGTAATATATACTGAACTTGGTGTAATGTCCAAGCAACAAGCACTTATCTAGTATTGGAAAACTATTTGGGATAAATCGTGGGGTTTCTTCGATATTCATAGATTTGATTTTTCTGAGCTGACAGAAAGGGAATCATTTGTACAAGTGAAAGCGTGGATGTTCCTGTCTTGTTTCCAAGTTTGCCGTAGCTGAGCAGTAATGTGGAGCTGTAGAAGTTGAGCAATGGATTCGAAAAAAACCCATAATTTATCCTAAAACGTCTATGAAAATATGTTATTCCTCTGAGGATATGTGATACTCACACCAATATATATTTATGTATAATACAGAAGCTCAAAACCTAAAGATTTTCCTGGTATTTTATGTGCATAGTCAGTGCTGAGATACAGGGACAGTTATACGGCACAACCCACACAGGGAAAAGTGCATTTTGCTGTAAACCTCTTGTGGCACAACACAACGAAAGTGCTAACTCAGTGATGTGAAAGGGCTGTACCTGAAGAGCTTATGAGTTGTGGCGTGAAAGTTTTATCAGGTACATTCTGGTACTTTTATTCAGTGCTTAACGATATTTTTAACGAAGTTTACTTTAACGAAACGTTTTTTTTTCTTCTTTTAATCGAAAATACAGTCTAATTAGTGCTTAAAAATATTTTAAATTAAATTTGCTTTAGCGAAACGTTCTTCAATTGAAGATACAAGCTGATCAGAGCTTAACAATGTTTTTATCGAAATGTGCTTTCATAACGTGTTATGGTAATCAGATAGTGAAAGGATTAGTAAGTGACTGAATCAGTAAAAAAGAAGTGTGTATTTGGCCATTAATGGCCTGAACAAAGAAACGCCTGAACATTGAAACTGAACAAAATCAAACCACACATGCATAGTATCTCCTACGTCAAGACAGGGACATCTTCCTCACTTTCAACACCTCACTCTTCCCCCAGTGGCACAGCGGCACGTCTCCGGACCGCTAGAAACCGGGTTTCGATACCTGTGGTTGGCAGAGCACAGACAGCCCATTATGTAGCTTTGGGTTTAATTCTAACACAAAAATTCAAGATCTCCTGTTCCCACTCCTTGTACTTTGATAGTTATAACTTATCTGCTATAGCGCTAAGTTGAAGAAATATAAATATTTAGAAGTGTAGGAGTCAAACAATTGAATTCATACATTAGTTAGCTTGTTTGTTTGTTTTTTAATTTTGCGCAAAGCTACACGAGGGCTATCTGCGCTATCCGTCCCTAATTTAGCAGTGTAAGAGTAGACGAATGGCAGCTAGTCATCACCACCTACCACCAACTCTTGGGCTACCATTTTACTAACGAATAGTGGGATTGACCGTCACATTATAACGCCCCCACGGCTGAAAGGGCTAGCATCTTCGGTGCGACGGGGATTCGAACCCGTGATCCTCACGTTACGATTCGAACCCCTTAACCCACCTGGCCATGCCGGGCCCAGAAATAAATACAAGCGAAAGTTAATGTTTGAAACACTGAAGGTTAATATATATTAACCGCATAACAACACGTGCCACATACATCGTTAAAAAACACACTTTATTTTGGTTTAAATTCAAAACGTATTAGATCAAATAAATAAATGTGAAATTTACCTTCAATAGTGAGCTTTGTTTCTTGGAAAAACAATTATAAGATAATAATATAGTTGTACGTTTATGATTGAAATCCGACGAGATGAATAAATAACACTGCTGCAGGTTTAGTTGATAAGGATTACAGTGAGAGCACATGTATTTGTATATTGTCAAGTGCAGGTCGTGTGTCATTTCGGTAATCGTGATATTCATAGTAAGGACCTAAAACTGAATGTGAAAATGATTATACTAATAATTTACCTGTAAAATGTGTAAAATCAACAATAACGTACATGATGTTATTAACAGCGTAGACACATATGCCCAGTGGATCATGGCCTGGCATCGTCAGGTGGTGAAGCTTTCGAACTTCACATGCTTAACACCGGTAGTAGACGGAGCACAATACCCCATTATGTAGCTTTGCGCTAGAAGAAATAAACTAAACCGATACGTGTTCGTATAATAAGTAAATTGACGAAAAATCTAGATCCTGTTTTAAAGGCCTCCAGGATTGTATATGGTAATAAATGTAGGGTAGGTATATGAAATAAGGGAAGGATACATAATCGAGAATTATTTGAATATTAAATATCTTTTATTATTTGTTTAGAGTACATTTTGTTCAGTTTAAAAACTTACGTCATGTATTATTAATGTTCGAGTGCCTAATGTATCTGACCATCTAAGAATCATTGGCATAATATAAGTTTTGTCTATTTGGTAAAGAAAAAGGGGGTAAAAAATTAGCCATACAATAAGTGAGCGATAACAGAGCTTCCAACAACACAGGCCGATGGTGTCAGAAGATTCAGTGAACAAGAGCTTACATTATATTAAGCCTTGACCTCACGCCCACGGCAAAACTCTTGATAAACGGACACTTGGCGGAAATTAAACAGTAGACTCACTGTTTCAAATAACAGAAGGGAATAAAAATATTCAGTATTTATAGTTTTGCGTCACACAGCTGTAAGATGAAGAGAAACAGTGGTAATCCTTTATAACAGCAATGAAATAAATGGCTCAATAACGTTTCACATTCACTTGTTTACTGTATGTACATGCATGTTGACCTGCATGACTACAGTTTGTATTCGTTAATTACTGTACAACTGTCTCTTAAGGTTTATTTCATGCAAAATAAGGAAAAGCAAAAATGGTTGACTTGGATTTTATATGGTACAAAGTACAAACAAACTTTAGTCGTTAGTAGCAGTTTGTTCTTAATTCGATACACTCCCTCACTGTATTTATTCTTCTGTTTTACTTTGTAGCCAAGAAATCTGTGTTGTTTCCTCTTTAGATATCTGTTATCTTGTCAAGCTCCTGTAACGGTGCAAGTCTCCTTCATAATTGAACTATGGTATATACTAACGTTAGGGCACTCGGCTTGCAATCTGAGAGTTGCGGGTTCGAATCCTTGCTACAATACGGGCTTCCCTTTTAGACGTGGGTGCGTTGTAAAGTGACAGTTAATCCCATTATTCGTTGGTAAAACAGTAGACCAAGAGTTGGCGGTGTGGGGCGTTAACTAGCTGCCTTTCTTTTAATTTGTCACTACCGCATTAGCTAGTGTAAAATTCAGAACAAACAAGCAAACTGAAAGGAAATTTCTTTACGAGTCTGCACTTAAACACTTTCATCAATCAACATTATCCACTCAAAACTATTCCCTGTATTTAACCCGACACCAAAATTGTTTATAATTGACACTTCATTTAAACAAGTTATGTTGCAAAACATTTGTGTAAGTACGCCTATGTATTACATAAACATGAAGAAATCTTATTTTCAGAGTTCATGTTATGGAACATTGGTACTCGAGCGTGTATGTGTTAGCAATTACATAATGATATAGGTCTTAATCAAACACAAACACGAGCAGGAATAGTCTTAATTATTTATATGGTTCACTTTATGTCTTCCATAACAGTCAATTATTGTTTTTGTTTTTCTTGTTTATCACAACGCTGCACAAAGGGCTATCTGTGCTGTCCCCAACAAGGGAATCGAAACCAAGTTTTTAACGTTATACGCCTTATAAACGTACTGCTAAGTTACTTGGTGTTTTTTTTAAAGAATAACCCTTAGCTTCGCTATGCATCATTTACGTCTTTGAATGACCAATATGTGATGAATGCACCTAAACAACAACACGAGATTTAGCATGCTTGTACTGTTCGAATTTAGCCATCTTCATAGGCCAGTTTAACAAACAAAACGTAATCCAACTGAGAATGTCAGATACGCCACAGAGACCCTTCACTGAAATCCTTGAGCATCCATTAATTATTCTTCTCAACCAATGGGTTACAATCAGACAAGACAACTTCTGGTACATTATGGAGTATATTTCGTTCCAAGAAACTAATCATTATGATAAATAGGTGATCCAAAATGATGCATATGGTGGGGTCCTAATGAAGTAGCCGATGAGAATATGATCTGATAACTGTGGTATTAATGTAATAAATGTTTTATCATAAAATTCAAGACAGTTGAAAATAAAATTCACTTCTGGTGACAATTAAGTTTCTCTTAGGATAAAAGTCGTAGCTCATTGTGTCTCTTAAGTAATTTCAAGATATTCACTTATCATAAAATGCTTTCCGAGTTAAAAAAAAGAAAAAGGGGGTGTTAAAGATGCACATTTTCAAAAACAAGTGTTAAGGATTATTATGAATCGAATTCTGCGCATAGCTACACGAGGGCTATCTGCGCTAGCCGTCCCTAGTTTAGCAGTGTGAGACGAGAGGGAAGGCAGCTAGCCATTATCACCCACTGCCAACTCTTGAACTACTCTTCTACCAATTTTACAATTTTACGATTTAAAATTAGGGACATTTAGCGATGATAACCCGTTTCGTAAATTCGTGAATTTCCGCAACAAAATTTGTTTAATTTATAAAATTCTCATTTTAAAAGTCTGAGTGAAAAAGTAAAAAAATATTAGACAGCAAAAAGACATGGCATAATGTGTAGTTTTGTAATAATAAATAATTATATTTATTATCATATTTTTACTGGTGTGAAATTCCTTATTTAGTCAATTTTCTAAATACTAAATAAATAAATGATACGTGTAATGGGTTTGTTTTTTGTTTTTTCTTTGTTACTAAATAGTAATAGTACTCTTATTATAACACTATTCATAATACACAGTTTAATGCAAAGTTCACAAGTATAACTAAAATTCGGGTTTCTATCCTACCATCGGTTACAGCATGGGTAACCCACTGTAGAGATTTGCTCTGAAATAAAGAAACCGATTAATACAACTTTAACGTATATCGAATTCAGAAATGTATATCTACTTGTACATCATCTAGTTGTTAATGTGTGTTCTGAGAAGCTTTCGTAGAAGGTATATTTTGGATGAATTAAAAATATATTTGTATATAAATGTTAGGCAAAAAAATTCGATAACGATTATTTTCAGAAATATGTCTAGTCTGTCACACACGAAGAAAATACTGGCTGTGAAATACCTATTATATGCACAGGTGAGGATGACATAGGAGTGTCAGTCTTAACGTCTGTTAAACTGTCATTCCTCGGAAGAAGGGTGGGCGAAAGGGTAGATTCTAGGTTTTTTGACAATGGGTTCAGCGGTTCACCGATTATAGGCCCGGCATGGCCAGGTGGTTAAGGCACTCGACTCGTAATCTGAGGATTGCAGGTTCGAAACCCCGTTGCACTAAATATGCTCGCCCTTTCAGCCGTAGGGGCGTTATAATGTTACCGTCAATCCCACTATTCATTGGTAAATTAATAGCCCAAGAGTTGGCAACGGGTGGTGATGACTAGTTGCCTTCCCTCTAGTCTTACACTGCTAAATTACGAACAGCTAATACAAATAACTTTCGCGTAGCTTTGAGCAAATTTCAAAATAAACAAACAATCACCGGTTATAAGGGGAAACGCGCACACAAACTTTGGTTAAAAAATGGTTTAGGTGGCAAATCACACGTGCTGGTAATTTCATCGATATTTATGATTTATGCTGTAAAGTCAATCTGAAGTTCTGTATACTTCATGTAATTTCGCGGTTCTTTTAGTTTCCTTTAGTTACTACTTTAAATTATAGTATTTGTTTTTTCTATCTTTTTATCATTTCTTTGTTTTTACACTTTCTCTGGACATTTTCTTTAGTAAATCGTCTTTTTGTTTTATATGCTCGACAAAAGAACGTGAGCATTTTCCTGTGTCCGTGAAGCCCCCCAGTGGTTCAGCGGAAAATCTGCGGACTTACAACGCTAAAAACCGGATTTCGATACCCGTGGTGAGCAGAGCACAGATAGCCCATTGTGTAGCTTTGTGGATAATTCAAAACAACAACAACAGCACAAGAAGAATTTGAAAAACTAATAATTGTAATATTATTGTGATTTTATCCGATATAGCTGAAACCTATTAGAAATCTAATAAAATGGGATGAGACAGGGAATTATTTTTTTAAAAATAAAACAACACAATCTCTTTTTGTATTATGAATATTTAACATTTAAAGCCCCCAAACGTTTGTATTTTCAAAACCCCATTTGAAAAGAGGTTTGACTGCTTTTTAATTTCGCGTGAACCTACACAAGAGTTATCTGTGCTATCCATCCGTAATTTTGCAGTGAAAAACTGATGGGAAGATCTTTTGTTTTAAATTTCGCACAAAGCTACTCGAGAGTTATCTGTGCTCGCCGTCTCTAATTTAATAGTGTAAGACTAAAGGGAAGGCAGTTAGTCATCACCATCCACCGCCAACTCTTGGGCCACTCTTTTAGCAGCGAATAGTGGGATTGACAGTCACATTATAACGCTCCCACGGCTGAAAAGGCGAGCATGTTTGGTGTGACGGGGATTCGAACCCGCCACCCTTGGATTACAAGTCGAGTGCTTTAACCACCTGGCCATGCTGGGTAGCTGGAAAGGTCACCGACAGATCTTTGTTTTTTTTAACAATGAACAGTAGGATTGGCTAAAACGGACGAGCATGTTTGGTGGGACGGGATCCGAACCTACGATTCTCAGATTGCGAGTCGACCATCTTAGCCATCATATAATGCATTTAATAAAGAAAAGATATAGAACCTGGCTTTGTTGAAGGCATCTCTGGGATATTTTTAAACTGAATATTTAAAACATTATAAGATTAATAGATTACTGTAATAAATAAAGAGTGGGTGGGGTTGAAAAATTTATTGGACAGAAACTGGCTTCTTAGCGTTTCAGCATAATCACAGTTTGTCTGTGATATACATAGAAGCATTAATACACCAATCTTTTTCATTTGGAAAAGCAAAAACAAATGCAGGAATAATAATTATTAACGCTAATTAATCAAAATAGCTGTTGAAATGCTTCATAAGGTTTATTTCTCTAAGATTAACTTTCCAGAGAAGTGACAATCTTATAAAAATTCACCTTGGCAAGTATAAATAAAATAAGACAGAAAAAAGAACAGATTACATGCGAAGGATCGTATATGGTAAATCTCATCTAACTTACCACGTCGAACCAGGTTCAAATACGCGGGATACCACAAAATGTTCCTTTCACTTTAAACTATGATTGTGTTATAGCAGGAGTAAAATTTAATCTCTTAGCGAGGATGGTAGACTGCAGCTAACTGGCTGCCTTACCCCTGGTCAGTAGTTTAAAATTAGGGACGTTGGCAGATGGCCTTAGTAATTTTGTGATAAATACCGGCCTAAAAGTCCCAGTACTTCCTCAACTATATACGTTAGTTTGATTTTACGAATACTTTTAAAACATCCTCATCTTGTTCGTTTGTTACGGAACCTAGTTATTTCGGTAATCTGTCACTGTACGAAAGGTCATGTCGCAGATATAGAAAAACTTAATGTTTAAATGTCGTAGCGAAATCCGTCAAAGAGGACCTCTAAACGAGCGACAAGGCCAGTTCTTTACTACATGATAAGAATGAATTCACACTTATCCTTAACGTATGTATATTCAACTCTTTAAATTTAACTTTTTAAAATGAGAGCCAAATATTGAAGAATTGAAAGAAGGTACAAAACAGTTTAAATCCACTTAAAGATTGACAAACGTGTATCTTAAAATATTTATTGAAAAAAGCTAGTATAAGAATCACTTTAAATTACGTTTGGTAACTTTACTGTTTATAAGTGGGAAAAGTTAGTATTATATACTGAGAAGTGTTTATTTTGCGAATTTAAACATCTCCCTCTAGCGAGAAATAGTAGATGGTGTCGTTCTTGTAGAATGTTGAGTAGATAATTGTTCTTTGTAATGTCGACATTATGTTAAGTTCATTCAGTACAGGGTGTTTATATCGCTCGAAAAATACGCATAAAGACATTGTTTGCTTGAAAATTTGACACTTTGTTTTCATTATAAAAGTGCCATAGAATTTAACATTATTTGTATTTATAATACACGATTTGTGGTTTGTTTTATCCAATGAGGCAAACAGAATGGCTTATTTTATGGGTAAAGGGGTTGTAGGTGTTACGTTTTTATGTTCCTCGGTTCTAAAATGAACGTTTTCAAATATATGCAACTTTCTTCCTCGGTGTGGTTGTACAACTAGTAACAGTTGCTCAGTTGTGTCACTAAGTATGTGTGTGTGTTTAATGTTGATCACTTTAGACAACTAATTTTAGAATTGTGGCGGATACGTAAATGACAGACACGTAAACATCACGTTACAGTATTGATTTGATGTTGGATTATTCATGAACGTTACGGTAACGGTTTTGATTTGACTTTGGCTTGTTTATGAACCTCATGGTGACGGTATTGATTTATGTTGGCTTGTATATGAACTTCATGGTAACGGCGTTGGTTTGACGCTGGTTTATCAATTAATGTCACGGTAATTGTGGTGATTTGAAGTTGGCTTATCCATTAACGTTGTCGTAATAAGGCTGGTTTGATGTTGACTTACAAATGAACGTCAAGATAATTTTATTGATTTGACATTAGTTTATCTATGAACGTCATAATAAAGGTGGTAATTTGACTTTTGTCTTCTTATCCAAGAACGTCACAATAATTTTGTTGGTTTGACAGAGTTAATTTAATATTTATTGGCTTATTTATGAACGTCACTATAACAGCATTGATTAACCTTATACATGAATATTTCCGAGTATCCTACTAGTAGGAAACTTGGAGTGACAAGTCATAAAAACACGTGTATTTAATTTACTCTGATTAAACTTTGCATGTTCCCTCCCACAAACGCGGTCCAATAAGTGAACAAAGTTAAAAAAACAAAAAAAAAGAAGAGTAAACCGGTTAACTTGACATGGATGCGTGACACATTCAGGAGGAAGTGTCACACTTTACAGGCCAACCGAAAATACCACCCAAGTTACAACATCTAAGTTTACGCAAAATTCGAAATAGTAGGCCTTGTTTCAGCGTGCATGTATCATGCATCGATTTAGACCTGTTTTTACATCAGTTCACTGAAACGGTCATAAAATCTAGGATCTAAATATTAGTCATGAAAATATGATCTCAACTGGGGATGGGAGGGTATTGACAGTTGCATGATATTAAATTATTTTATTTTGTCCGTTGCGGCCTAAAGAACTGACAAACGACAACTGGTGAAATCACACATTTTCTGTATAAAATATAGAAGAACTCTAGCATTAACTAATGGCACGAATTGTAGAACTTGTTATAGTACTATACAAGTTTTAATGCGAGTTTTATTAGGGACCTTGTAACCAACAACGTCGGAGACCCGTAAGTAATGTGTTGAATGAGCAGTTGAGTTTGTTTTGGATTTCGCTACACCACGGCTACCTGCATTACCCTTCCCGAATTTAGGGGTGATTGACTGAAAGGGCGAACACATTCAGTGATGGGGATTTGAACCCTAAAATGTCTCGCTACTAATTGAACGCCATAACTTCTAGACCATGCCAAGCCTAACGGTTTAAAAACAATGTTTAAGAAGTTCACAGTCTCCTAGACTTTATCAGTAATTCTAGGGTTGATGATCATAAGTTTTATAGTTTGTAATAAACTTAAATCAATAACAATTAGATTTTTACTATTATTCAGAAAAGATTACATCTCATTACTTGCACAGATGTATTACCTGATTTTGCTCTAAATACTGCCCATAAGGTTAGCCCACTCCTCCCCACTTTCTATTGTTATTCTCACTTTCAAATTTGCAGAGATAAAAGACCAAAACAACAAATATTGTTCCGGTAAGTGACTGAACTTCAATCGTTGACACTGTTAGTTAGCTTCTTCGATTTTCTAAATATTGTTATCAAGGAGGCAGTAATTTGTATTTATTTTTATAAGTGTTCGTGTGTAATCGTAAAAGATTTGTACCTGGTATGTAGCTATAGCATGAAAATTAAAATTAATTAATGTTGATGAATTGTTTGTTCATTCTGATGGTTAGACTTTAAAATAATACAGTTTTGTAAGGTGTGAGCAGTCTATCGACCTACCGATAAATGTTTTGAATGCTAGAAAAGGTGTGTGTGTGTGTGTATAATTATGGATATGTTATAAGAATAACAGTCAGATCCCACAACCTTAAGAGTCGGGGGAGGATGTTGTCGAACTTTTTTTTACCCTTGTCTGTTAGTTCAAAATATGGAATAAAGATGGCACATAACTCTTTTGTAGCTTTGCGCAAATATCTGAAATAAATAATGATTAAATAACGAAGGCGCTTACTACAATTTCCCTGCACATTGTCTCCAAATATGTAATTTTATTCATTAGTGTTTTTATTCAGAAGGAGGGAATTAATAATTTGTTATAATAACATCAGGGTGATATTTTCTTGGCAGAGCAGAATCAATTGCGAATCGGCTTTGCTTTTCTGTGGTTTCCTCCCCCCAAAAATATGGATATTGATGCTCCTGAAAAATACATGTCTCAGAAATTTTGCATTATATTTATTTCCCAGTCGTCTTTAAAATATGTTCTTTTAGGAATTCTACACTCACCCAACTCCACCTGGCTTTCATAAGTTGACTGTGTCACGCTTCTTTGCTCTTATTACCAAGGCAAGACAAATAACATGGGTATTAAGCCAACCCAGATGGCTGACAGCAGTGTTCGAGCGTGCCTGATGTAAGATGAAACCACGAGCTTGCTTGATCATGAAGTTCATCTCCTTCCCTTCTATCCCCTCAACAAGGTACACTCTCGCTTTCCCTGGTCGATGGCTTCACCGCCCATTTCCGCCATTAGGATCCATTCCTCGTGCAGCAGGAACTTAGTAATGGCGTAAACGTGGCTCGTGTTTGCCAACAGGTTCCTCTGCTCTATATCTGTTTAACAAAGCCTCTTTTCATTGGGAAGGAGTTCTGTGGCAGTACGTATCATTAGTTCTTTAATAAAGGGCATTAGATAGGACACGCGCACCATCTCTGCAGCTAAATAGGACCTTCTATAGATAATTACATGTTTATGCATCAAACTCGCGGACAGACAGAATAGTTCAGAAAGCTTTTGATCATTAAATCAAAAGAAACTTTATTGTAGGTTTGAACGTACGGTTTTTCTAATTTAATATCAATATTTTATTTTTGTAAAAGTATAATACCATATATGTAGGAAGCAAACAAACTTTCCAGCATAGTTATAAAGCATATAATATAGCAATTTTCTTGAGGTATAAGGCCCAGAAACTAGTTCCTTTTCATGTGTTAATGTGAAAAGAACATTTTGATGGTTTATATTGTTACATCACTGGGAAATGTTTAGTCTCAATAAATAAAAATAAACATGATAAAAATTTATAACCCGAATTCTGTTGAAAATATATCAAGTTGCAAATGAAACTACGAATTTAATTTTATATTTTGGAAATTCTGTATACTTAAATTCGAAACGATTATTTGTTACCTCGGTGTATATTTGTTACCTCGGTGTATTTGGTATTATTAAACAAACATGTGGCCTGGCATGGCCAAGCGTGTTAAGGCGTTCGACTCGTAATCCGAGGGTCGCGGGTTCGAATTCTCGTCGCGCCAAACATGCTCACCCTTTCAACCGTGTATGTATTATAATGTTACGGTCAATCCCACTATGCGTTTGTAAAAGAATAGCCCAAGAGTTGATGGTGGGTGATGATGACTAGCTGCCTTCCCTCTAGTCTTACACTGCTAAATTAGGGACGGCTAGCGCAAATAGCCCTCTAGTAGCTTTGCGCGAAATTCAAAACAAACATGTACCTTTTTATGATATTCTAAAAATTCTTTGTTACAGCATTGCCTTCAGACTGTTATTGAGATAATGTTATTGTTAGGATCTCTTGGAAAACTGTAGAAGACTATAAATAAGAGAAGTACATTATCCAACGGTTTAGTGGTCGGATACCATTGATTTATAAAATATAATTCAAGTAAGAAGGGCGTGGTATTTATAAAACAAAACAAAAAAACTTTTTACCGACGAAGTTAATTTTAATAATATGAGACGGGTAGTGCGAAAGTGGCTGGCGTGCTGAGGTTTGGAATGAAGAATCTGGTGTTTAAGACGTAATGCAGATGAATACTCGCCGCACTTCCAGCCATTTGCGCATCATAAAAGTGACAATCAAACTCACTAATTGGTTCAAAGAGCCAGATAAAGCCATTGTGGAGGTGAGTCTTGCATGTCGGTTACTTTCCTTCTGATCAGTGACTAGAGATTCTAAAAACTTAAAAGTAATCTCTAACTTGATCGTAAAGAATTAAAAAATTCAGTTTCACTTTCTCACATAGAGCTTCCGTTAAGAAGCATTTTCACTTGAAGTTCTATTTTTGTTTTTTTACACCAGAGATACTGCCTGCGCAAGAAAAACCTTTTTTCATCACGTCAAAAAAACGCGTAACTTAAAGCGAAAACCAAAATAAGTACTTCTGCCTTGTTTAAGACATTCCAAGATATTTTTCATTTATAAGGTTGGCAATTTACTATGTTAATTGTGCGGTAATTAACGACTACATATATTTCTTTACATATCCATAAACAAACATGATCCATTTTTTGGTGTTATTCGATTGTTTGTTGAAAGCCTTAAAATATGACACCGACGCAGTACTCGCCTATTTTATTGAATTATATGAGAAAACGCTATTGAAAATAAGTAACGCCACCTGTTGTTCAACATATCAGTTATGTTATATATTGTATTCAGAATTTATAGACTGCCAAAAAAAATGGTTCGTAACATAAGTTTTAAATGAAAAATCGAACTTATAAACATTTTATTCTTAACAATTTTATTACTACTATAATTCATAATAATGTGTTTTTAAGATCTAATACTAACTAAATTATTAATGAATAGTAAACTTTTCACTTTGAGATTCTATCTTCCTATCTGTCGGGGCCCTGTATGGCCAAGCGTCTTAAGGCGTGCGACTCGTAATCTGAGGGTCGCGGGTTCGCATCCCCGTCGCGCCAAACATGCTCGCCCTCCCAGCCGTGGGGACGTTATAAGACTTTGATAACAGATTTTCAAATTTACTTTGTTACAATTTCTTAGGACAAAAAACAAAGTCCACCGGGCAAATAGAAACACCATATCTTACCGTTCGAAGAAGATGGATCGATCTTTATATATGTGAAGAATAAACTACTTACTTTTGTATAATCCAATATTTCGAACGTGTATTATACAAACTAACCACTTCACCAATCCGAATTACAATTTGAGCTATTTGGAAAAGCCCTTTAAGCCGTGGGGCGTTATAACGTAACGGTCAATCCCATTCTTCGTTGGTAAAAGAGTAGCTCAAGAGTTGGCGGTGAGTGGTGTTAACTAGCTGCCTTTCCTCTAGTCTTACACTGCTGAATTAAGGACGGCTAGCGCAGATAGCTCTCGTGTAGCTTTGCGCGAAATTCAAAACAAACCAAAACAAATTTTTAATAGGACCACGAGAAAAGCTGAGAACACTTCGTAGCTCTGCTTTAATGACATAGTGTCAGTATGAGAAATGTAATGGAAAAGTATTCTGTTAAATTACTTCTCAACGAAACATTTTTTTTTTTTAAATTCTGGTTTATTTGACAACGCAGAACTTCCGTTTGTTTGCTGTTCTTGATGTGATAATTGTGCTAAACATTATGGACAACTAAATAAATCAAGAAATATTATGTTAACCCTTCCGCCACATTTTCAAAAGGATGAAAAATTCAATTGTTGGAAATTATTAGTGAAAGTTTTATCACATTGTTAATTACGTTGGATTAGTCGTCAGCAATGAAATTGTAGTTATTGTATTTATGAAGTTGTAATTACCAGTAACAGCAGAGAACACTAAAGTCTTGTACAGGAATTTAATAAAAATAAAAGTGTCGAATGGCTACTGTCCTAAATAACCATAGACGTAATGAAAACAGTAAAAAGTCTGGCCATAGAACGGAATGCGAATACAGTCATGTGAAAAAGTTAGGACACCCTATGAAAGCCTGTTTATTTTTGTAACATTTTTGGATATACAGATATTTAATCTCAATTTTAACAATACTGAGAGATTATAGGAATATAACTAAACAATTAAAACTGAAAAAAAGACTTTTCAAGATCTTCTGTAAATGTAATTCTACAAAAATGCATATTCTAACTGAGGAAAAGTTAGGACACCCACACATTTATTCCCACTTAAAATGGCTCAACTCACACACAGGTGTATCACACCAGCTGCACGTGATTAAAAGATCGTTACTCAGCGTTTAGAATGAGGCTTGCCCTATTTATACCTCAGACATTTAGTTTGGTGTGCTCCTGACTGTTGAAGTGAGCACCATGGTGAGAGCAAAAGAGCTGTCTGAGGCCTTCAGAGAGAAAATTGTAGCAGCTTATGAGAGTCTGGTAAAGGATTTAAAAAAGATCCAAAAAGAATTTGAATTTGAAATCAGCCATTCCACTGTCCGGAAAATAGTTAACAAGTGGAGGACTTTCAAAACAACTGCCAACAAGCCCAGGTCTGGTTCCAAGCAAGTTCACCCCGAAAGCAGACAGCAAGATGCTAAAAGAGGTCTCCAAACACCCTAACATGTCATCACGAGATCTACAGCAGGCTCTGGCTACTGTTGATGTGAAAGTGCATGTCTTTTCAATCAGAAAGAGACTGCACAAGTTTAACTTGCATGGGAGATGTGCAAGGAGGAAACCTTTGCTCTCTAAGAGAAACATCAAGGCCAGACTGAAGTTTGCCAGAGAGAATGTAGACAAAGACCAGGACTTCTGGAATAATGTTCTTTGGACAGATGAGTCCAAAATTGAATTATTTGGACACCAGAACAGAGGGCATGTTTGGCGTAAACCAAATACAGCATTCCAGGAAAAAAACCTCATACCAACTGTGAAGCATGGAAATAGAAGTGTCATGGTTTGGGGCTGCTTTGCTGCAGCAGAACCTGGACAGCTCACAATCATAGAATCCACCATGAATTATACTGTGTATCAGAGGGTGCTTGAGGAACATGTGAGTCCATCTGTTCGAAAATTAAAGCTGAAGCGACAATGACCCAAAACATACTAGTAAATCTACCAAGGACTGGCTGAAAACTAAGAAATGGAGAGTCCTGGAATGGCCGAGTCAAAGCCCAGATCTTAATCCCATTGAGATGCTGTGGGGTGACTTGAAACGGATTGTACATGAAAGAAACCCCTCAAATATCGCGCAGTTTGAAGAATTCTGCATTGAGGAGTGGGACAAACTTTCTTCAGACCAATGTCAGAGACTGGTAGATGGCTACAAGAAGCGTTTCACTGCAGTTATTTCAGCCAAAGGGGTAACACTAGCTATTAGAGGGTAGGGTGTCCTAACTTTTTCCTCAGTTATAATATGCATTTTTGTAGAATTACATTTACAGAAGATCTTGAAAAGTCTTTTCTTCAGTTTTAATTGTTTAGTTATATTCCTATAATCTCTCAGTATTGTTGAAATTGAGATTAAATATCTATATATCCAAAAATGTTACAAAAATACACAGGCTTTCATAGGGTGTCCTAACTTTTTCACATGATTGTATATGGTGGAAACTTGTGTAATGCATTACATTACCTTCCATCATTAAAGCAAATAAATATTGCTAAAAAGTTTGTTTGTTTTTTTAATTTTGCGCAAAGCTACATGAGGGCTATCTGCGCTAGCTGTTCCTAATTTAGCAGTGTAAGACTAGAGGGAAGGCAGCTAGTCATCACCATCCACGGCCAACTCTTGAACTACTCTTTTACCAACGAATAATGGAATTGACTATCACATTATAACGTCCCCGCAGCTGAAAAAGCAAAGATATTTGGTATGACGGGGATTCGAACCCAAGACCCTCAGATTACGAGTTCAGAATCCTAATCACCTGATCATGCCGGGCCTTTTTAATAACAAATTGTAATAAAAGAGCGAATAAAGTACTTACATCATCAACTTGGTTTGTTTGTTTTTGAATTTCGCGCAAAGCTACTTGAGGGCTATCTGTGCTAGCCGTTCCTAATTTAGCAGTGTAAGACTAGAAAGAAGGCAGCTAGTCATCACCACCCACCACCAACTCTTGGGTTACTATTTTACCAACGAAAAGTGGGATTGAACGTAACATTATAATGCCTCCACGGTTAAAAGGGCAAGCATGTTTGGTGTGACAGGGATTCGAACCCGTAACCCTCAGATTATGAGTCGAGTGTCTCACCCACATGGCCATGAGAGGGGGGAGGGCAAGCTGAAAAAGAATTGTTATAATTGACCAGGAATAACTTGTATATGTGTTTTAATTGTGTTTGGAAAAGGCTAATAACTCTACGTAACACAAATTTTGCTCCTAGATAGTATGTGTTATTTCTTATTGTTGATGTTGTAAAAGTACAGGAAATGGCTATTATTCCCTTCAAACTTTACTTTTGTGACCTGGATAATGAAATTTAGAAACTAACCTATTTTCTGTGTAAAAAAGGGGCAAATTTGCACATTTTCGTTTATATAAGGTCTGAATAAAACAACACATGAATCAAGATTTACATGTATTTATACTAAAGTTATACAAAATTGTTTAGAAGTGAGTATTTTTTCAAGATTTGCGACTGTAATGTAAATCACTTTCACGTATCAGCCCCCAAATTTTGTCTCCCATCATGTTTTCGTTATACGCTCCCAGGTCACAAAAGCAAAGTTTGAAGAGAAAAATAAGTCTTTTCCATTTACTTTAGGCATAAGCAATTGGGAAATAACACTTTCTGCCCAGGAACAAGAAACAGTAAAAATTTTGTTACATATTGTAATAATTGGTAAATGCGTTGTTAATTTATTTTTATGAAGCATAATTTTTTGAATTATTTAAAAATATTCTGAATTAATTTGGGTATGCAATTTAATTATTATTTTAGGCAGATATTTGTAGTTACTGGTGAAAGACGGAAAACTGCATCAACTATGGTTAATTATTGTGGATGAAAGAAATCTTAACTTTATCCAGTAACTTCATAAGCCGTCAGTTTTAAATATATGTCAGTTTGCAATAATTATTTGTGGATAAAACGCACGTGTAGGTATAACGGTGTTTGTAATAACGTAATGGATAATTTGTTCACTTTCCCTGAAAAGACTGGCGTTGTGTGTGTAAAAACTCATCAAAACTGGTTTGGTTATTTTAAATAAAAATATCTATCTATCCAACCTCTTCTTTCTATGTGATACTGTTAACGTGTCGTGTTCAATTCATCAAGTTATAGTGAGCCTTGTACTTTAGCTGATGAGTTATGGTCTGTCACTCTATTTGTGTAACTGGCCTGGCATGGCCTAGCGCGTTAAGGCGTGCGCTTCGTAATCTGAGGGTCGCGGGTTCGCGCCCGAGTCGCGCCAAACATGCTCGCCCTCCCAGCCGTGGGGGCGTTATAATGTGACGGTCAATCCCACTATTCGTTGGTAAAAAGAGTAGCCCAAGAGTTGGCGGTGGGTGGTGATGACTAGCTGCCTTCCCTCTAGTCTTACACTGCTAAATTAGGGACGGCTAGCACATATAGCCCTCGAGTAGCTTTGTGCGAAATTCCAAAACAAACAAACAAACAAATTTGTGTAACTTTGTAACGCTGTAGGAGACAAGGAGTAAACGAAGATGTAATAACCAAGGTGGATGCTACACTTCTCGTAGTTCTCTACTCATCTTGTTAAACATGCTTCACAGGGAATCATTGTGCATGTTTAGTTTTATCGTGAAACCAAACGAGTTTATTTCTAGTAGTGAAAACAACTTAGTTTAAATTATATTCAGTGAGCTGTCCTCTGTCGACGTTCTTGGATCGTTGTGACCCCCACGGTCACAGCACGTGGCGCGGGACATCCTCCTAGTGTGTTCTTTTGTACGGGTGTTGAGGGTTGGATATTGTCTGATGACATCAAGGACACTACACCAATAAATCACTGAAGAGCATTATAAAGAAAAAAATCGGCGAAACAAAAAAACAAAACAAAACAAAACAGTATTTTTGTTGAGTAAAAAAAACGTTCTGTGTTTATACAGAAAATCTGGGCCGTTGCCGTGAGGTCAATATCGTGAACATAGCTTGCTTAAGAAACGAGATTTTGTTTATATACGCCTATCATTCACAAAACTGACACATAAGTGTTGACTTTTATTAAAAGGGAATTATTCACGCACTCTATTAGATGAAGCCAGAAAATATTTACTTTCTTAGAGTTTTACTGACAGTAACTGAACGATTTGGCTGTTACATGATCAGTAGTATTTATTGAATAGCTCTTGCTTCAGAATTACGCGCGAAACTACACGAGCTTACCTGCATTTAACCGTCTCTAATTATGAAAAGACAGAGTATTGGAAAGACAGTTAGTAAACCGTACTCATTACAAACTCTTGTAATAGTGTCACTCTTATAGCGCATTTATGACCCCAAAGTGCAGAACACGTTTCTACGGCAACGTTCGCAAGTCGTGAATACTGCGATTTACAGCCCACGCGTGCTGACCAAGTTACAACGCTGGCCGACGAGTATATTAAACATAAGCTTAATGTGTATGGATTGATTTTATATGTATCTTAAATTGTATGATATATCACTATTCGCTTGCTTTAACTCTTCTTAGTTCTATCACTGGTTTTGTTTATTATTTGATTTAAAAAAAATCCAATAAATTAAACAACAGTTACTTACCTATATTGTTGTCATTAATGGTGAATTATGTTTGTTTCCATTTTAAAGATTTACTTTCTAAGTTAATATTAAACAAATGGACAAGAAACCTCGAAGGATTTTTATTTACTGTTTCTAATATCCTTTATCACAAGATTGACGTTAGAAATATGCTCCAATAAACAACGAAATCGATACCACAGTTTATATGCAGATATGTTTTTATTAATGACGTAATCCCATTTTAAATTGAGTAAAACATAAAATAACCTTTTTTACTTTTTATTATTTTCCTGGAACTTATTCCAGATGTAACAACCATGTTGCAAAGGGAATTAAACACGATTAAAAACGGAAAAAAAAATTAGGAAAATATTCCATAAGGAAATACTACTAATTGCGATACGTTTTGAATATCGTCCAAAGCTACACGAGGTAATAAAACTGTGTGGATAACTACGAGCAGTGGTAGTTGAAAGAGATAAAAGAAATGTATTGTAGATCATCTTACCGTATCGACAATATTATATATATTTCTGTAGATAACTGTGCTGTAGATCATATTATCGTATCGACAATATTATATATATTTCTGTAGATAACTGTGTTGTAGATCATCTTACCGTATCGACAATATTATATATATTTCTGTAGATAACTGTGTTGTAGATCATATTACCGTATCGACAATATTATATATTTCTGTAGATAACTGTGTTGTAGATCATATTACCGTATCGACAATATTATATATATTTCTGTAGATAACTGTGTTGTAGATCATCTTACCGTATCGACAATATTATATATATTTCTGTGGATAACTGTGTTGTAGATCATCTTACCGTATCGACAATATTATATATATTTCTGTGGATAACTGTGTTGTATCATCTTACCGTATCGACAATATTATATATATTTCTGTGGATAACTGTGTTGTAGATCATCTTACCGTATCGACAATATTATATATATTTCTGTGGATAACTGTGTTGTAGATCATCTTACCGTATCGACAATATTATATATATTTCTGTGGATAACTGTGTTGTAGATCATCTTACCGTATCGACAATATTATATATATTTCTGTGGATAACTTCTTGGTGGTTCTATTTCACAGCATTTTACTGTTAAACGATAGAATGCCGTTCCTTTACCGACATTACAACTTCTGACTCCCCCCCCCTCCGCAACTGAAAGGACGAGTATGTAATGTGTGACTGGGATTCGAACCCGCAACCTGTTCTCCTCCTCTCTGATCACTAGGCAATGTTATGCCGTTAATAGTTGTGAAGAAGTTATTGATAGAAATATATGGGTTATTATGTGTATAAGGGAAAAGGTTGAATGTTGTATAAAAATCAAGAATTGTTGGGTGAATTTAAACTTTTTGTATGTTTAATATTGGTATATTTTTGCCTATTCATGCAAAATTTCATTAAGCTACTCACACGGATATGCGACTTTTAAATTTCATTATGCTTGCTGTTAGTACATCTATGCAAGTCTTTGTAAGTATCGTCTATCCTGTGAAGGCCTGGAATGGCCAAGCGTGTTAAGGCGTGCGACTCGTAATCTGAGGGTCGCGGGATCGCATCCCCGTCACGCAAAACATGCTCGCCCTTTCAGCTGTGGGGGCGTTATAATGTGACGGTCAATCCCACTATTCGTTGGCAAAAAGAGTAGCCCAAGAGTTGGCGGTGGGTAATGATGACTAGCTACCTTCCCTCTAGTCTTACACTGCTAAATTAGGGACGGCTAGCACAGATAGCCCTTGAGTAGCTTTGTGCGAAATTCAAAAACAAAAAAACAAACTGTCCTGTGAAATGTATTCATACGACCCTGGCATTTGTGACGTCACTTGACTTGTTCTGAGTTTTGTAGGTATGTCTCCCTAGGACTCAAGTTAGAATCAAATCGAGAAACTTGGGTTTTAAGAATTTGATTGGAGGTTAGATGTTGAATTAAGGTCAGTACCGAGGCCTACGCTGGTATAAAGGATGGAAAAGTGACAGTTATATCATAACCTTTTAGTCTTAAAATGAGAAAGAAAAATCGAAACAACATTTTATGGAACCAGGAAACCGTTTTAAACACACGAAAAGCTTTTCTAGTCTTGTTGATTGTATTTTAAATATCGATCACAAATTTTGGTTTGCTTGTTTTTAAAGTTCGCGCAAAGCTACACGAGGGCTGTCTCTGCTAGCCGTCCCTAATTTAATAGTGTAAGACTAGAGGGAAGGCAGCTAATCATAACCACCCACCGCCATCTCTTGGGCAACCATTTTACCAACGAATAATGAGATTGATCGTAACATTATAACGCCCCCACGGCTGAAAGGGCGAACGTGTTTGGTGTGATGGGGATTCGAAACCGCAACCCTCAGATTACGAGTCAAGTGCCTTAGTCAGCTGGTCATACTGGGTCTGCCGATCACAAGTAGTTGAACATCATAAGTATGAACTGGTATTCACCCTTTTTGTGTCGCACATTTTACAGTTCATACAGGTAGACAGAGAGATGGTGTAATTTGTAGGAGCTTGTATTCACCCTTTTGTTAAAAAGAAAGGGTAAATGCAAAGTTGGTTGATCAAATTTGTTAGTCTACGACTTTTCTGTTTGATACCGCTCATGTTTTCAGTCAGTTTTGTCTTGGTTTTAAGTTAACAAAGGTATGTCGTACTTATAGCATTTTAGGACGGTACCACTTGACCAATGTATATTTGCTGTTTAAAGTGAACGTGTTGCATTCATTTTTCATTAAGGTTCTTTTATTTCAGTTCTGTTTCAGTCTTTCTTTATCTTATTCTTCAGCTTACTTGGCTGTCAAATATGTTCTGTATTTTTATAAAGTATTTTGTTGAAATTTTGTGTTTAATGTTTTTTATACATCTGGTTAGTTAGCCTCTTCAACTATCATAAAATATATTTTGTCTCCATGCTTTCTAACTGGATCCATTCTTTGTCTTGCATATTGAAGATTCGAACTACCCATTGACCAATTAATCTCAGTAAAGCGGGACCGGCCCAGGTGGTTAGAGTACTCGACTTCCAGGGTCGCGGGTTTGAATTCCTGTCCATTCAAACATGTTTCCTCTTTCAGCCGGGGGGGGGGACATTATAATGTTACTGTCAATACCACTATTCATTGATAAAAGAGTAGCCCAAGAGTTGGCAGTAGGTAGTGATGACGTCTTGCTTTTCTTCTTGTCTTACACTTCTAAATTCGGAACGGCTAAAGCAAAGAGCCCTCGCATAGCTTTGCGGGAAATTCAAAACGCAAGCGACAAAGCATTTTGTTTACATTCGTTGGAATAGAGTGCACCTGCATGCGCATTTAGACAGTAAGGCGCACTCGCATTTTTAGGGCAGACAAAAAGTGAGTATTATGTTCACACGTGCTAACATTTGCTACTAGCTAATAAGATCATTAAAACTTCAACTTTCAGTAGAGTTACAGGTAGAAAACTTGACAAGAAACTGAGCTGGTGAAAACAGGGTGCTTTGACGTTTTGTTCTAGAGATAATTTCTGGTATTACCAAAAATTAAATATTGGAGCAGTTCATGATTATTAATAAATACCATATTTAATGAAGATTTTTTTCCTCATTACTTAAACATTTCTAGCGTGTTAGTAAAATAGTTTTCTTAAATTTCCTGCATTCTAAGAACAGTCAACTTACCATCCTATTAATTCTGCATTTGTTTTTTAATTTTTTAACGTTCGTGTTATTGTCTGAGAATGTGCATGCGGGAAATTGGAGAAGAGTCGCCTGACTTGTTATCCTAGTAGTCTGGAAAAAATCCACTTTACCAGACGGGATTATAAGGCCAGGTTGTCCAGTTGCTAATCTCTTCGATTCCGGTTTTTGTCTAGCTGTCACCAAAGAACCCAAAGTTCGCCGTGACGACAGCGCCACGGGAGTTTTAAGACTTAAAACAGAGAGACTATAAGACTTAAACTGACAAGTGTGGCGGCTATAGTACCTTGGGTGTTTCATGCTGCGGGCTATTCTTGGGAGGTCTGTGGTGGAAGGTCGTAATACAGAGAAGTCATGTGATGTGGCTTAGCTACCTTCCGTACTGGTTTCCTAACCATTACAATCGCCTCTTAACCTCAGCTGTCAAGTTCGAGTGCAAACGATATTAGTAATATTTTCTTTCTGACTGATTATTTTTGATGAATGTGTATACGTTAGTGTGTGTTTGTGTTTTATATGCATATTAGTTTGTTTACACAACCCACAAACAAGCCGAAAAAAAATAAATTACAAAATAATAAACAAAAAGCGCTGCACTAATTAAAAAGATCTGAGTACGAGCTATAATTTGGGATATAAAATGTATCCTTGGTTTTGGAGGTGACTGATGAAGTAAGACCCACATTGCGGTGGGGATACACCGTCTGTCATTCTTAACCTCCATTTGCTAGTCTCGCATAAAGAAATAAAGTAAAGGAGTAGCAATAGAAATGGAACTTAGGAGAGTGAGATGTGGGTGCTCAAGCCCACAACGTACCACATCTATATCACCCTTTACTGCCTGCAGACAGTTGTAGGAAGGTGACCAAAGTAAAGAAGTACAAAAAGGGGGGAGGAAGAAAAATTAATTGAAAAATAAGGTACTACCATTTATAATTTTAAATTTTATTTTCATTTCAGCTTGATTTGTCAAACTAATATATAATTAAAGGTTTGGATTTGCTGTTTTTACCGCATTCATTCTTTTTCATTTTGTTTATTTAACTTTATCATATTAATTTTCTCCTAATATAGAAACGATTTGTAGTTTATTATCTTAATTTTAAATTAAAATAGCTAGAGTAACTTGTAGATTAATAAATAATAATTCCGATGGCTGTCATGCTCTCCTACAACAGTTATTTCCAAATGTATAATACCTTCGTGAATCGATTCAGTGTAATTGTAGTAATTACCACACTGTTTATGAACATTGATGCTTACCGACAAGTTTGTATTTATTTATTTTTTGTTTGTTTGTTTGCTCTACGAATCTACGACAGAGACAATGAATACAACTCTTCAGTTCAATGGCGCCATCAAGTGACACATGTCAAAATGAGACTGCTGGCACCGTGACATGTAAGTAGACGTATCAGAAACCTAATGTGACTAACTGACATGAAGCTCTTTCCAGAGTTGGTGTCCCTGGGGGGTTGGTGAGGTGGGACTACTACAACGAATCACGGAGTTTTGTTAGTTGTCCACTAGCGATGAAGACTTTTTCTTTTGTTACTAACTATTGTTCGAAACTTCAAATTCAACAATGGGCTAAGTTATGCTCACTTCTCTAGTTTTATTTCATGTTATATTGTTTTACGCAGGGACGAACATTTCTGATTAAAAATATATATCACTCATTCCGAAGCACATATCACTAGATTGAAACTTCTACTCATGACAAAACATATAAATTATAACGTAATTTGCATTTATATGAAATATATATTTTTGCGTGAATTTTTCACTCAACTAGAAATATATCATTATCCCAAAATTTTGGTTGTTTGCATAATCGTTAAATTACGAGAGAAAAAAAACCCGTCAGTTTTTTAAAAATAATTTCCTGAAAAAAAAAAGTGATAATTTAGATGTGTGCTGACATCTGTAGGCCATAGTGAAGTCTATTCGGTGGTGATACCTTTTTAACGCACACAAAATCTAACGCGCTTAAGGTTCATAAAAATCACGTAATAAATATAATTATTCAAGAAAAATGACACTTTATCATGCTTGTGTAATGTTTTTCTTACTTACCTTAAAAAAAAAGTTTTATACATTTCGTAAGATTAATTTCATGTAAAGCCCATTATTTAATTCGACATTCTAACGATAAATTTGTCACTGTTGTTTGTTTCTTTATTTTCCGTAAGCTTAGGATTTAAATAAAACTGTAATGTGATAACTTTATGTAACTACCGATAGTGCCATTCTTAAAATGTGATACGTACAACTTAAAATGAGATTGTCTGGTAGATTGTGTAAGCAGAACATTCGCGATAAAGTTAAATAGACAGCAACTGCCTGTCGTGCAAGTGTAGAGGACGACGTTTCGAAAGTTTTCTGCCTTTCGCCTGACATAAAATTAGTAATAGTAATATTCGTGTAAACAAGAAATTAATGTCCATGTTGAATAAAGGTGCATCAATTTTGACTTTATAATAGTAATGAGATACATATACACTCGACTAACAAATGCAATAACTTTCATCATGGCCCGACATGGCCAAGCGTGTTAAGGCGTGCGACTCGTAATCTGAGGGTCGAATCCCGGTCGCACCAAACATGCTTGCCCTTTCACCGTGGGGGCGTTATAATGTTACGGTCAATCCCACTATTCGTTGGTAAAAGAGTAACCCAAGAGTTAGCGGTGGGTGGTGATGACTAGCTGTTTTCCCTCTAGTCTTACACTGCTAAATTAGGGACGGCTAGCGCAGATAGCTCTCGTGTAGCTTTGCGCGAAATTCAAACAAAACAAACCTTCACCAATCAGATATGATTTTAATAAGCTGTTTCCTCCTTTTGGTTATTTGCTTCAAACTACACAACAAGGCCTATCTTTATTATCACTATTAACTCATCGTTCTACAGTAAATCTTCGCAGAAGTAAATATAATTTTGTAAGGCCTCGCAGGACACAGATTGTACCAAAAAAAAGAAAATAAGTGCCGCTCTATACTTTCGGCTGAACACATTTTTAATATTAATAGTTTGATTGTTTGGAATTCAGCACAAAGCTACACAATGGGCTATCTGTGCTATCTTAGTAGTAGTACAAACTTCTGTCCATGACTCTGACTACACATTTTGACGTTGATGGCGTTGTAAATTGGTACATTACATTTTTGGCTGATTGTATTTTGGATGTTGACAGATTACCTTGACAGGACCGTAATCTAACTAAAGTTTAATGTTGCTTGACTGCGATGACAGTGGTACCAAACATATTTAACATTATAACACTTGTTTGACCCAACAAATACTAACAGAGTACTGAAACTACAAACCCCGGGTACATTTTACTGCTATTATAATACGTCGACGAAACAAATGCTGCTACTACTGTTTAACACTTTCCAGGCAGTTGTTAAAGCTACCATAATACCTTGACGAAACAAAGAATGCTGCCATTGTTTAACACTACCGTAATATCTTGGTACAACAATTTTTAATATTATGACGCTACCTTGACATAAACTCCATATGGAATTTAACAATAATACAGTACTTTGACAGAAACAGAGTCCAGGGTACTTTGATATAACAGAAGCTGTAGGCAAGGGTTCATAATACCAGAGTACCTTGATACAAGATAAACTAGACAGTATTTGAAGCTACAAACTACTTTGGTAGAAGAGATACTTTACGTTTTATGGTACGTGATTACCCTGACAGAATGGAAAGAAACTACCTGCTACCTGCTTTCAAGATTACATAAGTATATTTAATATTACAACTATACAAGAAAAAAAATTCAAGTCGGATAAGATTCCAAATTTCAAATGACTTACGGAAAACCCAACATATTGTGTGTGTGTTTCTTAGCAAAGCCACATCAGGCTAATTACTGAGTTCACCGAGGGACTCGAACCCTTGCCTAGGAAAACATGTATAAATATGTTAACTTTATTTCAGATGAACATAAACGCCTTAAAGTGATTATACTGTTTTATGGGTTAATCTTGGGGTACTTATATTTCAGAATGACATTAATTATTTTAATAAAATGTAGCTGAAAAGCATAGGTGGCATGTGAATTTTTTGTTTCTATAGGACAGGGTTACTTCTTCATTTTAACTCTCTTTAAAAATATTTCGAAATGTAGCTATCTGTCGGCCTTTCCCCACACACATAAAATTATTCTAAATACTCTAAAATATCTGTTATCACAATATTTTTTCCTGATTTCGTGATCCGCCTTTGGAACTGAACACCAGTGTGAGAAACACTGGAATATACTATTTGATAAGTGTGTGTGTGGGATGGTGGATAGTGTGTGTGTGTGTGTGTGTGTGAAATATCAGTTCATGTTCTTTAATAAATAAACTCTTTTCTGTGACACAAAAACAACTTTCATTCGCTCTCTTTGTTCTCTAACCACGTAAAATGTAAAATATTTCTGAATTAATAAAATTAATTCGACGTGTGTGGGCTTCTTGTACCCGCCACCTCTTGTGAAAACTGTATAGTTAAGGGACAGTTATGATGGGATCTAGGTGTTGTGCCGGATTGAAGATTGGTGACTTTTGTAGAATTAACAAGCGATACCAATTAATATTAAATCGGTTGTGAGAGTTGTTTTCGCTGTTTGTTTCAAAGATTCGGATAAACACCTTATGGCGGTGGGTGTTTCTAGTTGGTTCTCACCGAACTGATCATTAGATCGAATTTAGGGCAGCTATAGCTGAATTATAAGATTCCTTGACCTAATCGTTTAGTCGACATACGCCAAAGGTTACGTTTGAGATGAAAATTCCAATTTCTTTTAGTATTAACAGTTATGGTTTCGCCTATAACATGGATGGTGAATAGATTCCATACTAATATTTCATTACATAGAGGTTAAACAAAACTCTATTGACCAGCTCGTTAAATGATTTGAAAATCTTGCACATATAACGTGAAATATATTAATCTATGAGGTTTAGTGGGTTAATTACCTCTCTTTAAGACTTCCTGTCCCACCAAATGTGCTCTCCTTTTCACTCGTGGGGACGTTCTAATGTGACAATCAGCCCCACTGTTCGTCGGTAATATAGTAGCCTAAGAGTTGGCGGTGGGTGGTGATTAGCTGCCTTCATTCTGGTCTTTCACTGGGAAATCAGGCTAACACAGATAACGTTGGTGTAGCTGTGCGCGAAATTAAAAAAAAATATCTATGTTAAGATAAGTGTAAATAATGTGTGAAACTGAGTAAAATGACATCCAAAGAACACTTTATCTTAAAATAACAGATATGAGTGCTCCTTATAAAACTTACTTTATGTTCGACATCTGTTCTCAGAATACTTTATATAAGCATTCAATTACTTTTTATTTCTAATATACTCGTTAATGGTAGAAATTGTGATGTAAGTGAAGGTAGACACGCAGGTCTGTTACAATGAGATCATAAGGTACACTGTACGGAACAGTTAAACGAATAAATGGAAGTTGTAATATTTATAGGTCATAGTAATGTTAGTTACCTTCTTGGTTTGTAGCCTAACATGATATGTTTGTTTTTTGTTTTGAATTTTCGAGCAAAGTTACACAAGGGCTATGAGCACTAGCCGTCCCTAATTTAGCAGTGTAAGACTAGAGGGAAGGCAACTAGTCATCACCACCCACAGCCAACTCTTGGGCTACTCTTTTATCAACGAATAGTGGGATCGACCATAACATTACAACGACTCCATGGCTGAAAGGACGAGCATGTTTGGTGTGACGGGGATTCGAACCTGCGACCCTCGGATTACGAGTCGAACGCCTTAACCCACCTGACCATGCCAGGGCAGGGAAGGATGGAAGGACGATGGTACATATTATCTTATTACACTTTTTGTTCTTCTTGCCGGATCTAACACTTTATAAATTCCAGTTTAACTTTTACTGTTTTCTACTGAGTGTCATCTTAATATTTTACTAAATGAGCTTTGTTTAATAAGCCGTTATTGTTCTTTGAGCTGAATACAGGCATATGTGTTTGCAGATATTGTCTTTTGTTCTTCTTCGCAGTTGGGTAGCCTCGTTGTTATTTATATGCACCAAACATTCAAGTTAAGTTAAACAGAGAACAACTTTGACTGGAGATCACATCACAACGTTCCAAGGTTAAAATTCGTTTTACTGACCTTTAAGGAAGATAATCCTTTTATAAGACAAAGGATATGTCATTTCAGTTTTGGAAAAAGCACAAAATCATTGTTCATGCCCATAGAGTTAACTGGCATTGATAGGTGATTAGGGCGCTCGACTCACAATATGAAGGTCGTGGGTTCGAATCCCCGTCCACTAAGACATGCTTGCTCTTTCACTGTGGGGACATTACAATGTGACGGTCAGTCTCACTATTCGTAAATAAGAGTAGCTTAAGAGTTGGCGGTGGGCAGTGATGACTAGCTTCCTTCCATCTTGTCTTATGCTACTAAATTAGGGACGGCTAGTACAGTTAGTCCCTGCGTGGCTTTGCGCGAAATTCGCAAATCAACAGGAAATACTTAAGTGTATTTGGAACGGGTGAATATCAGGCGAGTAGAGGTTTACCTAAGTTTAATTAAGACACCAATCTCTTCTACGGTTTGCAACAAACGCCGTTGATTCTGTAAACGAATTATATCGAACGTAATAATTTTCTGCTATGGGCACCAATTGTTGAGCCCATTGTTAGTGAAAGATAAATTTAAAATTCCATATTTTATTTCGTTTCATCTGAGGATAATTCGGGTTATATACTAGATTGATATTACAAAAGTATGTGAAATAAGTGTATAAATATTAATGAAGTAACTTAATTACACGGCTCTTCTCCATCCGGTCGCCAAGCGGCAAGTCTGAGACCTAATAACGCTAAATATCGCTGGGTACAGCACATATAACTGATCGTACAACTTTGTGGTTAATAATAAACAACTGAAACGCATTCAATTTTACGTTCACTAGAAGAAGCAGATACGCATGTATGTTAAACAAACTTAACATTACTGTCTTCCGAAGAGCCAGCGGTACGTCTGCTGATTTAAAACTCTAAAATCTAGGGTTCAATTTCCCACGGTGGACACAACAGGGAGCCCCTTGTGACTTTGTTCTAAAATAAACAACTAAACTTTAGATTACTTATGAGAAAAAAATATGGCAGGTTTGGAACATTCATGCTTTAAAATGTTTTACAAATGTTTTAAACATGCTAAAGTTGAACAGCTACTTTCTTTTCATATTTTATCCAAACGTTTTAAGGCTAAGTTTTAAGTTAATAAGCCTAATAAAACAGCCTTAGACGCAGAAACTTAAGCTGGAATATATTTAACTTAAAATAATGTCAAATAAAGCCTGCATTGTATGGGAGAGGGTGGGTGGGAAGAATACACCGACTCTTAAACAAATTCAAAATATTATTAACTTTTAGACTTATTAATAAAATAATAGTAATTGGTTATTATGAGCGTACAATATGGGTGCAGAATCATAATTACTATCGAAAATTATAGATAAAGTTATTCCTTACCCTAATTCTGTTTTATAATATTATGTAATTAAGTAAAACACACTTTGTGATGTAGTTTATTACAACAGTTGTTGTTCATCATCTCAACCACTACTGTGCTTGTCGTAGCTTACGACCTCTGGTGTTGCGCGAAAAGCCTCGTCAGCATCGGATATTAGTTTTAGTGTGGTTTATACGAACAATCTCTTTTTTATTTTCACTCACTAGTTCTTAGAATAATCTTAATATGTCAGACAGCTAAAACCTTGGAATTTTGTTAGGTTTACGTCTGAAAACAATTGGTGTGTTGGTTCAGTGCACGCTTCACAGTGGCTTAGTGGTAAGTCTAAGGCAGTGGTTCCCAACCAGGGGCACTCGCACCCCTTGGAAGTGCGAGATAGCGTTCCAGAGGGTGCGAGATAACATTTGTTTTGGCCATCTTCACCTTTATTCTTAAATAAATAATTACTGTGAGGAGTGCGAGGGCATATTAAATTTTTTTAGGGTTGCGGGGCATAAAAAAGGTTGGGAACCACTGGTCTAAGGAATTTTAAATGGCGTATTAAGGTAGAGAATAGAGGACGCTCAGCCCCAGGATCCATGGTTTTAATGGGGGCCCACTGATAATTTCATTCTGTGTAAAATTACATGGGATGTAGGGCCCACACAACCTTAAATCCGCCACTGGGGCATTCAAGCTAGAAATCTGGTTGCGATATCTACGCACAGATAGTACACTCAAAGTTTTATGTTTTAATAGCATAACGAACAAACATACGAATTAAATGCATTCTTTTCATACTTCGAACATCGTGTACTTCTAATTAGAATTGGCTTCGTCAATATTCAAGTTATTTTTTTTTTATTTAGATCTATGCCATTAATTTACTTTCGGTCAGAAGTTGTGTTTATTTGATGGCAGATTATTCGTAAAAATTATAATGACGAATGTGTTTATTGCGCACGTGTATGATGAATTTCCCGTAAAGCTCTTTGAGGGCTATATGCGCTGGCAGTCCCTAATTTTGAAATGATGAACTAGGAGAAAGGCAGGTAGCTATTCAATTAACTAAATTCGCTAAATATGTATTCGCTAGTATCAAATGTTGTGAGGTCGCATAGTTCTGATTTTTATGTCCGGTGCCATCTTGTTATATATGTCTACTAATTACGTGTTTTTTGTTTGTTGTTTGGAAATTGATGGATCTCGCAGTTTTTATAAGTCGAAAATGACAAAAAATTCGTAACAATATTTACTAATTATAAATATGACAGGCATCAAACCCCAAATTTTACGGTTCGGAGGGGTCTGCTATGTGACATTTAATGTAATTTATTTCTTATGTTAACTTTATATTTAACAATTGATTCGGGCTTTTGTGGGAAATTTCTGATATAGATCAAGTTGGGATAAAAGTTACATTTTGCATGCCATGTTTGTTTGTTCGTTACTAAGCGTAAAATTAGACGATGGACTATCTGTTCTTTGCCAACCACAAATATTTAAACCCGATTTTAGCGGTGTAAGCCATCAGACTTACCGTTGATTCATTGGAGGGGGGGGGACAATTTTACACGTGGATTGCAGTTAATATATTACCAGATTGAACACTTACGTTAAAAGAATGTCCATTTCGACAAAAAGGTTTTTTAATAAAGTTATCGGTTATTTTGACTGCAAAAGTATATATTTTACGCCTCGTTGTTACGAAATTAATATTGATTGGTGTCGTAATTAACGGACTTTATTTGTTTCCGTTAGGGAAACTCAATACCGTATAAACGGGTGTAAACTGGACTTGCAGTTTCTGTTACGTTATTATATAAACATAATAATAATTTCCCCTCAAAGACAACTTCAGAATTATTGTTCAGTGTACGAAACCTACACATTAGAAACCTGGAAAGAAAAAATATTTTTTGGCAACTATATATTCTCTTTAAAAAAAAAAATCCCCAGAGTAAATAGTAAATTTCAAAACAAATCGTTAATTTTTATTTTATCAATATTTCCACCGTACAAAACATTATTTTAAAAATATCAGTTTTGTTGCTGTATTGCAAGTAACGTACGTACATGTGATTTCTTTGAGCGTTTATTTAACAAATATGCGTTTCATGCTGATCAGTAAATATTTTGTACAAAGCAAATAAAAAAAATCTTTCAGGAATATAACAATAGTCTGAGTGCAGAGTTTGGAAAAAAAAAACGTCTGTGACAATACAACCACTCGCTATTATTATGAGAGAAAATGATATTTTTTTTCAAATTCTTATGTGCACACGGCTAACCGTTTAGGGAACTCGACTCGCAATCTGTGAGTTGCGCTTTCGAATCTCGTCACCGAACATGCTTGCCTTTTCAGTCGCTTTGCTGCTATAATGTTACGATGAATCCCACTTTCCGTTGCCAACATAGTAACTCATCAGTTGCCACTAAGTGGTTTACTAGTTGTTTTCCCTCTGGTCTGTAATACGAAATTAGGGACGACTAGTGCAGATGGCTGTAAAATAGCTCTGTTTGTTTATCTTGAAAAGTACTTGTCGCACTATTTTCCTTCCACGCTGGGTAGCTTTATGCAGTCCAGTTACTAATTTTCCTACGAGTCTAACCCTAAGGAAAGTAATGTTTTGTATAAGTAATTGTAGGTTTCACGGATCGTTTATAACAGCAACTGAGAGGTTTTGAATGTGACAAACTAACCAATGAACGATGCTGTTTTGTAAGAAATGTATTATTTTAAAAAGTGTGTATTCTATCTTCTCCTAATTTCCCCTTTTGCGAGAATTAGTATTTTCCGCGAAGAAGAAGAAATAAACCGTAATAAAAATGTTGTTAATGTACCGTTCTGAAACACATTGCTAATGTTAACAGATATGTAACGAACAATGTTGTTAATGAATAATTAGGCCTAGACGACTAAACACGACGAGGTTTGTACAGATATGTTAGCTCATGTTTCGTATTAAAATGATTATGTAAATTTTTTTAACGTAGTATAAAACGGAGCCTGGAATAAATAGAATTGTGTACTGTGAATAAAATAATGCCTAGAGGGGTTGTCGATCCACTATCTCTCTCTCTCTCACACACACACACACACACACACACACACACACACTGTGCGCAACTGCCGTTTCATTTATTAATTTTTCTTTATTTCTAAGCAACCCTGGTCTTCAAATCAAAATGCCCGAAATGGCCAGGTGGTTAGGACGCTTGACTCGTAATCTGAGGTTCGAGGGTTCGAATCCCTGTCGCACCAACTATTCTCTCTCTTTCAGCCGTGGGGGCGTTATAATGTGACGGTCAATTCCACTATTCGTTGATAAACAAGTAGCCCAAGAATTGGCAATGGGTGGCGATGACTACCTGTCTTCCTTCTAGTTTCACATTGCTAAATTAGGGATGGCTAGCGCAGATAGCCCTCGTGTAGGTTTGTGCGAAATTAAAAAAAAGAAACTAAAATTCCTACAATGATGAATATAATAATTTTACTTGATTTAACATTATTAGAGTAAGAGAAGTAACTATTTAAAGACAGTTGGGATATTTTTGTATCTCAAGCACAGCCCGGATAACTGGTTTTAACTTTGAGGGCGAAATTTCGGTGATATATTTGTTTAACTGCATCTTTTTCTTCTTTTTTAAACATATCATATACCTCTGCGAGGACGTTAAAGGGAAGAACTGGTTAACTTTCTGTATAAAATATAAATAGGAAAGCATTAGCAACTATAACATAACATAATGCTTAAAGACAACAAGGAACCTGTTGGTCCATTTTCTAAGCCAAACTCTGATAATGATAATAATAATAATAATAATAATAATAATAAGAGTAATAGTAATAGTAATAGTAATAGTAATAATAGTAATAGTAATAATAGTAATAGTAATAAGAGTAATAGTAATAAGAGTAATAGTAATAGTAATAATAGTAATAGTAATAGTAATAGTAATAAATAATAGTAATAGTAATAAGAATAATAGTAATAATAATAATAATAGAACCAGCCCTTAACATTCATATACCTATCAAGCGTTCATGTAAACACACGCAAAGTTACTGCCTTCACAACATCCAATGGAAACCTATTCATGGACTAACCACCCTACTTGAAATATAAAAGTCGCATTTGTGTCCCCTAGTTCTACTATTCACATTGTTAAGTATGAAAACCGCTGATACATCAACACTATCAATTCCTTTTACAAACTTAAACATTTCAACCAAGATCCTCATTATCCCTTCTTATTACATTTGTAAGGATGTTAATCTCTCTTCGTATAACATCTCCATTGGATATACCATCTTAGTAACCCTCCGCTGAACCCTTTCCAAAAATTCAATGTCTTTCCTAAGATAAGGAGTCCAAGAATGAATACAATACTCCAGTGGAATCGATTATATAATTTGCTACATATTTTTACTACATATGTACCATTCTGCTTGTGGGTCCTTAACTTTGTTGGGTGCAGGGTCTCTAATAACATAGTCACATATTCATTTGTAAACAACGATACCATCAATACTACAGTTTAATTCCACTAGTTACTGCTGAAGTATTTGGTGTATTTCAAATAGGTATTGGGTGTTTTGGTCAGTTCCCCGCACTGAATGTTGTTACAAGCAAGAAACGTAAAATGACTCTATGTGATGTTGTATTGGATCACACTGACTACATATGAACAGTATAAAAGTCGTTAATTTGAGAGTTTGTGAGACATTTTTTCTGAAAATCCGAAAATATTTTTTACTAAGACATTTTGTTTGTTTGTTTTTGAATTTCGCACAAAGCTACTCGAGGGCTATCTGTGCTAGCCGTCCCTAATTTAGCAGTGTAAGACTAGAGGGAAGGCAGCTAGTCATCACCACCCACCGCCAACTCTTGGGCTACTCTTTTAGCAACGAATAGTGGGATTGACTGTCACATTATAACGCCCCCACGGCTGGGAGGGCGAGCATGTTTGGCGCGACGCGGGCGCGAACCTCGGATTATGAGTCGCACGCCTTACGCGCTTGGCCATGCCGGGCCCTTTACTAAAACAACATCTGCAAAGAAAACTATTGTTTTTCAATTTCAAAAATGAAGGACAAAAAGAAATGGTATGACTTACCAAAAACCGAATATATGAATAAATAAGAAATGATTTTCTATTTTAAAATTCGATGTTAAATTTATTGTTGCTCTACTGTACATTACGTACACGTTACAACTACAGAAACGTTCATGGCAGACTAGAGGTTTGTTGTATACAAGGTAAGTGTTAATAACATTATTATTATAGAAAATTTTGCTGGAAACTACCGGTTTGTGTACAAAGTAAGTGTTGAGAAATTATCTATACATACGAGTATCGTGACAGGTAAGTTCGTTTCACTATTTCTAGTAGCCACAAAACCACTTGATATATGTTAATTTGTCAATATTCTTTTATCAAGAATGCCTTGCTTGATTTATTTATAAGCACATTGACTTCGTTTGACTATCATCAAAATTGCTAACTCGGTTATAAACTCTATCCTAGTACGTATTATACAAGTAATGTTTTCTAAGCTTTACAGCAGCCGTTCGTTTTCCCAGTTATTATTTATCCAGACTAAATCACTGAAAGAATCGAAGGTAAAGTCTGACAAGATATGTTAGTTCAGTCGAGCCCCCCAGTGGCTCAGCTGTATGTCTGCGGACTTACCACGCTAAAAACCGGGTTTCGATACCCGTGGTGGGCAGAGCACAGATAGCCCATTGTGTACCTTTGTGCTTAATTTAAAACAACAGTTCAGTCGATTAAATACTGATTCGAATCCCGAGACATCTCTGTGTTCCGTTGTCATATTAAAATACATTTTTTGTATTACATGAGACGGGTTCCACTTTTAAAATTCTTCATACAGACAGGATGTGTCCCATTGCTCGGAATATAAATCCTCAGATTGAAGAATCGCGACCCGTTGCCAGTACAATGAGAATATTGGTATTCGGTGAGGCAAGAGGTTCTTAACAATTAACGGTAGATGGTGTTGACGAACTGTCATCCGTATTGTCTATCGGCTCCAAATTAGGGACGATTGTGCGCAGATAACCCTTTGCGCATAATTCTGGAACAAACTGTTGAAAAACCAAAAAATATTTATTTCTGTGATCTGTGCACATTTTTACTGTTAGTGGTTAAACTGATTTTATTCATACAAAAACTTCGTAGCTTCATGTGAAACTAATTCTATAGTAAAAATAATGTCTCTAACGTGTCTCAGGTAAACTGCACTGACAAAAATTGACATTTGAATATCTTGGAAGCTTAGTATTTTGGCCCGGCATGGCCTAGTGGTCAGGGCACTCACCCCGTAATCTGAGGGTCCGGGTTCGAATCCCCGTCACAGCAATGATGCTCGCCCTTTCAGTCGTGGGGGCATTATAAAGCGACAGTCTATCCCACTATTCGTTGGTAAAAGAGTTTCTCAAGAGTTGACAGTGGGTAGTGATGATTAGCTGCCTTCCCGCTAGTCTTAGACTACTGAATTAAGAACGGCTAGCATAAACAGCCCTCGTGTAGCTTTGCGCGAGATTCAAAAACCAAACAAACAAACAAGCTTAATATACAGTATTTGTATTCTAACGGTTTTCTTAGTTTTACAAATAATTCAAAGGCTTAATTACAGATTTTATTTGTTCTCTCTACAGATTTGGGAAACGTTCTTCAATATACAAATATTCACGTTCAATGTTAGTGATTATAATAAAGGTAATGTAAGTGAAAAAAACGAGAGCTTTTTCTTGTACCTTTAACAAAAAACTTCGTTCTGTCGTCTTTAAATTAATAGCGAAATTTAGTTTTTGTTGTTAGTCTGACATAAGCACCAAGATGAATGCACAAATGAACGAGTCGGTGCTCTACTGAAACAAATGTGTCACTGATCTTTGCTCGTTTTCTTACACCGCGTTATATTAAAAGACAGGCGATCTATCAAGCTGGCCTGAATAATTTCGTGGACTTTCCGGTGAAACAACGGTACGTTTAAGGCTTACCACACATTCCTTCAAGTAAATCCTTATCTGAAGAACCGATCGCAAGCAATGCGCTCGCCGTAGCAGTCGGCTCCGCTGGATAAGCACGGCTTTCGGCATGTCAACAGTTTCGTACTCAGATAAGATCGGAGAGCAAAAGCGGTCTGAACCACTTAAAAGTGACCAACAAGCGAAGAAAATGGCAGTCTATGGACTCAGTCCGTTCGTCCAGAGAGGCGCCAACAAAAGCGCTAAGACCTCACATTTGTCATCATTACTTCGACGGTTATCAGTTCATCAGCAGGGAGGCTTAGCTCTGCCTCGCCTCGCTTGGTGACGAACTTGGCATCCGCACAAACAGACACTACTTTCTCTGTAGTAAGCGAACCTGAACCTCGCAACGTAAACCTACTTTTTCCTGTGGTTTCTTGAGAAGTCATGTTCCATCCAGTCTGATTAAGACACGAATTCTTTACATTCTCGTAATCTTGTAGTCAGTCACAGTGAAGAATGCAAGGCTAAACACTAAAGAACCGCCCGGAGTCAAAGCCGCTGACTTCGCATCACGGAAACATCTTGTGTGATTTGAATGCCTCAAATACGTAAGAATGATGCATGACATTTAAATTGAAGGAAGCATGCGTCTTTTACCAATTTGTAATACTAGCAACACGTCTAATATTAAAACTAGGAAGTCTAATGATTAAAAGAACTTGACACAGTATATTTCATCCAAACACAGCTACTTTGTTTGGGATTTAACTCGTATAGACTCGGACCGTCGTCGTTAAAATTTACATCCTGACGTTAATAAAGAGGGTTTAATAATAAAACATATATAGAATTGCAAGTAAACTAAATGATTCTCACTTTCTTTTTAATTAACTGTGGTTTTCCTGTCATATCTGATTTGTTACGTCCACGCTCTTTGGAAATGATAAATTATTGACACCTGAATGCTTGAGAAGATTCGCAAAAATCACTCCATTGCTGGCTACAATTATTCTATGACAAAACGTGAACCAGCAACACACAATATTACCTTTCACGTTCTAAAGATTCGGATTGGTCAGCGTGCCCAGACTGTGAATCCAAGGGCCCAAGGTTCGCGTCCAACAGCCATAAATATGTGATAAGAAATTTGAGTGTAAATGAGATTGACTAGCTGCCTTCCTTCTAGTCAGTCATTTCAAAAGTAGAGACAGCCAATAGACGTGTCTAGTTTTGCGTGAAAATTCTAAAACAAGCGGGCAATCCAAGGTTGCAATGGAAGTCTCCGATTCACCACTTTTAAACGCATAGTGCTGAGAAATGATAAAACCTGAGGAATGCTGTGCTATCAGATGATGACACGTATTTCTATTGTACCCATGTTTCGTAAGTCTTATCTAGTTATTAGTAAGGCAGTTCAACTCGTATCACCTGCCATTTTGGATAAGCCTTCTTCATAATTTAATATGCCTCTTTCTTATTATTTGAGATACTACAAACCCTCAATCTTCTCTTCATAAAAAGTTACTTAGACGAATAATTCTCTTTATAAAGACACGTTAAATTAAAGGAACGAGTTTCTCTTTCACTGGTCTTTCTGTGTCCGAGACCTAACTTTATTCGACACAACAGGTTGCATCTGTCATGTCGATAGGCCCCCGCTAGTACAGCTGTATGTCTACGGATTTACAACGCTAAAATCAGGGGTTTGATTCCCCTCGATGGGCTCAGCAGATAGCCCGATGTGGCTTTGCTGTAAGAAAAAAACACACACACGCATGTCGATAGTTTTATACAAGCTGAGTGAGTTGATTTGTATAGAATGACTTAGGCACAGTAGTTTGGTTCAGGCGGAAAACCGTATGTTTTTAGAGTAACTTAAAAAGAGTGGACTTTTTAAATTGGCTAGTTGTATTTTTTTCACAATAACTTACGTATAGTTGCTTTTCTTAGTTGATAAGCTACAGTTCTGCTGTGTAACTTTTATAGAGTAAGTTTGTGGAATAGCGTTGTTCGAGTGAGAAGCTGTATTCCTAAAGAGTACACTTTGTGGAATAGCGTTGTTTGACTGAGAAGCCACACTCCTAAAGGGTAAACTTTGCTCTGTCGTATAACAAACGTAGTCATGTAGTAAATATTACATTTTTTAGAATATCTGATATTATTATTTCAGCTGTGCCTGTTTATAAATGTTAATGAAAATAAGAACTGACTTAGAAAGACTTCAATGTATAATTTCTACATGTGATTTAAAAACCAAAAAGTAACCGCACATAAGTGGTTAGGGTTTGAGACATTCATTCGCTTTATCGTATTGGATTAGATCGAGGACTTGAAGAACTTGCCACAGAACTGTGTGTAAAATTAGCATACACGTTTGAACAAAAGTGACAATACATGTATTTCATTAATATCACAAATATCACTCAGAAACAAGTACTGATTCAGTTTATCTTTATAACATTTTCTTTAGTATCAACCGTGTAGTAAATATCTTTTCACCGCTCAATAATATATTTTTTGCCAACCTCTGTATAATGAAAGATTGTGATTAGCTTACATTGTATATCTAGGTTTGAAATTCGCCACAGATTATTTGGCGCGAAACTATAAACAAAATAGAAGATAATTCAAGAAGGTGGTACCATGGATATGGAAAGAGTGTATTTTAACAATGGACACCTCAAAAAGGTCAGATTTGTGTTGTTCTGAACGAAAATCCTCGCTGTCTGTGCATTTGGTGTGCTCTTTCCATTCAAGGGGTATTTGTTCATGTTAGGCAATGAACACTGTTCACCTGATATTTTTGGCTTGTCTGGCATATCGTTAATCTCGTAAAACCATAATAAATCATAATTTAATTGCACAGTCAAAGGGTAGTTTCAAAATGTCCTGGTCAAGCTAAATTACGCATCTCAAGAATGAAAGCGCCCTTTGGTAGGTAGCGATAAAACTGAATAGTTATAATACTAAAATTAGAGGATCGATCTCCGCGATGGGCAAAGCCCATTCGACAGCTTTGTACTTAACAACAAATCAACAAGTATGACAGTAAGATGTTAGTTTTCATTATATTTTATATCCGATATAATAATGAAATAGTATATTCAGGCTAATTTTCCTTCTAAGTTTTATTCTGTTACTTAATTCAGAATTGTATTATTATGAGAGCTACACCACAAATATGATCATTGTTTTGCCTACATATATATTACTTTAATTACAACGAAATATTCTGGTAATCACTACACTCTATTCAGTGGTCGTTTATATTTATGAATGTATATCCAGGTTAAATAGAATATCGAATGGTTGTGGTGAATGTTATCAACGTGATCTGTGTTCATCTTTTGTCGAGGCCTATTTTACGAAGTTAGATTAAAGGTGATAAGTTGACTAGAAAGGTACTAGTTACGTATCAGTCAGGGCAAATGTAGGGCGTTCTAAAACGAGTATTCTCACAATGTTGGATATTTTGTAATTGACTTTCAACCGTGGCACAACAGCTCATAGAATGGCTCTGAGTTTTTTTGTTTTTTTTTCAAGTACAAACTTTTAACTCGTAGCTTTATCTTTTGACCAAATTGAGATCTAATTACAAGCGCGGCTACTAAGGACTTCCTCTTGTTAACTGCGAGAAAGTAACTAATGACTTGTGAGTGTACGAACTATACGTAAGAGTCACAACTGTAATAGTTACTTTAAAGAGAAGGGGGGAAGTTACATTTTTCACAACATTGTATTAATTATTTTATATTTGATTAGATTTTTAATTATTTAGAATTAAGTACAAAGCTACACAATAAGCTACCTGTGCTCTGCCCACCACGGGTATTGAAACCTTCTAGCAGTGTTAGTCCACAGACAAACTGCTGTGCCACAGGAGAAGGTACCTTATATTCGCTCAGAGCTACACAAGAGCTGTCTGCGCTAGTCAACCATCGGTTATGTTTTTTAAAGAAAAAGAAGCTAGTCTTAACGATATCTACCGCTAACCCTCCTTTTATTTCACGCGAATAGCGGACCCTCGAATTCATAGTTATACCCCAATATATAGTAAACAAAGGAACATGTAGGGGTTATAAAACGCGCCAAGAGCCTTCATAATTTACAGAAAGCTCTCATTCTAAACTCGTATATTAAGAAAAATGTGATAATACGGTAACTAACAAAACAAGAAAGTGCTGAAAAGATAGGCTATTCTCTTGCTCTTTTGGCTCCTGTTCGCTGCTCTCCCTATCTGGTGGTACAGCGGTATGTCTGCGGACTCACACTGCTAAAACTGGGTTTTGATACCCGTAGTGGACAGAGCACAGGTAGCCCATTATGTAGCTTTCTGCTTGCTTCTAAACAAACAAACAGTCGTGTTCGCTGACACTGGATAGAAAATTGGGTTTTGGAACGTTGCTTCTTATGAATGACTTTATACAGCTGTTGATCTCCGCTTATTAGTCTTGTTTGTTTTTTCAAGATATTTATACAACGTTGCACGAAAGCCTTCTGCTTTGGCCAACACCAATATTAAACTGACAGACTTCAGGGAATGCAACTCTGTTAACTCCCACCGACAGCTCATTGGCTACTATAATCGAACAGAGATTTGACTGTCACTCTTATAATGTACATACCTACTTTCCTAAAATGTGGAGCAAGATTTTTAAGGGTGGATACATAGTTTGTCATTCTAGCCACTAGGTTACGGTTGACTCTGTGTTTGTTTGTTCTCTGACGTATGAACTTTAGTCGAAATTAATAAACTTTTAATGAAGCTTACGATAGCAAGAATGTATTTAAATTATCTCCAAACTAATTCTACATACAAAATTTATGTTAGAAAGATTGGTGTTAGTCATGACTTTCTAATTGTTGTTATTTAGTTAAATAAGCCTTTTCTTAAAAACCACACAAGTGACTTTTAGTTTCGTGATTATAAACTATCTGAGGTTACTTGCATGGTCCACATTTTGTAATTTAAACATTATTACTTGTGGTTGAGGAAAATCAGCTTATTCTTTAAATCTTACGTTACGACTATGGTCAGGCATGGCAAGGTGGTTAAGGCACTCGACCCGTTATCCGAGGGTTGCAGATTCGACACCTTATTACACCAAACATGCTCACCCCTTCAGCCATGGGAGCGTTATAATGTTACGGCCAATCCCACTATTCGTTGGCAGTTGACTAGCTGCCTTCCATCTAGTCTTACACTGCTAAATTAGGGACGCCTAGCGCAAATATCCCTCGAGTATCTTCGCGCGAAATTCAAAACAAACAAACAATCACTTTTTTGAACATGTATATCAGCTGTTTGCATTATACATGACGTGAAGAAATGTGAATTCAACAGAAGTACAATAATCAGTAGTTAACTGTCGATCCAAAACAGTGCAATAATTATTTGAGTTTTGATCCAACTGAAGTACAATTAAATAAGTAGTTTTGCACCTAAAATCCATACACTACGTTCACAGTCGTTTTCTTGCTGAATATTCATTGCTTTCTTAAAAATATGTATTGAATTTAGCAAAGAACAAGTGAGCATCAAATCTACACACATTATGACAGACATGAAGAAGACAATCCATCCCAACAAAACATGTAAGTGAAACATTTCTACTTACTGTCATCTACCAACGAAGAAATTTGAAAATTCTTGGGACCAACAAAACAGAGCCTGAGCTATTAACATGGTAGTAATCCCACGTTTGTATCTTCCTCGTGCAGGGTTGAACCCGAGACCTATTGCAAGCAGGTTCTACTATCTAGGCTAAAATGTAAACCTACTAGAAGTTGATAGTGAATACTTTTTACAAAAGGCGAAACGGCTACATCACAGGTTATTCGTGACAGTTAAACTGTATAGCTTAGGAATAAAATACGGAATATTAGAAAATCTCATTTCATGTACACATTTTCTGTATTTTTAACATCCGGGTAATACCGAGTAGAACTAACCTTGATATTAAGTCGATTTTATTTCATGCCAGTCGTTGATAAAGAATTGTTGATTAGTGGTTTTAGATATATATGTATACCGTTTTAGCAATATTGCATCTGTTTAGCTATTCAACCACGTGCTTACCTTCAGTAATTGGTTTATAACCTCTTGGTTGTCATCTGTATGTCGAATACCTTAACTATTTACCGTATATCTTCTTTTAAAGGCTGATTCATAATCTAGGCGGGTTCCTGCCTCATTTTTTGTTTATATATATAAAAACAAAATTAAGTAATATTTCGAAAAACTGCTGTCAGTCCTTATTTTGTACTGCAGTACTTAGGAGTCAGAATAGGGATTTGTAGTTCAAAAAAATAATGTAGACGCTGTTCACAGCTTTGGTTGTTTACTTTTTAAAGTACTTTTGATTTAAATTACTTCTGTACTTTTGATGATCCGTGTTCCTGTTTTTTAATTAACAGTTTTTACTAATCTTGTTGCCCCCCGCTAGTACAGCGGTATGTCTCCCGATTTACAACGCTAAAATCAGGGGTTCGATTCCCCTGGGTGGGCTGAGCAGATAGCCCTTTGTGGCTTTGCTATAAGAAAAAACCACAAACAAACTAATCTTGTTTATTAAGTTTTTATACCTATTTATGGAGAATTAGTTTTACGCTACGTACGTTCATAGATCTAAATAACACGTGTGTTCTTCTACAGTCTGCTGTCTCAGAATAAAGAAACACAAGTAATACATGTGAAATAGACAACAGTGACACGCTTAGCGCAAGTGAGGCCAGGTGGTTAAGGCACTCGACTCGTAATCTGAATGTTGCGGGTTCGAATACCCATCACACCAAACATGCTCCTCCTTTCAGCCATGGGGGCTTTATAATATCACGGTCAATCCCACTATTCGTTGGTAAAAGAGTAGCCCAAGAGTTGGCGGTAGGTGGTGATGACTAGCGCCACACGGCTGAAAGGTCGAGCATGTTTGTGATGGGGACTCGAATCCGCGACTCTCAGATTTCGACACGAACGCCTTAATACACCTGGCCATGCCGGGCTCGAATTGAGTTTAAAGTTCTCTCTATGTGCAGTCATAACAGGGATTAATAACTAGGGATCTTTAGCCTTATTTATTTACTCTTTTTTTTTCAATCCTTATTTGCAGATTTTAGTTCACTTTCTAACATAATTAGTTAACTCGTATTGTGGGAGGAGTAATAATTTCATTCTTTAGTAAAATCATAGTTTTACTATTACTTTATTCATAGTACGTTTTTAATCTATGAGGTCTAAACATATTCAGAATTAAAAATATCTTTGATTTACCTACTTCGAAGAGAACAAAACATTATTAACAGAAATTTCTATTGTATGTTAAATAAAGCCAAAGTATGTTGCATCTATCTGGAATATCATCTTTAATTTATATTAAAAAAACATAATTTTTAATTTGGCATAAAATAAGTCGAATTTTTGAAAGTGTTTTTGTTTGTTTTTGAATTTCGCGCGAAGCGACATGAAGGTTATGTGCGCTAGGGGTCTTTAATTTACGAGCGAAAGACTGAAGGAAAAGCAGCTAGTCGTCACCATTCACGGCCAACTCTTGAACTACTCTTTTACCAACGAATAATGGAATTGACTATCACATTATAACGTCCCCGCAGCTGAAAAAGCAAAGATATTTGGTATGACGGGGATTCGAACCCAAGACCCTCAGATTACGAGTTCAGAACCCTAATCACCTGGTCAGGCCGGGCCTTTTTAATAACAAATTGTAATAAAAGAGCGAATAAAGTACTTACATCATCAACTTGGTTTGTTTGTTTTTGAATTTCGCGCAAAGCTACTTGAGGGCTATCTGTGCTAGCCGTTCCTAATTTAGCAGTGTAAGACTAGAGGGAAGGCAGCTAGTCATCACCACCCACCGCCAACTCTTGGGCTACTCTTTTACCAACGAAAAGTGGTATTGATCGTCACATTATAACGCCCCCACGGCTGGGAGGTCGAGCATGTTTGGCGCGACTCGGGCGCGAACCCGCGACCCTCAGATTACGAAGCGCACGCCTTAACGCGCTAGGCCATGCCAAGCCCAAAATCGTTGAAACAAGAGTTAACTTCTATCACAGCTCATAATAACACCCTGCTGGCCAAATGCACGTGCGCAGCCCTTCTAAACTCTATCGTTTGCATTAAGATTCAATACGTGCAAACTTGGGCATAACGTGACATAATCAGTGATGGTGTTGCAACAGTGAATGAAATAGTCTCTTGTTTACTGAAATTGGATCGTAATTTACACCAGTAATTACCTAATTACACTAGAAATTACCTAAAGTAAGGTCTGGAAAAGAGAATAAGGGGGCAAAATAGCTACGTGACAAGTTGTTTACACAGATACAGAAAATATTAGTATTAAATTTTTTCAGTCATATTTTGAAGTTTGTTTATAAATTTGAAACTATGTAAAGTATTAAAAATATAAAATAAAATTAATATTTACTAAATAAAAATATAAATATAGATATCTATGCGATATCATTGACAATAAAAAAAAAAGTAAATTTAAGTGAAAGCAAACTTGGAGAAAAAGGAATATGTCCTTGAAGAAGAAAGACCTACCTTTTGAAAGCACTCGGGTTATATGGTTATTATCATATTGTAAGTATGGTTGGTTTTTTGAATTTCGCACGAAGCTACTCGAGGGCTATCTATGCTAGCCGTCCCTAATTTAGCAGTGTAAGACTAGAGGGAAGGCAGCTAGTCATCACCACCCACCGCCAACTGTTGGGCTACTCTTTTACCAACGAAAAGTGTGATTGACCGTCACATTATAACGCCCCCACGGCTGGGAGGGCGAGCATGTTTGGCGCGACGCGGGCGCGAACCCGCGACCCTCGGATTACGAGTCGCGCGCCTTACGCGCTTGGCCATGCCGGGCCCATATTGTAAGAAAGAGCCGAAATATTTTTATTATAATACAGTAAGACAATATACAATAATATATTTTACTATGTAGCGAACAACTTTCACACTTGAATTTTATAAATTACTTAAAGGTACAAACGCCATGTTGATTATATTCTATTTTAATTCATATGTGTGTGAATTTAGATCTCTATTATAATCAGGCAAGCTTTCAGCTCTCCTGTAGATCTGGGCCGGTAGGGCCAGGCAGTTGAGACATTCGACTCGTAATCTGAGGGTCGCGGATTCGAATTCCCGTCACACCAAACATGTTTGCCCTTTCAGCAGTGGAGGCGTTATAAAGTAGCGGTCAATCCCATTATTCGTTGGTAAAAGAGTAGCCCAAGAGTTGGCGGTGGGTGGTGATGACTAGCTGCCTTTCCTCTAATCTTACATTGCTAAATTTAGGACGGCTAGCGCAGATAACCCTCGAGTACCTTTGTGCGAAATTCAAGAAACAAACTTATAAAAAAATCCATAACTTTAAATCACATGGCCTGATGATGAGTTATTAATATCATTCTCACTGTTTAATATCTAACAGTGATCTTCGAGATGATAATATCTAACAGTGATCTTCGAGATGATAAAACCTTCAGAGATAAAATCATATAAAAACCAGAAACACTGAACGAATACTTAACTGAAAGATTAGTTTTTTTGCTAAAGAACCACAAATAATAACTAATAAGATAAAATTCTAAAACGTTTGTAGATCAGTAAGTTTGTTAGGCATATAGTAGTTTACAAAATATCTCGAAGAAAATAAATTAGTCGAAGAAAAATGATAAATGTGAAATTGTGTTTAATGACTGGTTTTTCTGTGTGTGTTTATTCATAGCAAAGCCAGATTAGGTCCACTGAGAGGCATCGAACTCCTAATTTTAGCATTGTAAATCCGAAAACTTATCGCGGGGAACAGGTTTTTCTGTCAAACACGTGAAATGAAAGGAAAACGTGCACAATAAGTATTATCTTACTGAAATAAATGTAAAATAAACAGAATTCGCTTAGTGATAAAACAAGTGATATTTATTTCAAGCATCCTTCTAAAAAACTATGGCAACAGTGCATATGGCTGAAAAAGAATAATAAACAATAAACAGTTTACAGTGTTCATAATTGTAATATAAAAGAGTAGTAATGTCATGTCGTTATCACACTGTCTTGTTTGTTTGTTTTGAATTTCGCACAAAGCTACTCGAGGGCCATCTGTGCTAGCTGTCCCTAATTTAACAGTGTAAGACTAGAGGGAAGGCAGCTCTTGGGCTACTCTTTTACCAACGAATAGTGGGACTGACCGTCACATTATAACGCCCACATGGCTGAAAGGGCGAGCATGTTTGGCGCGACGGGGATGGGAACCCGCGACCCTCAGATTACGAGTCGCACGCCTTAACACGCTTGGCCATGCGGGCCCACACGGTATTCTTAAGGAAAGGTCACTTGAGTGATTTAACAAATCATTGATTTAAAAAAATTGATACAAATATATTTTTCTCGAGACAGGAGTAAAACGATAACTGTTATATTATAAAAACGAGATTAGTAAAGAAAATGGTTTGTGATGTATTTCTACCTCAACCCCCTATACATTTGCTAACATAATCTTTCGGCCCGGCATGGGTCGGACGCTTGACTCGCAGTTTGAGATTTGAGGGTTCGATTTCCCGTCCCAACAGCTATGCTCGCCCTTTCAGCCATGAGGGCATTTATTGTATGATGGTCAATCCCGCTATTCGTTGTTAAAAGGAGTAACCCAAGAGTTGGTGGTGGGTGGTGATGACTAGCTACCTTCCCTTTAGTCTTACAATGCAAAATGAGGGACTGCCATCACAGATGGCCCACGTGTCGTTTTGTGCGAAACTCAAACCAATCAAACGAAACATCATCTTTCTTGCTTTATCTCAGATTCATAAAAGTTTAGATCTGTACTTAGTGGAAAGAAAATACTTTAAATCACGTGCAGTATTGTTGTTGTAAGTCTTCGACGCTCCAACCAAATTTTGTTTTGTTTGTTGTTAAAGCAACACAGTGGGCATTCTGTGTTCTGCCCACTGGAGGTATCGAAACCTCATTTTGGACATTATAACTCTATAGATATGCCAAAGAACCAGAAGAGGACAGGTATTAGTCAAGAAAATAAGAAGTCCATACTTTTTGTTAATGAACCATTTTCTGCTCTAACAGCTCTATAATCTTTTGGCCTGGCATGGCCTAGCGCGTTAAGGCGTGCGCTTCGTAATCTGAGGGTCGCGGGTTCGCGCCTCGAGTCGCGCCAAACATGCTCGCCCTCCCAGCCGTGGGGGCGTTATAATGTGACGGTCAATCCCACTATTCGTTGGTAAAAGAGTAGCCCAAGAGTTGGCGGTGGGTGGTGATGCCTTCCCTCTAGTCTTACACTGCTAAATTAGGGACGGCTAGCACAGATATCCCTCGAGTAGCTTTGTGCGAAATTCCAAAAAAAACAAAACAAACAAACTATAATCTATTAAGCTCGTAAATTTTACTGATTATATTCAAAAATCTTAATTCATTTCTCAAATCTAAGCTTAGTAGTTATTCTCAAGTTTCGGAAACATTGTATTTTAGAATGGCTGGTATGGGTAGTAACACTTTTATTGATAAACAGAGATCAACGCTTCGACCTTCCTAGGTCATCTTTATGTTAATAAACATAACCTAGGAAGGTCGAAACGTTGTTCTCACGATTCTGTTTAACTCCATAAAGCTTAAACAATCCAATGGAAGGTGCGACATAGTCAGCGACCATTCACATACATTGAATAAATTTTAGTGAAATTAAATAATTATATCCAAATGAAGCGAAATAAGTAGATATAACTAGTGGCATATTAAATTGAAACTACAATTTAGTCCAGCAAACTAGTTATAGTTATTATATTGTTTCTAATGTAATAAAACGTAATAGCAAAAGATGTCTCACATTACCTGTTCTAAATACTTTTCACCTTATTACTTACAATAATTGATTTTGTAAAATAAATATATAATTTACTATAATGTACTAAAAGCCATATGGAATATGTGGGTCGAATTTCAAACCTATTACATATACGTATAAATTTACATAGATCTTAAGTTAAAAACAATTTAATGAGTTCTATAGAACTGAAACATTTCAGGATACACCATTTAACCTGTGTTAAGATAACTATATTAGAAAATCTTAATGAAGGCACCAATAGACTACAACGAGAAAACTTCTACATTTTAAAACTAAAAACATAATATCCATATGGATTAAACCACGTTTCAATATTCCTACTGTTCTGAATTTGAGTTATGATTATTATATTGCTAATTTTTATTTATAGATAACTTTATTCATAAAAATAGGAAAACTAGAGGTAAAAGAAATAATAAAGTAAATTGGGTTAATTTTTCAGAATTGTGTAGTAATTTGGATAATATTTTTATCATAGTATTAGTGTAAGAAAATATTTTTTGAAAATATATATGAACTTAGTATTCCCAAAACAAAAGTATTAATTAATATAATAAATATAACTTTCAAAATTATCATAAAAAACACTTACTTGTAGACAATGTAGCATATCGATTAAAAGTTAATGATTTATCAAGTTTTAAAAGAGAGAAACAGAAATTAAAACCTCTATATTCTATAATTAATTTTGGACATTAATTTTAGAAATTTGTAAATCATTTAATATTTTTTCATCAATCCATAAACAATAATATTTTTCATTGTAATAACTTAAGACCTATCGTCAGTTATAAATATGAAGTTCCAATTGGTCCATTAATATACAATTATAACGTTTTTAACTAATCTAAATGTAGATGATATTAATAAACTATTTTCACATTCTTAAGGTAAATTATTTGTTGATACTTTTCAAAAACATATTATTACTGGTAATTTAGATATTATAAAAGGTAAAATATTACGTAAAATAAATAAAGAGGAGTTAAATATATAATAACAACAAAATGTAATAAGAATAATATTTTAAAATCTCCTGAAAAATAGTGATGAATATATTTTAAAACTTAATTATATTACAGCTTATCCAACTGGATAGTTTTTATAATGGAAATTATATATACTTAAAATAATAAAAATAAAATTATCCCACATAAATTTTAAAAAATACCATACAGGTTTATCATTAACTCAGGCAAAAACTAAGATTAAAAGACTGCAAGAAAAATACGTTATAATTCCTATTAATAAAGCTAACTCTGACATTCGTATCATTTGTTAAAGGTTTTATGCATTAATTATAATAAAAGAAATTAATAATACACAATTTTTTATACTTATCAACCAATCCAAAGATACAGTAATTAATAACTTCGTTAAAGCTCATCATAAACTTTTTCTAAACATAATTCTTATGTAGATTTGTTGTTTCTTTATGCTATTCGAAAATTACATAAATGTCCAATTAAATTTAGATTTATTTTCAATTCAATAAAAACAATTACCAAACAACCAACTACATTATTAAATAATATTTTACTTAATAAAATAGAAAATGTAAGTATTAACAAAAAAACGTACGTTTTGAATAATGAAAAATAACCAACCTATTTTAGATTGTCTATGAAATTGTGAGCAGGTAAATAGTATTCACACATTTGATTTTACAACATTATATACCACAATACCATTAAACAATTTAATCTTTGTTTTATATTCATTAATAGAACAATATTGTTATCCTTTTATAGAACTGGAAAAAATAAAATATAGTTCCAAAAACGTAAAGGATATATTAACTTTCTGTATTTATAATAATTATATATTTTTTGATAAACAGGTTTTTTAAACAAGTAATGAGTTCCAATGGGAACTAATTGTTCAACTTGTGTAGCAAATTTATATTTATATTACTATGAAAACATATTTATTGAAAACTATGCAAATCCAGGCATTTTTACTCAGATATATTGATGACTTAATTAACATAAATAATTCTGAAATATATAATGTTATTGGCACCATTTATCCAACAGAATTAGGAATTGAAAATACTTCAAATTCTAATACAGTACACATTATTTAGATTTAGAAATTAAAGTAATTGAGAAAAGGATATCAATATAAATATTTTTCACAAAAGAAAAGATTTTGATTTTGCAGTTTATGATTTACCCTTCTTGCATAGTAATCTGCCATACATATCTATTATAAACATTATAACTTCGCAGTTATTCAAATATCAAAAAATTTGCAATAAGTTACACTATTTTATTAATAATGTGAATATACTGATATGAAAATTAATAGTTAATGGATTTAGTAAAGAAATTTTAGATAAAATTATTAAATTATTCTGTAATAAATACAAAATGTATTAAATAAATACAAAGAAAGTAAAAACCAGAGAAATTATGTTAAAAATTATTTTAGTTAAACATAAGGTCATGGAAGAACTTGGCATTACTTTATGGGATGCACACTTTTAGCCGCATATTTAAAACACGACAGACACAGTAAACTGTCATTTTACTGATGTGTTAATTAGTGCCTCTACAACATTGGGGACAGAATGCTAACTTAAAGAGGTAAGTTTTATCATACTTACCCCCAAATGGTAGTACCTTATTTTCATTATTTTATTTTATTTACTTATCTTTGTATGTTTATATTATTCTTATTTTAACCTTGGAGAACAGTCATCTTCCCACAACTGTCTGTAGGCAGTGAAGGGTGATATAGATGTGGGACATTGTGAGCTTCAGCATCCACATTTTGCTTTCCTAATTTCTAATATTCTTATGTGAGACTAGCAAATTGGAGGTTAAGACTAATAGACGGTGTGTCCCCACTGCAATGTGGGTCCTACTTCCACAGTCACCTCCAAAACCTAGGATACATTTTATAATCCGACGTTGTAGCTTATACCCTAGGATCCTTTTAAAATATGCAACATATTTTGTTTAACTTTGATGTGTTTTGTTTATGGCTTAAAAACTTATGGTCATATGTTTAATCAATCAGAGGTTGGGATTTGATGTTTTTAACGCAGCTCTTCCTTATGATTTTGTTTATTTATTTGGCTTCATTTGGATGTAATTATTTAATTTAACTAATATATACATTTAAGTATATGCATATGAATCGAATTTTATTGAAATACTAAAAACGGATAACCATAGACTAGTTAAGTAAGCTGGAGAAAACTTATATCGATAGTTCGAGCCGTCTAGGCGCTAGCCCCTAGCCCCTAGCCCCCCTGACGTGGTCAGGTAAGTAGATAGTAGACGAAAAATTTGTTGTTTTAGAAATTTTTGAATTGTTATGTCGGAAAGTGTAGCGACCTTTTTAACGTATTATTAGTACATATATGCATAATATCATGCAACCAATATTCTGAATGGTAAGTTTTTCGCTTCGGAATCGGTAGGGTAGTTTTTCGGCTCGTGAATCATTTCAAATTTTTGTCGATCCCTTCTAATAAAATACTTAAAATATATATATTTCATGAAACTACGAATAAAATTCCATTACCGTTACTATAGGGTTTAAATCTCTCTCATTGAAGTCCCCACTGGACCAGTGGTAGGTTTACGGAATTACAATGCTAAAATCTGGCGTTCGATTTCTTGTGGTGGACATAGCACAGATAGCTTATTGTGTAGCTTTGCGCTGATACAAAAAAAAAACCAAAGACAAACCGTTTTTTTTAAATAAAATAATCGAATCTCTTGCTTTCACACAAATTACATAAACAAAAATTCATGCCACACGTCAGTAGTGTAATATAATTATAGAAAAACCTGATAGTTCCTTATTGATTTGTAGTTCATCAAAGTAGCCAGAACAAAGTGATTATATAGAAGTGCTATAAGTTTCTAAAATAACTCGGGTAATATGCCCTCGTTATAATACTAGTTCAATCTGTTGTTAAGCCCAATGCTACACAATGGGTCACATGTGCTCTAACTACCACGGGTACCAACACTTGAATAATCGTAAGCCTTCAGATTTACTGCTGAGCCGATGGGGGTGGTGAAGCTGTCATCAAGAGAGGTTCCATTCCACTGATAATTATACAAAAATTTTCTCGGTAGGGCTCTGAAATGAATTAACTTTAAAAACATATTCAGCAATACATATATAACAAAACAAAATACATAGTTTCATATTTCAACTGAAAGAATAAAACTTGTTTTAGAATAAATAAATATTATTTTAATTAATGTTTGTATTGAATTTTGCACAGAGCGACACGAGGGCTATCTGCATTAGGTGTCTCTAATTTAAGGTGTGAAAGGCTAAATGGAAAGTCATCGCCACCCACCGCCAACTCCTGGGCTACTATTTTATCAACAAATAGTAGGATTGATCGTCACATAGTAACACCTACGTGTTTGATGGGAAAAGGATTTGAATCCGCGATCCTCAGATTGCAAGTCCAGCGTCCTAACCAACTGGCCATCCTGGGCCTAATTAATGTGTAAAACAAAATTTATTCATTTTACTAAAGTTAAATATTTTAAACATTTTTACTTACTAGTATATCAGGCTAAAATACATATGTACTATCTTTCTTTAAAAACAAATTGCATATTAAACGTAAACCTCCTATTTTCATTTAAAAGGTTCTCGTCTCCCTACTGAAAAACAAACAACAAAACAAAACGAGAGAGAACGCGCTCAGCATTTCGGACCTGTAAATGAACTATAAGAGTGGTCAGATCTCACGATTCGGTCTCACAAAAGTAGCTCAAGTTGGCGGTGTGTGGTGTTGATGAGGCGCTATCACTTCAAAATTAGGGGCAGCTTACATAGATAGTCCTCATGTAGTAGCTTTGCGCAATATACAACAAAAATAAACAAACGGTCGCAGAAGTACCTGTTTCAGCAAAGGACGAATTTTGGTGTTGATCAGGTTGTATCAGCCAAATTATTCCCATATTTGATATATATAAGGTTGTAATACAATACTGTATTGCTGCCTCGCAACAACTCCAAATTAATTACGTACTTTCGAAAAATAAATCATGTTTTCTTAAACGCTCGATGTTTTCTGGAGCACGAACATCGATTGCAATTCATGAGCAGTTTCGAACGAACATCTGTTCATCAGATAACTGATAAGAGGTACTTTCTATAAGATATAATGTTTCCTTTCTCTGTATAAGCATCAACGGTCATTTTATTTTTCGATACTTGACATCAGCAAAGACTAGGAAACAATGACTTTTGATATTCTTTGTAGCGAAAGCTGATTAGGAATTTGGATGCCATTAAGATTCTTTAAGCTCGGTAACCTTACGGACTTGCAACGTTAAAATCTGGAATTTGATTCCATGTTGCGAACAAAGCGCAGAAAGTTTATTGTGTAACTTGAACACGAACAGATATATTGTATATTTTTTTAACAGGAGTTCCAATCTACTTTTCCAATCGAATTATAACTGGACAAAAGTTCAAGGAGGAAAGCAAAACTTATTTTGTAAGTCGAACCGGTTGAGTGGTTCCACATGCAAAAAAGGTTTTAATTTTATTTACCTTTATAACGTAAAGGAAGTAATGATTTTTTTCAAAATAAAATATTTACTTAAACTAATCATATTGATGACTCTGTACAGATAAAAACAAGATTGGTTTAAAAAAATGGATAAAAAACGAAACAGGACAAACGGTTTGTTTGTACTGAATTTCGCGCAAAGCTGCATGAGGGCTATCTGCGCTAGCCGTCGCTTTTAGCAGTGTAAGACTAGAGAGAATGCAACTAATCATCACCGCCACCTCTTGGACTATTCTTTTACCAATAAATAGTGGGATTGATCGTTACAACAAAACGCTTGTATGGGTGAAAAGCCAAGGAAGTTTGATGTAACGGGGATTCGAACCCGCGGCTTTCAGATTACGAGTCGAGCTCCCTAACCACATGGTCGTGCCGGGATTTGGTGTGATAAAATTATATGTGTTTTCGAGCTTTCTCTGACTTTTTCCGTCACTAAAAGCATTTGATTTTTTGTTTTCAGAACAAAATAAACACTACGTCATTTTGGTCTTATGTTTCACGATTTCGTTTTTTCGAAATCAGTCTTGTTTATTTATATTGCATGATTTTGCCAACTATATTGAATGACACTGTTGTACTGGTATACGCGTGTCTGAAGGATAATCAGTGTATTTATTATAGCCCAATGAATCACAGAATTATCTTCCTTGTATTATAACAGGTGTAAAAGTTCTAAAATCGTGAAGTTTGTAGATATACTTGAAACGTGTAATAATCCAATAGTAAAACGTGATAATATGAGTTGTTTACCTGTTACGTTGAGGAAGAATGAGTTAATAGAAGTTTATGCAAGCTCATTTGATTTGTCTAAATTATTCACAAAACAAACCAAACAAAGCTTTAATTAAGATGTTTTATTTATAAATTATAACAGTAATTTACAAAGAAAAAGGTTTTTACTGTTGGTGATATTACTTACGTTTAACCAGTCTAGGCTTTCATTGTACACGTTGTATTAGACAATATGATAAAAAAGCCATTACTATGCATGTTGTCAGTTTTTATATTGGACAATCTAGTACATTTTTATGGGACGTTTTAGTCAACCTCTCATAACAGCGAGACACTTGTACCATTATGATATGCCATAATAAATTATGTATGATCATTTTAACTTTTTTGTTTTTCTTTACTTCTGTTATTGAAGGTGGATGAGGGTTATGCTTTCACCCATGTGTGTGTGTGTGTGTGTTTGTCAGGACTTCTTGAAAATGGCTGAATGGATTTCGATGAAGTTTGGTAAATATTTGAACTATAACCAAATTTAGAAGCGTGTTTAGTTTTTAGAGGGTTAAGTTCACAGCAATATCCCAAAAGTAAAAACAATCCTTATCTGTTAACATGGAGACTGCTTTGTGACACTAATTGGTCAAAAATAATCCATTGTTCTTGGAAAAATGGTCCGTGTCCGTTGATACTGACGGTCACATGGAAACATTTTCATAGTTTATGGTCCACTCTGCAAGGCGAAGGGCTCGGCATGACCAGATGGTAAGGGCACTCGAGATTTGGCGGTGGGTGGTGATGACTAACTGCCTTCCCTCTAGTTCAGAGGTGAGCAACTTATTTTTCATAGTAGCCACAACTGTGGCTAATGAAAACAACGTCAGTCACACTATTAAAAAAAAAAAGAAAGATGTTAGTTTAATCAAAATAATTGCATTTCACTTAATCTTCAATTTGAAAATTGATGAAGTTTTCATCAAGTTTCGTGAAATTTGGCTCAATATCTATGCTCATTGAGCATCTTAGTTCTACCTCTAAATTTATGTCAGTAAGCCAAGATCTGTATCTAGATTTGAGAAAATCTAGCGTAGAAAATGTTGACTTACACACCCATGTTGATTCAAACATGGAAAATAATTTTGAAATTGCTATCTTTAAATTTGGAAGACTCTTATTTATCAGAATAGTGAGCCAGCCACATCTCTCTGGAACATTTTTGTTTACCTTTTACGTGTTCTACATTTTGCAGGGTAAGCGTCTCATCTTCAAATCCACACTTATCCAAAGACAAAATAAATCTAATTTTCTTACTGAAATTTCCTAAGTCAAATTGAAATGGGTCATGCAAAAATTCAAATGTCAATTTCAATTTTTTAAATTCGGAGAAGGGTGATTCAAATTTTTGATAGATTTTTGATCCAGTTTACACAGAGATCATCTTTAGCATCAGAGAAATCATAGTCCTTATTATTTTCGATAAACCTATTTAATTTTGCAAAATGGGTCAAATCATTCTTTTGTAATTGTTCCGCTAGGAGGTTTAGCTTAATTGAAATTTATTAATAGACTGTGATTGCTCGCTTATTATTTTACCTTTTTCCTGAAGCTTCGTATTCAGATTATTCAAGTGAGTCATCATGTTGCACAGAAAGTACAAATCACGCTGCCATGAAAAAGTTTCAATTTCAGGGAAATTTTCAATCTTAGCTTTTTCAACAAGATACTCTTTTATTTGAGGAAATAAGAAAGTAAATTCTTCCAAGACTTTTCCTCCACTTAACCATCTTAAATTTGCAAAATCAGTAAGATCATCAGAAGTACAGTCACTGCTTTTCTTCATACACTGAACAAACTGTCGATGGATGAGAGAGCTTCCACTTCTAATTCACAACTTTTACAACAATGTCCACCAAATTTTTCAATTCATCACTTTTAGACATCTAAGCACATAGATTTTTCCTGATACAAAAAGCAATGGAAAGATGGCAGCGGGGACTTCACATTATTTTCAATTAAATGCTGCTTCAAAAGAGAAACAAATCCTAATTTCGCTCCAGTCGTGGCGGCAGCACCGTCTATTATGACAGAAACCAGTTTTTTAAAATCCAGATTGAATTTTTTTGACATTTCAATAAATTTTTTTAAAGACGTTTTCCCACATGTTTGATCTTGTAATCCACAAAGGCCAAACATTTCTTCTCTCACTTGAAGATCTGAAGTTACATACCGAACCCAAAATATCAACTGTACAGTGTCACTAACATCTGTTGACTCATATAGTACTAAATAGAAATACAAACAGTCTTTTAGTTGTTCAAGCAACTGATTTTCTATGTCTTTCACTAACTCTAGCATTCTCTGGACAATCGTTCTTGATAATTCTCCAACAGAGTTTCAATGATCACAATCAATATTTCTTTTTACTAGTTAAGCATCAAAAAATGATTTCTTTTTTAAGCTAGAATCCAAGCTACTTTATAGCTAGCTAATGTAACTAGTTCTATCGATGATAAAAATCTTTTTAGGCTTATTTTTTGATCATGAAATTGTTCTTTCAGACGGCTAATTTCATTCATACGACTTTTGCTATCAACTGGAAAGTTTACATCAAATTCATTGTGAAAATTGTTATAAAGTGTTGCTTAAGGTTGTATACTTTATTATTCTTAAAAACTTTTACACAAAAGACACACTGGGTTATTATTTGCTTCAATCACTACAAATTTCAACTCCCAACTTTCATTAAATTCTCGTTTCACGTTTTTCTCGTCACGCGCCATTCTATTTTCGGCAGTAATACCAGAATCAATTAAATTGTCTTTATTTTCTGAGTGTTCACCGTTATCTAGATTCTTTCGTTTTCGAATTATCCACTTATCCATATTATGGGATGAAAACAAAATACATTTAAACGCTTGAAAGTTGCACAAGAAAAATGTTTGCAAGTGCATGCAAACCAACGCACCCTCCATAACAAACATCTAAACCAGACTGACGTTACAAAATGGGCAGAATTTGTGGCAGTGATGAAGCGCATGATATTAGCGATGACGTGAGGTTGTGCAGTTGCTAATTACCAAATTTGCAATGAAAAATAAATGACGGAAAAAGTTGATTCCTAAACTCGAGCTGGCCACATTCGTGCTATCCATGCCCACCCCTGCTCTAGTTTTACACTGCTAAATTAGGGAAGGTGAGCGCAAATAACCCTCGTGTAGCTTTGAGCGAAATTAAAAAAAACAATAAAACAAACAAGTATGGCGAAGGTATGGCTCCACTAAGTGCCGTTTGTGTATCTGATTATCTGTCACCTGTTATTTAAAATACTGATTTTAACTTGTTAACACTTATTATCTAGCTGGCAGTAGTTTCAAGATTTCGGTCTAGTCAAGTAACAAATTAAGCCTAACTTATTTACGTGAGGTTTATTGTAATCACAGAAACGTGAAAAGTTACAAATAATTAGTTCAGTATTTGTATTATGTTTGTTTTCTACAGTACGTAGTCTTTCAGCAAACATATTAAATCAGAATAAAAGTTGAACTTCGTTATTTTAACACAATGCAATAAAAATGGCTGAAAGGCTTGTAAACAAATTACTCAAGACTTTCGCTAATTTTTGCATCCACAGAAAAAGGAAGTTAAAATAACTAAATATTTTTCCTTAGATGCTGCTGATGCTTAGAGGTTTTTTAATTCAGTTAACAAAACCAACAAAAATAAAACTTTAGTTTCACTTATCAGTCCATTATATTCAAAGTGCATGCTATATTTTCGAATAGGTGAGATGGTACGTTAATACTTTATTTATTGACTGATGTTGTCACAAGTGTGGTAATACACCGTTTATCAGATGCAAACTTTATTTGCATATCTCAACGTTAGAACTAAGGAAAATCTTTTTTTAAATGATAGAGGTAAAGATGGATATCTGAGAACACATCTGAAACTACAACTACTTTATGTAGCCTAATTAAACGTAAAAAACAAGTGGAAACAACTCAAAAACTCAACTAAAAGCTGTAAGTTATCGGGATGTTTATGGAAAATTAATTCAGATTCCCTTTCCCATTGGCCCAGTGTGGCCAGATGGTTAAAGCACTCGAACCTCCCTCATGGTTGACCTTTGACCTAATATATCCTTTGCAAGTTCTCGTTGACTATTCAACAAATATTTTGCACTGGAACAAAATTGTCAAAATTTAGAATATTCTGGAAACTTAGTCTCTAATATTAGTTTTCCCTAAGTTTTTATGATTAAAGTAGGCCGGATGTTAACGTCAACTTGGTTTTATAACATTGAAAAACGTCTTTTAAGGAAGATAAGGCTTTTTTTTTTTTCCCCAAAGAAACTAAAATTCGGAATGAAAGTCAAAGTTCGAGTTTAATGATGGATTAAACTTTTTTTTAAAGTTTCTTCAAATAAGCAAGTCAATACTGCTCGGGTAGTATCTATTTTAGCTGAAAGAACAGAGTCATATTTGTGGTGGACCACACATCCAGAAGACACATCATTTTCATCCTCAGTATGAACATGTTTCGCAAACATTCATTTAATCTTTGTCTCATTGCGCAATAAGCCATCATGACGTACGTTCAGTGTTCGTCCCAACTGTTTCAAAGAAGCAAATGTTTCATTTTTTAAAAGAGCACTGAAGTTTTTTTAGTGTTAAGATTTTTTTTTATATTCTTGGCAAACGTTAAATGTAAGTGAATTATATTTTCTAACTTAATGCTAGAGAATATGTTAATGCTTATAATGTGAATGTTTTTCAAATAAAATATTATGTCTGGAAACTTTTTATCAACTGACATCTCTACGTGGAGTACGTCTTGCAAATTTGTTTGCAACTAACATCTCTACGTGGAATATTGCAAGATTATTCACAATTATCATTTGAGCCCGGAATATGCCTGGCAAGTATGCTAACAGTTAACTAACAGTACAAATTGGAGTTTGGCTAGCAAGTCTGTTAACATTAAATTAATCGTTCAACCTAGAATATACTTGACAAACATGTTAACGCTTAACATTTCAACCTCGAGTGTCAATGGCAAGCTTATTCAGTTAATTGAATCTCTAATATGTTTGATAAATTTGTCAAGAAAGTACACACTGTACTGTCTGTCAATCTTGTTAAGAACTGTCGGTTCATATTGCACTATGTCTGACAACCTTCTTAATAACTGACAGTTAAGTTGGTACTCTGTCTGACAACCTTGTCAACTACTGAGAGTTCAGGCTTAACCATATCTGATAATCTTCTCATCAAATGACGGTTCAGACTGTACTGTTTGTCAGTCTTGTCAAGAATTGATGGTTTACACCATACTCTGACAACCTTGTCAAGAACTGACGGTTTAACCTGTACTCTATCTGACAATCTTGTTAAGAACTGACAGTTAAGTTGGTATTGTGTTTGACAACCTTGTCAACTACTGAGAGTTCAGGCTTAACCATATCTGATAACCTTCTCATCAAATGACGGTTCAGACTGTACTGTTTGTCAATCTTGTTAAGAACTGATGGTTTACACCGTACTCTATCTGACAATCTTGTCAAGAACTGACGGTTTACACCGTACTCTATCTGACAATCTTGTCAAGAACTGACGGTTTACACCGTACTCTGTCTTACAACCTTGTCAAGAACTGACGGTTTACACCGTACTCTATCTGACAACCTTGTCAAGAACTGACAGTTAAGTTAGTACTCTGTCTGACAACCTTGTCAACTACTGAGAGTTCAGGCTTAACCATATCTGATAACCTTCTCATCAAATGACTGTTCAGACTCTACTGTTTGTCAATCTTGTTAAGAACTGACGGTTTACACCGTACTCTATCTGACAATCTTGTCAAGAACTGACGGCTTACACCGTACTCTATCTGACAATCTTGTCAAGAACTGACGGCTTACACCGTACTCTATCTGACAATCTTGTCAAGAACTGACGGCTTACACCGTACTCTATCTGACAATCTTGTCAAGAACTGACGTCTTACACCGTGCTCTATCTGACAATCTTGTCAAGAACTGACGGTTTACACCGTGCTCTAACTGACAATCTTGTCAAGAACTGACGATTTACACCGTGCTCTAACTGACAATCTTGTCAAGAACTGACGGTTTACACCGTGCTCTATCTGACAATCTTGTCAAGAACTGACGGTTTACACCGTACTCTATCTGACAATCTTGTCAAGAACTGACGGTTTACACCGTACTCTGTCTTACAACCTTGTCAACAATTCACGGTTCAAGCTGTACTGCGTCTGTCAACAACTCACGGTTCAGGCCGTACTGTGTCTGTCATCCTTGTCAGCAACTTGCAGTGCAATAACCAAATATATTTCGTAATAGGTGGTCTTGTTTATGTGGTTGAATTATTGAATCTGTTTTTTTTTTCGTGACTTAAGTATTCAGTATTTAGTGAGCTTCACTTGTCTTAACTTTTATTCTGGCTTCTTTTATTTTCATGGTCATCCTAGTTCATGGCTTTCCCTCAACTCCTTTAAACAACTAATAGCTAAACCTACAGTATCCATGGCAAGATAGTTAAAAGTTTTTGGTTTTTGTTACAATTTCGAACAAAGCTACTCGAGGCTAGCTGTGCTAGCCGTCCCTAATTTAGTAGTGTAAGACTAGAGGAAAGGCAGCTAGTCATCACCACCCAAAGCCAACTCTTGGGCTACTCTTTTACCAACGAATAGTTGGATTGACCGTAATATTATAACGCCCCTACGGCTGAAAGGGTGAGCATGTTTGGCGCGACGGGGATGCGAACCCGCGACCCTTAGATTACGAGTCGTACGCCTTAACACGCTTGGCCATGCCGGGCCCGTTAAAAAGTGAGAGTTTTACCTGCAATGTTTATGACAAGCTAGTTCACAGCCACCAGTTAAAACTTTAAATATGTCTGTTAATCTAGTTAAAACTTACAAGTAAAGCCTGGAATGTCTGGCAAACTGTTCAGTTAGCAATTGAAAATAGAATATTTGTCAATAATTGACAACAGTTTGAGTTTTTCTGTTCAGATTTTACTTACATATCCACGATTGTCTTCCGTCGACTTCATAAATAAAATCTCCTTGGTGACTCAATGTTAAGCATTGAGACTTATAACGGTAAAAGCCTCCGGTTAGATCCCCAGTACGGACATATAGCAGATAGTACATTATGCAACTTGTACAATAATAAAAGCGCAAAACATGAATAGCACTTTAAACGCTAATTACCAGGGGAATTCCTAGCTCCTGAATTTTCCCATAATATCCCGAAAACTATAATTTGGGTGACGTTGAACTGAAAATAGTATTCCTACACTTTCTTTCAATTCCAAACTGTATATTACTCGTCTTTAAGTTAATTTACTTTAAGTGGATTCTTCTAATTCTGTGTGTTTTTCTTATAGCAAAGCCACATCGGGCTATCTGCGCAGCCCCCTGAGGGGAATCGAACCCCTGATTGTAGCGTTGTAAATCCGGAGACATACCGCTGTACTAGCGGGGGGCTCGTCTAATTCTGACACGAATCTTACCCATCAACACTGTTTCTGAAACGAATCTTACTCATCAACACTGTTTCTGACACGAATCTTACCAATCAACACTGTTTCAGTGGCTCTGGTGTAAAGTTTCAATTGATTTTTCACATGATTTCGATGATTCACGAAGTAACAGTTAATGCTCTCGATTCATCGTCGATTTGACACTTGGCCTGTTAGCTGTTTACCTAAATCAAGAAGTTGAGCTTTTGACACAGTAGTAGAATATATAATAAATCGGCTAATTTCCTTCACGTGCTTTTTACGTCATTATACAAGTCTGGAGCTTGTTATGAAACGTACTTTCTATCTAAAAAGGTTATTATCAAACTAGTAAACTCGATATAAAACTTAGTGTATGTCTAGGTTGCTTGATACCTAATACATTGTATGTCTAGTAAACTTAGTACCAAACACACTGTATATCTAATAAACTTGGTTCAATATACTCTGTATATCTTTATAATAAACGTGGCACAATGTACTCTGCATGTCTTTATAATAAACTTGGTACCAAAGAATATTTAAATTTGTTCACTTGGTTCCTGCTCATACGAGAACAAATGAATCTTGAGATCTACACCGCAGTTTAGTAAAACGGTGTAAAGTTGTGATATAATGATACTCTTCACCAAAAAAGAAAATAATAATCTTAGATCAGTGGGGTATATTTTAGTTAGTGATTAAATGAGTTCAATTGATACATTTCGTATTGTTGGCATTAAAGCGGTTTCAAATTGCATTGAGATTCACACCAAACAACAAAAAATCCTTGTATCGATCCAAAGTTAGTTTACTCATGTAAGTCAACATGAGTATTTCTTTAAAGTGACATATTTTACAAAACTGCGTCTCTGCCAACAAATTCGGAGGAAGGCATCGGTGATTCTTCTGGGCCATCATCCCAATAAAACTTAAAAACTGACCAAAATCTTAAACTCATTCAAAACATCGCCTTCCACATGCACCTAAAAAAATAAATCATAATTTAGATATTTTACTTCTTCAGCTACTAGGTAAGGAATTTTTAATTTTTCTTTCTTTTCAAAATTTTGATAAATATTCTTGTTTTCTCGTCACATATAGGGGCCAGAGTATTATTTGATAAAACAACTTGTGTATTATTTGCCGTAAAGCTGGCTTGAACCGAATAGGTTTTTGTTTTTTGTATTTCGCGTGCAACTACACAAGGGCTATCTGCTCTAGTCGTCTAAATTTAGCAGTGTCGGACTAGAGGGAAAGCAGCTAGTCATCACCACCCACTGTCAACTCTTGGGTTACTCTCTTACCAACGAATAGTGGAATAAACAATCACATTATAACGCCCCCACGGCTGAAAGGCGAGCATGTTTGGTGCAACGGGGATTCGAACCCGTGATCCTCAGATTACGAGTCGAACGCCTTAACCCACCTGGCCGAACCGAATAAAAAACTTGAATAATTATTACGAGTGCACGAATATAATAAACTTTAAATGTTGATATACTAATGTGAATGAATTGAGGTTTCAAATTATGTTTGAAATTATTACATTATAATAACATGCAGAACTTTTTAAAAGAAAAAAAGACCAACTTATTATGTAAACAATATGGTAATTTTAACATAAACATAAAAGTGCATACATTTTTTCACCATGCTTTACGTTTAAGTTATTTATTATATTTTGTTTTATAAATATACAGGCAGTGTAAAGAAACATATTCTATGATAATGGACCACTGTAATACTAACAAGCGTTTTGGAACATCTTTTAACATATTACGTCACTAAAAATGTAATTAGATGCAACTGCTATTGAAAGTACGGTGTGACCGCATCTCTCGGTAGAACTTTGCGTGGATCTGTCTACGTTGTTGTAGCTCAATTTATCTATTACTGTTCACGCTTTTCATTCGGTTATAACGTTGACAACATACAAAGTTAGATTCCGTCTTCTTGACTTTATGCAGACAGAACAGTTTTAAAAATGTATTTATAATAGTTTCTCGAAGTTTGAAGAATTTAAATTTGATAAACTAAGCAGGGCACCTGACTTGACCATGTATTAATATATATATATATATTCTATAACGTTTTGTCTCGGTTACTGTTGGAAGGATTTCTGTTGTTGCTATGTCCGTCACCATGGTGAAAGAAGTACAAGAAACCCCTCCCCTTTCTATCGGTGGGTAGTACCGTGTGCAGCTCTTGTTCTTTCCTGATAGGAACCAACCAACGTAGAGACGTGATTTAGCCTGTTAGTTTCCTAGCGCCCTCTGTAATATTTCGGTTGAGTTCGTGGCTGCTGTGAATTTCCAACACCATTTTTGAGCGTCTAGACATGCATATGTTTGGCCTGGTACAAGAGTGTTGTAACAGGAGCCTGGTAAGGTGTTTTGCTTTACTAATGAGTGATATATTACTTAAACGTTAAATCGTAAATGAATAAATCAATATAAATTACTTTTAATTATTAACACAGGTGTCAAATAAACACCGGCTTTATAAAACTGAAGCATCTAGAACTTTAAAGATGTATATTGAAACAATGATATTTAGCGTATTTAGACGTTTCGTTTTTAATTTTGAGATTTTTAAAGTTCTTGTGTGTAATATGTGACGCTTTATACCCAATTTAGAGTTTACACGCTCGCTATGTGTGCTGTGACTACAGCCAAATTTGGACATAATTCTATAATAAGGCTTATAATTTTCTGTTTTTAGACCCGTAAATACTGCATAATGAATATATGTTATATTTTTTCCCTCCAGTCTTTTTTTCTCTTCTTATTATTTTTTTACAATCTAAAGCTTTTGTTTGAACGGCTACATCCTCAGCAAGGTCACAATTTCGCTTAGACAGCTACGTGACATAACTAACAATTTATTGGTTTTGTCACTCCAGGAAATTCACGTGGGACGTATAAAAACTATTAGGTCCTGGTGTAAACAATTTTGCAAATTGGATATTATATTTCTGTAAAGTTATCACTGTGATAACTGAATCTTAAAGTCACAAATTTGTAATGTTTTTCAATTACCGGAAATTCACGAACAATTATTAGTGCAGCATATAATTATGTATTAATTATTTATGAAAATATATGTATATGATTTTTTGTTTTCATGTTTTGAAACTAGAGGTGTTAGAAGATAAGTAATGTATATTTTGTACTCGTTGTCAAAAAGGTTTGTTTTAAAACATTATTATACTAAATTAATATTGTAATTGTTCCTTTGGAATGTCTGAGAACTGGTTATTATAAGATTGCATCATAACATGGTAAAGTTCTTGATAGGCGTAAAAGTAAGGTGCCTAAATACGTTCATTTTGTAACTATAAACTTTCAAATTCCCTTCTACTTTGGCATTATAACATTTCAATTTGTGACTGCTTTATGAAATTATAGGCCTATCATCTGTGGTAATAATAGTATGCACGATTAGAACCAAATACTCTTGTTTGATATTTCAAATATATGAAAGTTCATTAGTATGTGAATAATCTAGTGGAATTACAATTTGTATGCGATAGTTTAATATATTTCTTTTAGTTGTTATACTGTTAAGCATGAGCCAAGTTTTAATTTATTTCATTTATAGGTAAATATTATTATTGTTGTTAGTGGTTTCAAGTTGTAATACTGGTGTGTTTCGAAAATATGTTTTGAATCTTTTTATCTGGTATTTAATTACTTTCCACTGGTAATTAATACATACGAAAATACCCGTCGAATGTAAGGAAATATTTAGGTATTACAAACATTTCAATATACAAACACTATTTGGGAAACAAAAGTTACTAAGCAATAATATTGGTTGACTCAAAATAATAGAAACTGTAAATTTTGACCATCATGCTTAAGCCTAACAAGCTACCAAATTTACTAAAGCCTAACTGCTTTTAAACATTACAGATCTAAATCTAATCAGTTAGTCCTAGCCTAACTTGCGAAGAGTCACTTTGTTACTTTTGTCTTTTGTAATAGAGATTTTGCCCTGAATATCGGAACTGTAAGTGGATACATAAATGTCCATAAAGACATTTAAAGGACTAACAGAATATATCACATTTTTACGTCATTTAATATCCCAATATAGTTGTTTTTTTTAAAGACTACCGAACTAAAATAACTCAATATTTAAGTTTAAATTTAAAATGCAAAAAAAATTTTGTTTCTGTTTTTTCTGTTCGTAATAAAACTACAATTAGTGAAAACTTTTAAATAAGTTACTACGTAATATTAATATAAAAGTTAAGGCAAACCGTTTATCATCACTTCTCTTTGATAGTTAAAATATTAAGGAAATTACCATTAACTAGCATCATAATGCCTTAATGTAACTCCAGTAAATATAATTATTTTAAAATGAAAGTTTTTATTTTAAAACACACACACACACAAACGTTATGCACATGTGACTATTTTTACATCTACCCTGGGAATTTCATTTTCTAGTGCTAGAAACAAGGGTCTTTCCAATCGCCCATCCTGTGTCCTGAAATTTCAACAAGCCTATTTCTATACGGTATTTGAAATTAGAAAAAGAAATATTTTATGGATTCCAATGTTAATTGTTGAACGGCCTTAATGAAATTTCTCTTCTACTTGTATTTTTCAGATGTTGAGAATGAATTTTTTAAATTTGTCTACTATCTTAGGTTTTTCATGACAAAGTTGAATCAACCTGACGGGCGTTGTAAGAACACGCAATATTTTTATTTTATTATAAATATTTTTCGAACATTAAGTTGAAATTACTCATCGACTACTCATTTATTTCCTAGCTTCATGCCTGTTTTTCCTTTGTTTAGTTTTCAAATAACATTATTTAGTTGAAGTGTATGTTCTCGTTTTTCTTTATTACAACATATTCTTACTAAATATCGAAATTCTGGATGGCACAAAGCTTACCGAGCACAACAGCTAATCACCTCGAAGAATAGCATTCAAAAGTCCGTTCTGCTTGGAAGTTGTGAGAAGAGAACTGAAAAGAACTGCATCATGGAAGCAAACAAATGGTCAACGCCGGGTGCACACCACCTCATGCTGACTGAGCTCTATGGTTCCCCTGGCCCCGAATATCAAGCATTCAGCGTTCTAAAGAGGGCCCTTGACAGACACATGATTGCTCCACGTATTTACAGAAGACGCTGAAGGGGCCCAGCAGTGTTCCAAGTAATTTACCGCTTAGACCGACAGACCCATAACGTTGGGCACTCCCCCGACATTCATAGCCGGACTCGACAGTGTCGACCGGATTGTTGTCGATAGCTACTTAGATGTGGATTAACAGGCAACCAATGGCACAGGGAAACCCTTGCGCCAAGCTGGAGTCGATGGGGAAAGACGATTATGGAGAGCCCTGAATAACTGGAACGCCAGGACTAAATTTTCCCTCCAGATTAACAGATGAAGTCTTCAAAACTTACCTGAAAAAAAAAAAGAAAAAAAATTACACCACAATAGACAGAATAGATTTTCTGTTTTAATTAGGTTTTTAGTTTCGTAATTGAATCTGAAAAAACAGCAAAAATTACAACTATATTTGCCATGCATAACTGTGTAGTAAATTAACCATTTGATGTATTTCGTTGGTAAATATACCAAATGATATGTATGTATAATAATGTACATATACGGACAACTTCAGAAAATTAAATTAGTACGAAGTTTTATGTTTTTATTTTGTAAAAAATCATAGCTGAATCGCTCTGAGCTTTTAAATTAACGATAGTGAGGAAATTATTTTATTTCTCCATATTGGCTTTTCACTGTCGGTTAAATTGTAAATAACTTTGATCATAACAAAATAAGTTGATTTTAAATGCTTATTTAGATCCAAGCAAGATGTAAAAACAGTTGTTGTTATGATTCTATTGTACGTATAGAACCATATAACACAGAACAAAACTTAAGATTCGAATTATGAGTGTGTTATCTGTTTGAAGTGAATCCAAGTCGTTTAACCAACAAAGAGACATGATGAGAAACGTGTGTCGACTGTAATAATACATCGAACTAAATATCAGAATTGTATCTATTAATAGGACCAACACATTTTTGTAGATTATTGTCAGTTAACACTTACGCTCCATAGAGTACAGCGTTAACATGAAGATCGTACTGATGTCTAATAACTGGAAAACATACATCTCTTATGAGATGTATTTAGAAACTTTCTAAGCTAAAATTAGATTTCCCAGCACCGTACTTTAGCATGCATGTTTGAACAGGGAGTTGACAAGGAACGGGCTCGGTAAAAGTCTGTGGGGAACGTTATAGTTTCTTCAATATATAGAGTGGAAGTTGTGAGCCGTGAAAAGCCACCAGAGCAGGGAAGCCCCGAGGGGTGCCAACCCCTCCATTTACTAGGAAGTTTTCCATCTTCATTGAAGTTAGATGCGCCAGCCCCTTTCCACCTCCTTTCACTTCTTCTTTTGATTTGCATGTTTCGCTTGTACGGCGTTGTGAAATACGACTGTGCGACGGTTAAAGCGCGCACACCACCTCTAGCGCGGGTCGACTTGGTCATTTATCGCTTGTTGCATTCAGTGCTTGGAGAAAAAAATTCCCATCTTGTCGACAAGAGAATCGGTGATTGTGTTGTATGTTTCTCGCTTTGTAGAAAAGGAGGACCTTGGCCCTCCCCAACCCCTCCTCTTCCATGAAACCCTGATAGAGCACGAAATGACCATTGTAAACGGTCATTGATTTATTCCATGCTCTCTAATGATTGTACATTGTGGTGACACTAGGTAAAGTCACCTTCGAATAATCTATAGCTAGAACTATATTTTCGTTCATCGTTCCTAACATATAGGTTTCTCTACTGAACACAATTTGCAGTGTAAGAACAGACATATTTTAAAGGTGAGTGCGTCTGTGCTTTTAGTCCAAATATTTAGTAAGCCAGTGAATAAAAATTCAGGTTTTTGAACGTTACTAGCCCGCCAATAAAATGTTATACAAGGCTATCTGTAAATTTTGTCAATCTGTTTCGTTCTGCAGGTATCGGAAAGTTGGTTTTTCGCGACATCAGTTACGTTGTAGGAATAATAATACAGTAGTCAGTCTATAATATTTAATCGTATAAAAAGCAAGACGAAAAACAAATATATTCTGTCTTTCATCCTATTGTAATGTTAGTAATATTCCTGAGCCCTCTATCGTCAGTTTGTAGTTTGGGTGATAAAATTGAATTGCAAGAAGAATGTTACTTTTATTACACTGTTAGAGAATGTCCGCAAACATTTATAGATTTTAAAATGTTTGGGTACGACTTAAATTAAACGTGCCTAAACTTTCTAAGCACGAGACCCCTCGTAAGATTTCGCTTCCTGACTGAAGTTCCCGCTAATGAATCTAGATATATTGAATATTTTACTTTTGTTGCAAACAGCATATTTAAAGAACAGTATTTTAAGATTAACATTTTAAGCTTTGATTTTTAATATTGCACATTCAGTTTCACTTGTTCAATAATGTTGTGTATATGCTACGGTCCCCAGTTTGGGAACTGAAATAACTAACGATTTTCATTTATAGACAAAACAGTAAATATTATTATTTTTATCAGTCGAAGTTTCAAGGGCTAGAAGAACGAATCTCATATCCACCTACTTTATTATGAACAGGGACATGTGACAGAGAAAAGATCCATTGAACGCTGTTCATACTGTTAGCAGATGCTGTTATATCCAAGTGCTTTCAAACCATTACACCAGGGGGTGTACAAAAGCGTTAGTGGATTGACTTATAAAAAAAGAGACACTGGTTCAACTGTGAATTTATTTTTCAACATAAGCTTTTCTTAAGTTTATACACTTGTTTCAAGACCTTTTTGTCTCTTTGAAACATCTCTTCTTCTTCATACTGATCTAAATCCATGAATTTATGTACGAGATCATAATCACTCTAAAATATTCGACCTTTTAGAAAGGTTTTGAGATTTTTGGAACCCATCTGACACTATTCTTGCCTATGACCATATTGTTCTTCAAAATGCCTGCTACAGTACTGTTACCAATCTCCACTTCTGACACTATTCTTACCTATGATCATATTGTTCTTCAAAATGCTTGCTACAGTACTGTTACCGATCTCCACTTCTGACACTATTCTTACCTATGATCATATTGCTCTTCAAAATGTTTGCTACAGTACTGTTACCGATCTCCACTTCTGACACTATTCTTACCTATGATCATATTGCTCTTCAAAATACTTGTTTGTTACCGATCTCCACTTCTGACACTATTCTTACCTATGATCATATTGCTCTTCAAAATACTTGTTACAGTACTGTTACGATCTCCACTTCTGACACTATTCTTACCTATGATCATATTGCTCTTCAAAATGCTTGCTACATCTCCACTTTTGACACTATTCTTACCTATTATCATATTGCTCTTTAAAATGCTTGCTACAGTACTGTTACCGATCTCCACTTCCTCTGCTTTCTTCTTAAGAGTAATTCTTCTGTTATATATAATCAAATCATGAACTTTCTCTACGACTTCTTTTGTGACCAATGTTGAAGGCCGACTTGATCTCGAATAATCTTTAATGATTGCCTACTGTGCTTAAACTCTGGTGCATTCAGCACCATAAAACTGTGTTACGTATGTATTTCTTGTAGATTCGGAGCCTCATTTATATTGTTAGAAAATCCAATTCAGGTATATATAGATACTATAAAACCATCGCCAGTAGATAGATGGATCATCATTCATATTGTAAAAAACCCAGTTCCAGTGTATTCAGGTAGCACAAAATCATCGCTAGTAGATACACGGATCATCACTGACATTGTTAGAAACCCAAGTTCTAGTATATTCAGGTACAATAAAACAATCGCTAGTAGATACACGGATCCCCATTTATTCTCTTAGCAAATTTAGTTTTACTGGTGTTTTGAAATAGCAAAATACTATTGCATGTACATAACACTTCCATCAGTTTCATATAATCCCATTCACACTGTTAATAAATCCAGTTTGTTGGTGCGTTATTGTTGTAAGGGATATTGCAAGCAAGGCATTACTTCCTTCGTTATTGTATTTTACGTTTCTCTTGTGTTATTACAAAATTTACCGGCTTTTTCTCTCTCCCTCTGCATAAATACATTTTTGAGGTTTATCGAATCTGGAGTTTACTGATCTAAAGACACTCAGCACAGAAATTTTTAAAGGTTAAATCAAGTAGCTTTTGCTTTGTTTAGTAGTATTAAACATTAAATATACAGATAACATAAATACACCGTTTTACTCAATGAAGTACAAATTTGTAATAAGTCTTGAACATGTGTGGTTTTTGTCATACACTTGTGTTTATTCGTAGATGGAAGGATAGATAGAAGGTACCCGTTTTTTAGGGCCGCTCGTGGTCTCGTTATTTAGCAAACCTGTGCTATGAATCAGAGAATTCGCAGTTGGCGTTACGTTGTTGTAAAAACTCTCTTCTAATCTCTGGTATTACGGCGAAATTTCACAGTTCATCCAGAGACCAAAAATAAGAGTAGTCCAAGAATTGATGGTTATTGAAATTCTGAAACTATAGAAGACATGTTTTATCTGATGAAATCAGAAACCTACTGCTCAATGTAACAATTGTGATATTCACGTAGATATGAACAATATATGATTAATACACAACTGCTCAATGTAACAACTGTGATATTCACGTAGATATAAAAAATATATGATTAATACACAATCTCTGTATATTTTTCCAGAACTTTAATTTGTCTTTCGCTTTGGCCCCCTTCAGTGGCATAGTGGTATGTCTGTGGATTTACAACCCTAGAATCCATGTTTCGATACCCGGGATGAGCAGAGCACATATAACCCATTGTATAGCTTTGGGCTTAATTACAAAAAGCAACATCGTTCGCTTTAGGATTGTGAAGTAATATAAATATATTAAAATATCAGGAACAGCTGTCTATGCATTTGGTCCAAAACATACAATACCGTGTTTGAAATTTCATGTTGCTACTTATGTTTGTGGTTAATCGTGAAAGGATTTCTACCTTTTTATTTCTGTCTTGTGCTTATAACTTTGGTTAATATTAGTTAGGTTCATATAAATTTAGGTAGGAATTGCACATTAGTAATGCTGTTTTGAACTTGGAAATTGAAGCTAGAAAACAAAGAAGGTAGGAATGGTGTGAACGTGTTGGAATATTCCGCTCTTGTGATGTTTAGAGTGAGACGATTTCAGGTTGAAAAACTGTACACGAAATATAAAGAACCTATTATAGTGACACTCAGTTATTTCTCTGTCTTGAAAAAACGCGCGTACCTTATTATTTAAATACACATTTGTGCTCACTTCATTTCAACAGATGTATGAATACTTTAGTAGACATTTTGTATAACATATTTAAGGCATATCAGGTTTTTAAAAAAGGTCAAACGATAGGTCGTAGAATACTATTATAAAATTATTTATTGATAATATCAAGTGAGGTAAAGATTAGTCTAACATGGGTACATTTTTGTTTTAATTTAGTTAGGGTTAAACTTTGCTGTATATAATACTATCAATAAATAAGCTTTTAATGTTGTTAAATGAACTAATGTTAGACCTTTTTTGAAAACTTCGATAAGCTGTTAATATGTTGTTATACAAAATGTCTTTTAAAGTATTCTTACATTCTCTGAAATGAAGTGCGCGCGCATTTTAAGAACAGACAACTTCCAAAAAATTGTAGTATATCTATTTTCAATTTGATGAAGCGAGAACCAAAGAGCCATTTGCTAGAGTTTAGGAGTCCTTTCCAAATTTTCTTCAAATTCCTAATGTTTTCTTCTGAGACATCTAGATGGCACCTTGTTAACATGGGATGAGGTAGTGTGTATTTTAGTGACGTAAAAACGACTTTTCATATAAAAGTAGCCTATTCCAGAAGAAAAACAATTGTTTAGTTATTCCTAAATACAAGAAAATGTTAGATAAAGTAGAAAATTTTGGCATTAAGATATAAAACTACCAATAAACGTAAAGGAGAAAAAAAATCAATCTATAAAGAAACGTTCTTTTAGGTTTAATTGTTTAGAGTATATTTCATATTTGCCTATATTAAAACGGCTGTTACATCAAACTCGAATAAACTTAATGAAATCGATACGCTTAAGACAGGTGGGCAGTTTCCTAGAGAATCAGCTGTATGTTTACGGACATGCAAGTAAAATTTGGGGTTGGATTCCCAGAGGTGACCAAAGTACAAATAACCCATTGTGTAGCTTTGTGCTAACAACAACAACAAATACATCTTCAATATTTCAAAATGAATCATTTTCTGACTGTTTCTTCGTGAAACAACTATAAGTTTGCAGACATACACCTTTGTAATTTGAACTTCGATTCCATGTAATATGCGGCCCGGCAGGGCCAAGTATGTTAAGGCGTTCGACCCCTAATCTGAGGGTCGCGGGTTCGAATCCCTGTCGCTCCAAACATGCTCGACCTCTCAGCCGTGGGGGCGTTATAATGTGACGGTCAATCTCATATTCGTTGGTAAAAGAGTAGCTTAAGAGTTGGCGGTGGGTGGTGATGATTAGCTGCCTTCCCTCTAGTCTTCTACTACTAAATTAGGGACGGCTAGCTCAGATAATTCTCGTGTAACTTTGCGCGAAATTCAAAAGCAAACAAACAAAGAATCCATGTAATAAGATAAAGTATCAGTAGTTCATTGGATAGCTTTGCGATAAAACACAGTCTATGATTTGAATAGGTGTAACGTAAACAAATGATTTAGAACTCTCAATGGTACACGAGCTCTTCCGGTTTGCTCTTTACAAACAATTTCGTGTTGGCTTCTGAAATAACTTGACACTGAAAGTACAAAATAAATAACAGAGATTGACATTAACTAAATGTTCCCTGCAACATTATGCTTTGCATAATTAGCAACACTCTGCATTGAAGAAACGAGAATCCGTATCTAAAGGGAAAAGGTAGGAAGTCTTTCACAGGTGCCATGGAAGTCATGATTTTAAGTCTTTAACCAAATTATGAGTAATGTACCTAAATCACTGCCACACGAGAGCTATCTGTGTTAGCCGTCCCTAATTTATCAGCATAAGACCAGAGGGAAGGCAGCTAGTCATCAGAGCCTAACGCCAACTCTTGGGCTACTCTTTTTACCAACGAATAGTCGGATTGACCATCACATTATAACATCACCACGGCTGAAAGGGCGAACCTCAGACAACGAGTCGAGTACCTTAACCAACCGGCAATGCCGGGCTTCTGCAACGCTGAATAGAATATTAAAGTAAGCTTTTCCTCGGTAATTATAATATAAGCAACTATTAAGCAAATTATTAAGTTTGAAGTAATAGAGGTAATCTTTAGTTTTTGTTTCTTATGAATATGTATTCGTGGAAGAGACAAGTTTTAATGCTCAGAATATTAAAGGAATTATCTGTGTTCAAGCTGTGTCAAGTCACGACTGCCGTTGATAAAGAATATTGATAGCATCCTTGGGTTTGATTATTTTTGTGCAAAACAGGTGTCAAGTGACCAGTCACGTGATATATGCTTATTTCAGTTGTGTATAAAAATGAAAGAAAACGCATTGTGCTAGCGCGTAGCAGTTGGAACATCAATATACAGTGATCCAGGTAAATAGCGGAACATGACAGGATTTCACCAGACATTGTCGTTTTGATGGTGAGAGCACTGGGTTAGTTAGAAGCTGTTGAGATATAAGTAATTGTACAGTAATTACAAATCTCGCAAGATATGGTTAGCAGGATGTGAACTCTTGGTTTTTCTCGAACCATCATAAATTTGACCAGGATACCCGAATAGAATAGATATTACTACACAATTTGGAAAGATAAATGAAATTTGAATATTGGGCTTGAAGCAACTGGCGGGCCTCAGTTTTCCAATTGTACAACAAAATCAGAATATGAACGAATATGAATCAGAACTTATGAACGTTTAGCTACATACACAACCAGTGGCGCAATTCATCTAACTCAACGACACAGAATCCAGAATCGTGAATTGGTCATACGACGTGTGGACGAACTGTCTTGCTCGCAGACGAACAGTGCTTTTCATTACAACCAAATACAAAGACATGTCATATACACACTTGAGGAGTGCCACAGACAAGGCCCAACATCAAACGCAAATGATGGCGGTACTGGTTTAAAGCCAATAATCAGTTTTGGTGGCCATACTGACCTTTATGAATGCCAAACGATATAGGTAGCCACTCTTACAAGCATTAGTGCAGTTGATCTGTTTTGTTTTTGGATAGTAAATGCATATATCATTTTTCCCCTTCCCTGTGTTCATTTGTTTGGCAACTTCGTGAAAGATGTATTTGTTTCAGAATTTCGCACAAAGCTGCACGAGCATCTTTGGTGTGACGGAGATTCGAACCCGTGATTTTCAAATTACGAGTCGAATGCACAAATCACCTTGCCCTGGCTGGCAACTTGGAAGAAGAGAAGACATCAGACGAATGTACTGGCCAGCAAGCTTGTCGAGCTTGAATCTAATGACACTCGTATGAGATGTCCTAGGAAGATGAAGGCAGAATATAACTTGTCTCTAAGTGGTGTTAACGATCGGCAGCCAATTTGACGGCGCAGTGAGCCATAGTGTCTCTGCAGTTCATCGATTCGCTCGTTATAAACATACAATTTCTATGTACGATTCGATTTCGCACCCGAAGTAACTCATTCACATGTTTTATTATCTGCAAAATCTCCAGTGTTTAATAAGCATTGGTGAACATGAACGAAAATAGTACAGTTTAGCTATCAGATCACGAGCTAGCATATGGTTAATTATTTCGAAGAATGTTAATTCTGAAAACAAATGTGTAAAAAGTGAGCTACTTTGTGAGCAAAGCCAGCAATCATAGCAGTGAAAATTAGATACTCTCTAAACATAATTCAACTTTGGCACTTTGATTACTAAAATTATTGTGTAAATATCGATATTCTCACATATATGGTCAGAGTTCTGTACGTTTCAAGCTTAAGAGTTTTCCCAAATTAATTTACAGATCAGTGTTTCATGTATCAAGAACGTTTTGATTTATGATGATATATGTATTTAGAGATGAGGGGCTTGTGGGTACTTTACTTAGTTTTGAATAATACAACGAGCAGTTCTGGTTCAAAGTACCGCGGACGAAGGCATCAAATGTTACAACAATTTTTCCAGACAACTTTGATTTTTTGTCACTAATAAAACCGCTGACAAACCTCTCAGGAGTTTGATAAGCATTGGTTCAAATATAAATTGCGTATTTTACTAGGTGGATAATATGAACACATTAATTACACTTCAGAAAACTGTGTAATTTATGGTAGTGGTTCTGACTTGTCATGCTGAAAATGTTTTATAATAATGTCGACCACCCTTTTGGTTCACTGATGTAAAGTATAAATGATTGACCATTCGGTCTACTCCCCATCCATTTTGGATTTTTGTTTTTACAGTTTTACTTCGTCAAGAATTTATACCTTCTTTACGTACATTAGGAGGTTTTCATTCGTAATTTATGAGGTCCTGGGTTATCATTAACCATTTCTTTAAAAGAACGATTCACTTGACAATGTGGCATGCATCTTCTATAAACGCCCCATAGGTGCTTGATGGGATTTAAGTGGGTAAGCGTGCAAGCCAGGCCACTTGGTTACTGTCTCTTTATTCTCTATGAGTGTTTCGATTAGTAACGTCGCTGTAATCAATTAGGCTGATATGTCGACACAAACAGTATTCTTTTTATTATGTGTCGGCAAAAACAGTATTCTTTTTATCATGTGTCGGCAAAAACAGTATTCTTTTTATCATGTGTCGACACAAACAGTATTCTTTTTATTATATGACAACGCAGACTTTAATGTTGCTCATTCTTCGACATTTCGACGCAAACACCACTTGTTCTGTGGCAAAATTACACTTGTGTAACTCCATTTGTGTAAAGTTACATGTATGCACACCAGACTGTGAAATAACTGTTCTGAGTGATGTTGGTGGTATTAGAAAATGTTGTCTTAATTTCAGCCCGTTATTTGAAGTTGCAACCACAACGTTTTCAGGTAACCTGCTGGGCGTAATTAAGACGAACGTTTCACGTAACCTTTTTATGAACGTAAGCAGTATGTCGTCTAGGTGATACTACACTTTATAGTAATATTTCAAACGCTGAATGAGCGAATCGAAGCACCACCCATTTACATACTGTATCCCTTATGTATTTCGTCATATAACAGTGACTCATCACCAGGGGTTGCGACGTTTTGAAAATGTCACTAAGACAGAAGATGGGGCAGAGTTTTTATTCAGAAAGGTCGAAATATAACCTGATATTTATAAACCACTGTTAAAACTTGACATTTGCGGTTAATGCAAATATAATTCCAAATAGACCACCGTAGCTAAAAACATGTATAAAACAATAAGTTAGGATGAGGCCGAGCCATCTGTGTACAGCCGTTCTTCCCTTTGTTTTGTCGGTCCCAGGTAGCCGCTGTATAGAACTAACGCCAAATCATGTAACAAGGGAAACTTTGGCGAACATAACAGAAGTTGGTTTGAGCATATTCATACGAGTAGCGATAATATAACGTCGGTTATGTGTTTCTGATTTTGTGATTTATGTTTTTTGAATACAAGGGTTTCTTTCAATACAACAAAACTATCGAAATAAAACCACCTTTTTAAGTGTGATAGTGAAGTCAAATGAGTTATGGTTGGGGAAATAAGCCGAACCTCCAAACTAAAGTATCTTTATTATATAACAAAATAGAAATCGTTTAGTATTCACCCTGAAGGCTGTCTTATATCTTAGAGAATCCACAGATTAGTCCCATATTTTAAGCAAATTGAAAATGTTATTAATTACGATTTTTTTTCCACTTTGCTGTGAACGTAAAGTGCGGTGTAAAACAAAATTTTGTAAAACGTTAAGCAAAACAAATATTACAAATGTGTATTTAATACACTTCGATCTTTTAACAAAGATAATATGTACAGTAGACAAAGAAAAATGGCATATTTTGTAAACTTTTGTGTAAAAAAATGTCATATTGTTTCTTAAATTAAACCAAAACATAGAAAATCAAAGCTCTATATATTTAACTCGTAGTGACTGTTCGCTGTCTGGTGAAAACCTATTCAATTTAAGTTGTTAATTCTAATCTATTTTCTCGTGAATTATATACACAGATACAAATATTTTGTCGTATTAGAATGACTGTGTGTTTTCTTATAGCAAAGCCACATCCGACTATTTTCTGAGTCCACCGAAGGGAATCGAATCCCTGATTTGAGCATTGTAAATCAGTAGACTTACCGCTGCACCAGCGGGGGACTAGAATACCTGATTCCAGCTTTTGGGTAAGCATGAACCTGATAGGGTATTTACATATAGTCGCCTATGAATATCGTTTTATGTGACAAGCACGAAACTCTCACGTTTTTTTTTTTTTATAAAAGCTTCAAACGTTAAATATTATTTCTTATTACGTATTATATTAATGCCATTTATTTAACACTTGAGAAAACTTTACACTCTAAAACAGCTATATTCGATCTCGAAACTTTAATTGAAAACGAAAACTGTGTTGTGTATGGTGGGTTTAAACAACAGAAACACCAATAAGACAGATGGGCAGTTTTCCCCTGTCTTACAGTGGCCATATTAGATAAATTTAACCCTTTCTGGATGGTCAGCCGAGGATCGTCGTACATCCAATACACCCAGTTGTGCCTCGTGACACAGATAGCCATTTGTAATAGAATCCTTCGTTCGATACTTTATTTTGTGTCAGTTTGAACAGGGAGATTACGTTCAGCAAGTAATTTCGACTGCAATTACAGCTTATTTATTCTGCTTTATGGAGCTCTAATTTTATCAGCGTTTACATAATAACTTTGATATTCTGAGACTTCTAGACTAAAATCCTTTTAACTTGATCGAATATCTCATATTTTTCCATAATAACAGGCTATGATAATCACCGTGCTACGAAAATACTTGATGGTACCAGTAGCATATTAGGAATTCTGTTATGCTCTTTGCATACTGTAATTTACTGCGACTTTGATGTATCCTTTCGTTGGGTGGTTCATTCCAAGAGAACTGTGTTGGTAGTATAATTCTCTCTTCATAAATTTAACCATAAAACTCCGTTTTAGAAATACTTTCCTAAAGACATATAGAATTTAACATATCTTCCCTATTCTCTCTATTGGATATACTCTCCCCCCCCCTTCCAAAACAGCACCAACAAAGAAAACATAAAATCATAACACACTGCGTGATTGGTACCAGGTATAAAAATAATTCCAAAATTGTTTACGTCACTTTAAAAACAGATAATATTCAATTGAGTTGATTTATAATAAGGCTCAAAAATGTTTTTTTTTTAGCTTTCATATATATATGTGTGTGTGGGAGGGGGGGTAAATTAGCCATTTTTTATTTAAAAATGGTTTGAAGTCTACTTCAAGTTCTTCAGTAATGTAACTGTTATTTGAAGTTTAGCACAAAGCTACACAATGGGTTGTCTGTGCTTTAATGGTTTCTAGCGTTGTAAGTTTGCAGGCATGCCGCTATTTCCACCTATGGGCGTAACATAACGAAATAGATTACCACGAAGCAGAAATTAAAATATTTATTTCAATAGACAACAATAATTACCCTTTATTTCCACCAACTTTCTAACATCATGACAAATAAAATATTATTGTCTTTGACGTATACAAATGGATTTGGGTTATGTTTATTCATATAGCGTGGAAGGCAATCAAAATTACTTTTAGAGATTAAGGGAGATCATATGACGAACGAATGCACGATTCCTAAATATTTGGAATAAATTGTTTTTCTTTTTGCTCTGTTGCATTTTCGTGGTAGTGGGGACGGAAGATGGAGAGATGAATAATTTAATGTAAAACTTTATATTTCAAATGGGTTCCTAGTCTTGTATTTCACAAGCCTTCAGATACTCGTGGATACAGCATCTATCGACTCTAAAGATGTAAAGAACGTTGGGAAGGGTCTTGTAATTACCTCTTTTCATGTAACTAAAGTTAATTATAGTAGTCAGAATTATCATTATTACTGCAGCTTGAAGTTAGTGTTCTCTACCTGAACGGCACCTCATGAAACTTATGGGTTAAATATCTAGGCTAGATCCCTAAAATTAATGTATAACCATCACTAATTTTTAACTGTCGTTCATACGCAACACGGGTTTTGTCTGGTCGTTCAAGCCAAGTAATTGCGTTCACTGCCACATTTGTAAGTCAACCATAATTAAAAGTGCAAAAATTGTTTAGCGACGCCACGACTCAAATTTTGGACCATTCAATTCGTACTTCGGCTCGCTAACCAATTTGTTTTGTTTGTTTGGTTTTCTCGATAGTGGGATTATCCAAGTCTCTACTGGTCCTGGAGTGATGTTATCTATACTGAATTACACATTTTATACCGTCAGATAAAAGATTCATAGTTTAGGACCAATCGCCTTTTCAGTCGGTTCAACCTCTGGATGACACTAATTTTGGAGCTGTTATACTCGGATGAAAAGCCAAATGTGAGACTATATTATAACCTGTTTGTTGTATAATGACTTATTTATGTAACACCTTTTCGAATATCTGGTATTTTATGGTTATAGTGTGACTGACTAACCAACTGTAACAGTAAATTACGTAAAATAGTGACTTGGACTTTAAACTTAGGTCAAATTTGTGAGATGGCATTATTGGTGTGGTCAGTGGACATAACTTTCAAAATCGCATCTAATTATTGCACTTTTCCATACTCTATGGATATTGGTTTGGTTTGTTTTGAATTTCGTGCAAAGCTACACGAGGGCTATCTACGCTAGCCGTCTCTAATTTATCAGTGTAAAACTGGATGGAAGGCAGCTAGTCATCACCGCCCACCACCAACTCTTGGGTTATTCTTTTACCAACGAATAGTGGGATTGACTGTAACATTATAACGACCCCACGACTAAAAGGGCGAGCATGTTTGGTGGGACGGGGATTCGAACCAGCGACCCTCGTATTATTAGTCAAACACCTTAACCCACCTGGCCATGCCGGGCCTTATTAGCAGCCATGGCCACCCATAATAGAGCGCTTACGCATAATGTATCAAGATTTATGACGTTAGATGATCTTTACGGCTGGTTCCTTACCAATACTTTTTTTTTTCAAGTAATGACCATTAGATTGAGCACCATCGTACATTTTCATGTTTTTGTGTCAGTTTTTATCCTCAGAACATATACTATAAACGTATTTGCTTTCTGTTTATGTATTGAACTGCTGCTCAGTTTTACAAACATATTATTTTTAGGATTTAAAACGACCTGCCAGAACACTTTAATTTTGATGAACGACTCAAACCTTACATACACAAGTGAGATATATGTGCTTTTCCATTTAGGGGGTTTGGTATTAAGTTTCAGATTAAATGTTGTATGAGATGCAAACGATGCTCATTGTGTGTAGTTTTGAATCTGAAATAATTGTGATTCCAACACCATCGTTTATGACGTGTAAGAATGAAATCTGTATTAAGCAATTTAATAATGTAAACGCTTCATGGAGTGTAAATTGGAGTTTGAATCTGGAACAAGCGTGTTCACAATAAAAATGCCTCATAGCGTGTAGGTTTGAATCTGGAACAAGCGTGTTTCTGACGCCAACGCCTCTCATCAAGTGTAAATTTTAAGCCGAAATTTTGTTTGTTTGTTTGAAATTAAGCGCAAAGCTACTCAGTGGGCTCTCTGTGCTCTGTCCGCCACGGGTATGGAAACCCGGTTTCCAGTGATGCGAATCCGAAAACATACCGCTCTGTCACTGGGGGCAATATAAACAGTTTTACCTAAAGAATAAATGTATGTGGGAGGTAAGCTTGTCTTGCAGTGTTGGCTACTCGTTTGAATACCTGGAACGTGTAGTGTTGCTGTTTTATATTTAGAAGTATAGTTCTGATTTGCTTAGTGGTTTAAGTTGTTAAAAACTGCCATCCAAGCAAGTACTTGTGGGTTAATCCTTTAACTCACTTAGTAGGGCGCCCGCTGATCACGAGATGAATTTGGAACTCAAATCTGATGAAAGCTAAAAAGAACTACCACAACAAAAACTGGATCTCAACTTAGGATCTTCAAAGGATAAAACATGAGGACAGGTCTTCTTGTTTGTGAGAGAGGAAGAATGTGGTAGTTCGAATCGAGTTTAGGAAATATTTGACTTTTATAGATGAGCAGTCTGTTTACTGTTTTCTAAATTTTACCCTTTTAGAATTAAATACATTTGTGAAAATTGTTTAATTTCTTTTTTTTATAAGTTGTTTTAATATCACAAGTTATGTAAAATCATAGTTTTATATTTGTTATTGTTTATCGTTCATCGTAAAGCTACACAGTGGGCCATCTGTGCTCTGCCCACCACAGATTTCGAAACTTGATTTCTAGCAGTTAAGGTCCGTAGACATGCCACTGTGCCACTTGGGTTGGTGGGTGGGCTTTATTTTTTTTATTTTCATTGAACGACGTAATAACCAATCAGTGATGACGGTTCGGAAGAACTGGACAAAAATATGCAATTCAGATACATTTTATATGACCCTAACGGTGTAACAACATTCTGATATTTTCCCACTGTACCTATCAATAACTTCAAACAGTAGTGATTCATTTATTCATAGTTACTTTTGTATAATTTTAATCGATTTCACAATTTGCAAAGAAATATTTTCGAGAACATTTTGGAAAAACAAATCCTTTTATACGGTTAGGCCCGGTCGTCATGTTACCACGCCAGTGTGCCGAATTCGACGATTCGCGGTTTTCGTCTTTTTGCTTGCCCTTTCAGCTGTGCAGCCGTTAAAATATAAAGGTCAATCCCATTATTCGTTGGTAAAGGAGTAGCTCAACAGCTGGCGGTGGATGATGATTATTAGCTACCTTCTCTCTAGTCTTACATTGCTTAATTACGGACGGCCAGCTCAGATAGCCCTCGTGTAGCTTTGTGCGAAATTAGAAAAACAAAAGAACAAAGAAATTATTGCAAAACAACTTTCTCGCGCAAAACTTCAGAAATGTATAAAATATGGTAACACCTTCTTAAAACCTTTTGTACCAGGATTTTTTTTTTTACGTATTAGAGATGAAAGCGTCAGTTGGTACGTAAAGTATCACGTGTCTCGGGAACTGATTTTGTACCAGTTATTTACTGAAAGTTTTAAAGAAGAAAATATTAAACAAAAACAATCCAAACAAGAAAATTATATATTTAAAAACGGCTGGTATGAGAAGAGAAGGCACTAATAGAGGAGCGAACAACGTTTCGACCTTCTTCGGTCATCGTCAGGTTCACCGGAGAAGGTCGAAACGTTGTTTGCTCCTCTATCAGTGCCTTCTCTTCTCATACCAGCCGTTTTTAAATATATAATTTTTCTCTACAATCGGGTTTTCTCGTCATCACGAATTCAAACAAGAAACCTGAATATATTTCTATAACTGTTGTGGCAAGCCATTTGTTGTACTATATAAAACAAATTTGTCTATTTATCGAGAAACGATTAGAGAAAATAATAATTTTATAACTTAGCCCTATTTTTGGTTTGAACTCCCCCACCCTCACTCACCCTCTTCTCTCCTGCTATCACCGTTGTTTGCTTGCTAACGATGACAAGACTCACTGGTCGAACTAGATATTCTCGAGGGTAGCCTTTGTTAGTTCGTACGATGGAGTAGGGAAAGAAAAGCGCCACCTGTAGCAGTACCCACGGTCTGATGACTCTCAAACCGCCTGGAGAAATATGAAGATGTTATCGTCATGATCTAACCAACATCAGCTCTTCTAGCTAGAGATCATAATTTCTGTCAGTATTTCTAATTTCGTATTCACGAAGAAGTGACGTAACACACAGGGCTCGTCTGATACTTGAAAGTGTTTATATTGATCTAATCGTTATCTTTATAAGTCGTCAATTATAGTGCCTATTATTAGTGTCACGTTACTGCTCTGCACTGTAAGCTGTGGGTGCGTTATAAGAGTGACGGTGATATCCCAATATTTGAATTGTCATTGGGTGCTGTTTACCAGTTGCCTTTTCTCTAGTCTGTCAGTTTAAAATTATAGAGACACCGGTATACATAGTCCTTGTGTAGTTTTACGATAACATCTGAAAGAGGTAATAATTTAAGCAGAGTGAAGTTTTCCGAGAGAAAACTTGGAAAAACTTTAGAAAAAGTAGCAAACTATAAATCACGTTATACAGAATAAAACTAAGTAGCAAACTATAAATCACGTTATACAGAATAAAACTAAGTAGCAAACTATAAATCACGTTATACAGAATAAAACTAAGTAGCAAACTATAAATCACGTTATACAGAATAAAACTGATCGTAAATGTGCACTACATTACAAGTCATGCAGCATAGCGGAGAGCTTCAGATGTATGGATCTGTGGAAGAGTTAAAATGACAATTTTACTTGTTTCTAAACGTTTTAAATGTAAAGAAATTACTTTGGTTTATAGGAAACGTTTCGGTGTGACGTTTCAGTTCCAGATATTTTCATTGAAAGGTAAAATATCATTAATACAAGATTTCGTCATTGAATATCCACTGAAAATGCATCGTAACCACCAAACGATTCTGGCGTGACATTATCTACGGGTTATGAACCATACTTTCATTCAAACACAAGTGAAATGTAACCATCAAATAATTCTGACTTGACAGATTGTGAGCCGTACGTTCAACCAACATAATTCAGACTTGAGATTAACACCTAAATCCACGTTAATCAGCTAATTTAGACCTATTAAGTTTTGGATATATAAATATCTTTAAGTGGTAAATGGATTTTTGTGAGATCCTTACGTATATTTAATTTTAGATTCACACAGATTTTAGCAGTGTATTTATTAGTGTGACACACAGATACATTTAATACATAAAACAGAATAAAAATCCAGGAGCTCAAGTTTAAATTATAATTCAATAAGTAGCTCTTTTACAACAAAGCCACATCGAGATATCTGCTGTATCCAACAAGAGGAATCGAATCCCCGATTTTAGTGTTGTAAGTCCATGGACTTACATTGAGGTTGTTGTTTAATTAATGGATTAACAAAGTTTTTGTTTGTTTATTTAATAAGATTTCACAATCCGTTGACCGAATGTTGTGCTAGATATTATAATTATTAATCCAAGAGTTTAAACAGTCAGGTCATTGTAGCTCGAGGATCAACTTTGAATGTGTCTGAAATAGATTTACTGTCCACACGTGTATATCTGTTTCTAAAATTGTGTGTACCAATTTATGATATTTTGTATGAGAAAAACCTTTACCTTTGCTTCAATTACTTATAGTGACACACCTTTAACAGATTATAACGTAGATATATAGTAGTTCTATTGCTTATCATATCTCGATATAGATTATACGATTTTTTATTTTTAGTGTCACTAGTAATGCTTGCAACTAAGAGTGATGGCTCCAGTCTTTTCTCATTTAGACACGCAACTTTGAAAATATAAGCGATGTTTCACACCGTACTACACGTTTTGAAGATGTAAATATATTTTAGGGATTGTTACTGTTTGTCGTGTGCCGTGAAAACCGCGCTAACAGATGCTCGTGTGTGTTAGTAAAATCGTATTATGATGATGTAAAGATATAAACTGTGATGTTTAGTCGTACTAGTTCGTTCCTCTGAAGGTGACTAATCTGAGGTTTACGCCCCCTTGTTTTTCTTCTCTTCTTTACGGCGTCTTTCAATGCTCTTTCTTTTAGCTGCTTTGTTTATTGACATAATTTAAAGTTTTGACGGTCAAATCGCTGCAAAAAAACCCAACAACAATCGTTTGAATATGAGATGACTTGTAGACAGTATTTCGTACAAAATATAAAAGGTTTGTTGAGTGTTATACCTTATAACAGGTTTGTGTTAAACAGTCAAGTAAGATCTGTATTGGACAACTCTCAGCACAACACATAAACCGTTTCTTTGGCGTTACACCAAACAACAGAACTTTGTTCAAGAGTCAACTAAGATTTAGATAAGAAAGATTGTGGACAGCATTTTGCACAACAAATCAAGATTTTTTGAGTGATATATAAGGTATAATAGATCTATGTTAAAGGAGCCAGCTAAGTCTTGTAGTAAATAAATCGTGGGTTGTACTTTGTGCAACAAATCAGGATTTTGTTGGATGATATGTAAGAGATATATGTTAAAAGATATGAGAGATATATCTTAAAACGGTCAATTAAGGTTTATATGAAATAAGTTGTGTGTTGTACTTTGCACAACACACAAAAAGTTATGTTTGGTGTTGTATAGTACTGATGTACTGTGTCCTATGCTCGTAGCATCGTGAAATCTTTTTTATTGTCCCTTCGTGTACTTGTGGTTGGTTTATAAGTACCTAATCTATTTTACAAGTAATTCACTCCATATTTCTCATTGCCCAAAGTACAGACTCGGATTCCAAATGACATTAAATACATAGGAAGTAAATATTTTAAAGATAAACTTTAAATAAACATGTCGAGTTTTTCCCTAGAATTAAACTTAGTGGTCGCTAGCAAGATCATTTATTGCTTAATTAATTGCTTTATAATTGTTTTTTGTCTTTCGTGACTTAGCGTACTCCAGGGTCTTTCTTACACTTCTCTCTAATTCCATGTTGATAAATGTGCCATTTCACCGCTGCTATAAAAATGGAAAATTCGCAGTCTGTGTAATCAGTGTATAAAATGCAAAGTGACATAAACCATGGCACTCTCAAGAACACTAGGATGTTACGATGTGCTTTCTCTTTTACACCCAAGATATCCTTTTTTTTTTTTTTCATTTTGAAACAGACTTATTTCTGCGCATCACAGTCGAGAAACAACAAAACTAAATACACTGAATATGTAAGTTTCCGTCGAACTAGTCTAGGCTAATTCTCTTCGACCTTTTCAGCCTGTGTATCACGTGACTAAACTAAACATTTCTACGTACTATATCTCAGATCGAAGCTTTGTCCTTTGATATTAACATAAAAAATAAATGTGTTTTTTCTTCATTAGGGAAGGAACTAGATCACAACAACAATAACAACTTGATACAAACGTAAGATTTAAGTTTCTTGTTTGTTTGGTTTTCATAGTTTTTCTGTGTGTCACCAGTTTAGCCTATTTAATCTTAAAGTTACCTTTGATCAACTAAATATTGTTTAACGAGAGCAGGTGATCTGGGTCGATTAATAACGGATTTTAAGAGGTTAACAAGTTATTACGGGAATGCGGAAGAGACCAAGAGATAGAGAACAGTGTTTTTAATCAATCTCGCCGCATAATGTATTAACGGATACTGCTGAAGAACAGTTTACAAATAAGGCCTATTCATTCATTATATAGACACTCCGAATGTGGTGTGAACCTTCTCAGACTGTTATATTTATTTTATGTTTTGAAATTCCTCTCCCGTACACACAAATAATCTGATTAAGGTATGTGTTAAAGGTAGTGTTATAAAACGACAATTATTACATCACCTCATTACAAGTGTTAGTTGGTGGAAACATACTTGTTTTATAGCAAATATGCTATAATAGCTTATCTGTCAGAATAGATTAGTTCACAACAACTTGCTGGAATCCTTGACAGATGACCCGTCACACAAGTGCATCCACTGAGCTAAGATATTGATAAACGATTTCTTAAGGATTTCTTTTGAGAGATCCAAATGAATTATACCTCATCTTATCTCTTAGGTGAAATCAGTGTACTAGGTAGGGCTTGACAATGCGCACGCGGTAGCTCTCTACCACATACAATAAGGGCGGAGCTAGTGTCCACGGTGATGGTGGAACAAAGAGAGCTGGCTGAGTGACGCTTGTTTGTACTAAACACACTCAGAGCACTCATTGCTGTAGCCCGCTCCGTGTTTGTCAAGTCACCGCCGTATTCTGTACCACCAAGGTTTTTTCCCATGCAGTTCCGAACAACAGTGAACTGAATAAAGGAAATACCCGTGATATTTGTAGTAATATTCACCACACTTAATATGAACTTGTATTTTTTTTTTCTTTCGGAAATACATTTTCTAGTATTTATGTCGTACTTGTATTTGATAGTTTTCAAAATATACCCTATTTTGTTCGTTGTCTTATTTTTAATTTTAAATGAATGTAATTTATTTGGAATTACAGAAACGTAATCTGCTCGTTTAATAACATCATGATTGACGAGTTCTCCCGAAGGGTCGGTGTGGTGTAATTTTCGGAATTTACCTTGTTGAAGTCCAAGATTCGATCCCCTCCTTAGAGAAGGCGCAGATAGCTCGTTTGTAACTTTGCCGTGAAACAACAACGATCTACGAGAATTTGCGCGTTGACGTTGGAAACGCATCAGAGGAAGTCATGGATGTGTGTTTGAGCATTTGTGGGAAGGTGTTGGTTGAAGAGAAAAAAACAATACAAAATAAGAACAATACAAATCGTGCAATATAAAAAATTTGTTCACTAGGGTTTTCTAATCTTAGAAAGCAATTTTTTTTTCGTGATTATACAGTTAACACGAAAAGAAAAGTTAAAGACAGGTTTTGGTTTCTGTTTAGAGCCAGGGATACAAATCATAACAGCGAATATCAATCTACTATTCCAATAGGATTAAGTTCTCAAGATCTGTTGACTAGATGCATTATTTTAACTCTTGATTAACAATAACCAAACTCGTTATAAACCGTACTAGTTCCTTTGTAATTTTTCCATATATTAAGTTTAAAGTTAACCAACTCGCAGACTAATATCGTGATAGTATTGTATTCTGTAAGAAACGTACATAGAAAGATATGGAAAAGATGGTTTCAGTATCTGCCATTTTTGAATTAAACTTTTAAGGTATGTTTCTAATGATTTACTTTTGTTTTTAAGAGAATGTCGTTATTTTTACCGCTGTGATTTCTTTGAATATTTCAATTTACATTTTTGGATCGTGCAATAGCATTAAACTGATAAGGTGAAGAAACATATTTCGTGACCCAGCATGGCCAGATGGTTAAGGCACTCGACTCGTAATCTGAGGGTTGCGGGTTTGAATCTCCGCCACACCAAAATGCTCGTCCTTTCAGTCGTAGGAGCGTTATAATTTTACGGTTACTCCCATTATTCGTTGGTAAAAGAGCAGCCCAAGAGTTGGCGGTGAGTGGTGATGACTAGCTGCCTTCCCTCTAGTCTTACACTGCTAAATTAGGGACGACTAGCGCAGATAGCCCTCGAGTAGTTTTGCGCGAAATTCAAAACAAAAACACAAAGGAGAAACATATTTATTGTGTTAACGTTTCAAAGCAATAATAGAATATTAAATGGTGTGATAACATACCACGTGACCGTAACACTTTTTAATAGTGCTGGCTAGAAATAGGCGTGATGTTAACAACAAAAGTGGTATTAATATGAATCGCATATTTCGTTTGAGGCGTCCATCGGTGAGTCATTGATAAAATCCGGAGTTCTGGCCCCTGCGGTGGACAGGTTACAGAAAGCCTATTGTGTATTTTGGCCGAATAAGGTTATATATACTATAATACACCTGACGCTGCTTGTAAGTTTTTCATCTGAAAACGATTAACACTGAATGTTTGATGTTTTGAAAGTTTTGTAGACAAAGTTTGCAAATCCTCATTCACCAATAAAAATCACTGGGAAGAGAAATGGTAGTCTTTTAAATATATGCTTGATAGTCCAAGTTAATCGTACTTTCTTCATGGCATAGCCTTGTTGAGTGAATGTGAAACTATGAAAATCTTTTGTTTTCTCGATAACTCACAACTAAAAATAAACTTGAACAAAATTTCCTGTTTTTATAGTTGTACACGAGGTAAAATAGAACAATGACAAGAAGTGTGATGGTTTCTACCGTTGGTTTGATGAGTTGATATTATTTTCAAGGTTTGTATATTGTCTCTATTTGTACCTATAAACGTGTTTAAAAGGTGTAAAAACTGCCTCAGATGTTCAATACACATTACAAATTTTGTTTTTGTCCCAGCGGTAAATTTACATAGTTATGAAACGACAGTATATACATTCACAGTTTTCGAATAAGAAACCGTAATAAATTAATTCATATTTGTATGTAGGAAATTCAGGTGCTGTTTTCTATAGTATTTCAAGTACTGGAATTCTTTCCACTTAGTTCAATAACAGCTACTTACGGTTTTCCTGTTTTTAATGTTTATAGCCAGATCATTGTATGTAATACAAACCACAGTATCATTGGGTCAGTATGTTTCGTTTAAATTGCCAGGTGCGTCATATATATTTTTCGAAATGGAAAATAAAGCCACGTTTCTAATAGTATGCATATTTAAGGATTCATATAATGTTTGTCATTTATTGCCAACAAATATGATTTCTGAATGTTTCAACGCCTCTCAAGAAGGACATATAAGAAGTGCTACCATTGGTGTATCTTGTAAACCAGATATGTTCGTGAATAACCACCACTGCTATCCTAACCTTTCCGTTGAACTGACATAGCAGAAAACTTTATATAAGTTGTATAATTTTGTTTTTACTTTTGTTTTTACTTTTGGCTTTTAATCTTATTTTGAACGTGTGTAGCGTTTCGTACTAGAGTTCAGAAACGTTTCTGCACATGTATCACACATTCCTATCGTGTGTTAATTCGAGTTGAACTGTTGTGTTGTAACGAAACCTATTTTAATAGTTTCATTTCTGCTAAGTTTAACTGTTGTGTTTATTAAGTTGGATTAATAACATCAAATACAGTGTAGTGTCGCAACAAGAAACTTGTTGTTGCCTTTTTCACATAAACGTAACTGTGCAAAGCTATTTGTAAATGATGCAGAAATCAAGTTTTGAGAAAGGAGCCTTCAGTTTTGTTTTGTTTTGTTTCTTTTACAGAACAAACTGAGAAATGGAAGCTGAAAACTCGTATAGTAATAAGTTATTTAGCACTATGCTATCCTACTTTACTTCATAGTACAACTAGTAATACACTATTAACACTTTACAACGTAAGGTATTTAGCACTATGCTATCCTACTTTACTTCATAGTACAACTAGTAATACACTATTAACACTTTACAACGTAAGGTATTTAGCACTATGCTATCCAACTTCACTTCGTAGGACAGATAGTACCAAACCATTCCATTTCACTCATAGAACAGCTAGTACCACATTTTTAAAATTGACATCGTAGAACAGTTAGTCCGTACTTTTTAAATTTACTTCGCGGAAAAGCTAGTATCTATCTATTCTACATCAGAACATTGGCTCTTTAGATACAAGATAAGTATCAAAGATTCCACTTAAGTACGTAAAGTATTTAGTTGTATGCTATCCCAGTTCACTGAGCTGAAGACTATATGTCATTAGATAACATGTTATTAACTTCAATTATGCGTCATAATTAACATACAATACACAACAATCACTTGGGGTCCAGATTACGAGAAACGGTCGTAACCGCGTGTGGTTTAAGACTTTGTGGATGTGTAAATCACTTGTCAAACGTAGCTAGATGGTTTTGACACCGCTTTTGCACTGCAGTCAGTGTGACAATGAGAATTGTTTTGTTTACAGTACTTTTATATTGTTCTTACAGATGTGACACTCTTACACTGCTTTTTATATTGTTCTAGCAGATGTAACACTCTTACACTGCTTTTTATATTCTAACAGATGTAACACTCTTACACTGCTTTTTATATTGTTCAAACATATGTGACACTCTTACACTGCTTTTTATATTGTTCTAACATATGTGACACTCTTACACTGCTTTTTATATTCTAACAGATGTAACACTCTTACACTGCTTTTTATATTGTTCTAACAGATGTAACACTCTTACACTGCTTTTTATATTGTTCAAACATATGTGACACTCTTACACTGCTTTTATATTGTTCTAACATATGTGACACTCTTACACTGCTTTTTATATTGTTCATATGTTCAAACATATGTGACACTCTTACACTGCTTTTCATATTGTTCAAACATATGTGACACTCTTACACTGCTTTTTATATTGTTCTAACAGATGTAACACTCTTACACTGCTTTTTATATTGTTCTAACAGATGTGACACTCTTACACTGCTTTTTATATTGTTCAAACATATGTGACACTCTTACACTGCTTTTTATATTGTACGAACATATGTGACACTCTTACACTGCTTTTCATGTTGTTTAAACAGATGTGATACTATTACAGTACTTTTATGTTCTAACAAATGTAACTCACGAATACTTGGATACTATTTCCAGAAACATTTGTGCGGTATGTTACACCATGTTCATAGTACCTCGAGTGGTATGATTAGTGGATAGTAGTGTTTAGATGCCACGCGAGGAAACAAACACATTTCCTGTGAAAATCTATCCGCCTTCTATGATTGACCAGTAATTTCCAGAAAGTAACATGTTTACACATGAACTAATTTACAAACAGAGTTAAAGTAGCAGTATGTTTTTTTATATTATCGGAACTACACCTCAGGAACACGAATTCACACTTTAAATCCCGCCGGAAGTGTTTGTTTTCCAATCATAAATCGTACAGTTTAACGTGTTCATATTATAGCATCGAAGGTTCCCTGCATAACATGTGACTCAAGCGTATAATATGTTATGCATTATGAGGCACTCAAATCCTCATAACAGCCCTTATCCACACCATACAGCCATATACTATTTCAACAAGCCCAATATCGAAGAAAGGGCGTGACACAAGTATCTTTTTATTACGGTGGTCTGACTTGAGTAAGGCGGCAGGCTGTTACAGAATTCTAGTGCCTCAACAAGATAAGCTATGACGTTTCTCTTCCTGATAACATTTTGGTGACGGGCCACACACCAAGTTGATTCCAGCATTGTACAGCAATTATAATAACGCGTATCCTTTTTGTTCTTGCATTAAAACCAAACAGTGGTACGAGCTTTATTAAGTACGAGCAATCAGACCCTCAGCTCCGTGTAATGAGTTTGGAGAAGCAAGCTGAGAGACACACACACACACGCAGAGAGGAGAGAGAACCGTCGCTAGGTACGGTCACGTCTGCGCAGAGTTTTGCTGCACGCCGTTTCAAACTCTAACGATGATGGATCGCGGTGGTGGCTGGGACTGCCATAAGATCTCAGGCGGAACAAGCTGGTTTGACAGAGAGACTGGGAACTCGATTGACACACGCGAATTGACAAGGACAAACTACTGGTGAGGTCGAAGAATGTAGTTTCTTACCAGAAGTTACAATTAACTATCAGCTATTATCTAGAGCCACGAAAATATTAATAATGTGTACTGCCAAAAGCACTAATAAATTATGTAGCAATCAGATTATTTAATTTAGTTAGTACTATCGAAGTGACTGTAGCAGTTTTTCTTACTCGAAGTTTTGTTTTTATGTGGCGTGCATAAAAAGTGGCCAACAAAGCGCTGTGTCTTTGCAACCTCGAATATTATATGTGTACTGGAACAGCATGGTCCTGTATTAGTGCTCACGTTTACCGTGCGATCAAGTGAACAGCCTTCTTGACCTAAACGCTAGTTCTATGGCCTTCTATTTCGTCATGTCGATGGGGGCGTAAACATGATTGAATGTACTTAGGGACCATATATAAATTGAAAATAAAATAGGTTTTTTTTTTTTTTTAAATCAACTGCTTTACCGTTGGTATCGCTAGGAGTAACACTTTTAATTTTTTATATAGATGCAGTTTGTATCGTTTCATCTTCGAATAATGGTGTGCTTGTCAAACCGTTATTTCAAATTATCTTTAATAATAACCAAGTATACAAATACAGTGTTTATAAACATATGACATCTTACAGGACAGTCAACATCTTTCTCTTTTGTTGAAAAGTTACTATCTCGACCACGTGTAAAACGTGGGAGTACTCCTACCGTTATTAACAACACATTTTTTATGAAATGGGTTGGGAGCAATGTTGGACTCTAGGATGGACGCTGTCCACTTCTGTTTTTAAGGAAACTCTTTTTCATACAACTCGCACTGTTATTTGTCTTGGACAGTAGTTATGAATGGTGTTGATTTTAATATATTCACATTAGGTAACCCTATACAACTTATTTTCTGAGATTCCTGGTTGAGATTCAAAGTATTAAGGTGAATTTAACTTGTCTTTCTTACCGTAACAGAACTTTATGTGGAGCTGACTACATATTATTAAACATAAAATCTTGATTGGGATATTTAGACAAGAAAGTGCCAAACAGTTATTGAACGTGTTTTATTTTAAAGACAGTAGGGAAGCCTTTTTATTATTATTTTGATTGCTTTTTTATCATAGTTACAAGGGCTGCTTAAAAAAGTTAGCTTGTCATATATGAGATCACAAGTTTTTAACTTAGACTCCCTCGTTTTACACTTTTTAAATATTTTTATTAAACACGTATTCTCTTAAGTTCAAACTCGCTTTGTGATAACAACATTACGAAAGCACGATCTGAACTCACTTTATTAATATCAGAAGTGTTCTCTCAAATCACGTTACTAATATCAGAAGTGTTCTCTCAAATCACGTTATTAATATCAGAAGTGTTCACTGAATCTTCTCGTATTATTGTTGCACAAACATTTTCTCAACTCTTACATTATTGTCACGCAAGTATTCTATCAACTCATATACTATATATCACTCGAGCGTTTTCTCTCGGTATTGTTAATAAACTATCAATTTGCACTTTGCAACATAACCGATATTGTCGTTTACTAGCAGGATATCGGTCGGTCCTTAGTTAATCTTAGGATGCTACCGTTAAATTTTCAAACATTAACCTCAGGTGGTATGGAGCCATACTGATCTCATGCTGGCATTCGAGATTTAGATAAAATAATTTGTAAACACAATTCACCTACTTAATTTCTAAACCACCATAATAATCGTTCGTGAGAAATGGGAATATAAATATATATAGTGAAATTAAATAAATACACTTAAATGAAGTTAAGTAAGTAAACAAAATCATGAGACGGGACTGCGTTAGAAACAGCAAATCCCAACCTCTGATTAATTATACTATAACCATATTTTTAAATCGATTTTTTTAAAAAAATGAAGCGTATTTTGTTTAATTATTATTTTAATGTGTTTTGTTTAGGCAGTTAAAAAAAATATGGTCATAATATATAGTGTCTAGACCAGCACGCTGTTTGTCACATCCAAGCCGACCTGACAAACTCTGATGTTGGGTCTCTTCATAACTGGATATACATAGCAGTAGTAATATGGTTGACATAAGATCTTCCGTGTTTTAACTCCTGGGTTCTTCGAATTACATAGGATTATTATAAAATAAACTTTAACTTATCTCGTACTATCTGAGATTATTTTTATATATAAGAAGAACCACGTGCTAGTGTTTATTTTTTATTTATTATTTTTCTACAGTTAATTGGTAATGCTGTTATCACTAGACAATTTAGGTTGGATATTTTGTTTCGACCTTTATTACTATACTGCCAACAGCTGGATTAATTCTTTTTTGTCAGATCTATAATTCTGTGCTTGAACGCTTGCTTGTTAGCGGCAAGTTACAGAATCGAATAACCTTGTGGGGATTTTGTATATAATACTGTACTGGTACACACAAACATATTTAATGCGATGTTATATTTCTGTTTCTCTGATATTTAATTTTGGCAGACTGGCACTTCTGATAAGAGGAAATTCGGGATGAAACATTATGGTAGGTTATTACAGATAATAGAACATGTTTACAGCAGTTCTCACCCTCTTCAGTGGCACAGCAGAAACTCTGAATAGAAACTTATAAAGCTAACAACCAGATTTCATTGCTGGTGGTTAGCACTATATCAATAGTCCATTGTGCAACTTTGCGCTTAACTAGAAACAAACAGTAACACATCTAATGTGTTTTTTGTTGTTGCTTTTTTTTTTTTGGGGGGGGGGGGTAAATTATTACGGAGGTCCACGAGCAAATTGAATTTTTGTACAGTGAAAATACAATAATATGTGGCCTGGGATTGAACTGTATTGTAGTTTAACAATGCACACAACAAACATATTCTAGTTTTTTTAGGAAGTGGGGTCCACTGTTCTTCCAAAGTTAGTGAACCTGTATGATTTACGCTATACATCGATTGAATATTCATTAATATTACTATTTTGTTTGGTCCGACCGTCAAATAATTTTGTGAAATACCTTTTTTATTCTTATTATTTATTAATTAACTTAATTACGATCTAAGTTTAAAGTAAATCTTTATTTGAAAATAATTTGATAGGATAATTTTTTTGGCTAGAAAAATGGTAAAGATGAGAAATCATGGACGCAAAAATATATTTATACTTTTTTTTAAGAAAGTAAACCAGTAGATGGCAGTAGATGTAGAGCAAGTTCTTGTGACGGGGCGGGGAAAGCTGATGGGCGGAGCTCTAGGTGTCAGAACCTCAAAGTCTTATTCGTTGTTTTATTATGGTAACTAAGTTTTCTATGACCTTATCGACACGCCTTTCTGCAGTGGATGTTCAGCAGTAGGAGTGATATTACCAGAGAAGCTGAAACCAGCTGAGCTGAGGACTATGGTAAGCACCCGATGAGATTGATGACCTCGCAATGGGTTGCTGTTTGTAACTTGTAAAAGCGGGACCTGTCACAAAAGGTTTTCCAAGCTTCACTTGTACCGAGTGTTATGTGTTCTAGGATAGCTCTATAACCGCCATGCTGAAACACTGAGTCACAACCTTTCAGCCCCTAACCTAACGCACGTAAGTTTGCTTTCACATATTCTGGTAAACCTTTTCTAAGCTTGTGGAAGATGTTTTTCTGAAGATTGTAACATAGGTTACGTAGTATTTGATATATGCACTCTTAATGTACTGTTCTTAAATATTTAAAAAAATATTAACTTTTGGTTATGGAACCGAGTTACTATCACCTTTTACTGCAAGCTTTGAATATCAGTGTTTATTGTACCGTATTTCAAATTCTTTTAATCTGATTCGTTTGCTTTAGCGACGAAAGGGGGAGGGAAAGTTTGATGTTGAAAGTTTAATAAATCTGAGCATATGTTCTGGGAGGTAATACGAATAGTGTTAGAAGAACACGAAAAATGTTCTTGTACCTTAATATCGGGTCTCCAAAATATTCGTGTTTTCTGGCTTGACATAAGAAGAATCTGAGCATTACAAGCAGATTAAGGCTTTTAAAATTATGTTTTGCTTATTTTGATTTGCTTGTAAATTTTAAATAATGTTGTTTAGTCTACCCTCAAACTATGTTCCTAACGACGAGATTAGACTATTACAGATTAAAATATTACTGTTAACGTGTTTGGAAATAGAGTAAACTTTGGTAAATCAGCATGATATACGTTTAAGGTGCTCATTGGCCAACTTTGTTTAAATAGAAGTTAAATGTTTTCAGAATAAATGTCTAAACGTCAAATATCGCTTAAAGGTACAGTAATTGTGACAACATTAAACCTTCACCTCTCTGTTCACCGAGTGAAAGGAAACGCAAAAGGGAATTCTGTAGTAGATAAAGTAATTTCGTATATTTCGAATTTTAAAAAAATGCACGTGTCTTGGAGTGTGAATAGTTAACTTTGTCTTACTCTTTATTTTCCTCAACGGTAAACTCTGAAGTCTCATAACTACAAAATCCGGGTTTCGATACCCATGGTGGGCAGAGCACGGATGGCCTCATATGCAGCTGTTCTTGTGTTTAGCAACGATCCCTGAACGATCATTGTATTTGGTCGTCTTCTATCTTCTGCGAAGATGTGAAACTTTGTGTTACAGCAGGGGCGCTTTTCGTTTTTGGTGTTAAAGTAATCTAACCTATGACACAAATTGACAGTATAAAGGAATTAGAGGAATCTAGTTGCTCTATGTTGATTCTACATGTAAAAGTTTAGGCTTACACGTTGTATTTTGTTCTAAAACTTGGAGTTATTGAATAATGGTTGCGTTGCTGTAGACCTGGGGTTTGTGGCTTTTATAGATGTATTGCAGCCAATTTGTTTGAGTTTTGTTATTTGAATTTGAAAGAGAACTAAGCTAGATAAATTTTTCACCCCCAAGAACAACAAAAAACAACAAACATGCCAAGCCACATTAATAATAGTGAGAAAAAACTATAAAAGTTGTTTCTTGTGTAGAGCTACACAATGAGCTATCTGTGCTGTGTCCACAACGGTTATATAATTCGATTTATATCACTTTAATCTCTTGCTGTTGAACCACTGGTGGCGATAGTGACAAGTGTTTGGGTAAAATACAAACAGTTATTATGTTGTAGTCGCTCCAGAACCAACAGAAATTAGATGAGATATAGAACTTACATGAACTTTATAACTAAATCATAATTATAGGTTTAAATCAAATTTAATATTTTCGAAGTTCACATTTTTTTCCCCAAACCATACATTGATAAAAAGTAAATGCTTGATTGTAACTCTTTTTCAAGTCCTTACGTTCTTGTAAGCCTATTTGGCTGGAAAAAATTAATTGATATATTTGTCGATTTTACGCTAATTCGTTTCCTTCATCTCTCACGTGCTCTTTACAACAGTTCTGACGTCGTACAAAGACGTGGCTACGCAAGTCCCACGAAAACAAGTTGTTACTTTATAATTAAGAACTGCTAAGTTTCCCCTTCTAATCAGGCTTATGGTGTCGAATATTTTTCATATCTCGTGTTAGTTAACTAATCACTTTTGTAGGTATGTTTGGTATTCTGTATGTCTGGAATTCTTGTTTTTGTTAGATTGCTTTGATAATTATTATTATCTCACAAAAAAGGGAAGCTTCTAAGATCTCCGTTCATAGATTTAGTTTTCAATCGTCTTCCTTGGTACTGTATAATATCATCGTTGGTAGACTTAATTTTCAATTGTTTTGCTGGTATGCTATGAGACTATCGTTGATAGATTTAGTTTTCAATCGTCTTCCTCGGGTGAGTATGACATTGGCGTTGATAGATTTAGTTTTCAATCGTCTTCCTCGGGTGAGTATGACATTGGCGTTGATAGATTTAGTTTTCAATCGTCTTCCTCGGGTGAGTATGACATCGGCGTTGATAGATTTAGTTTTCAGTCGTATTTCTTATCCAGTGCTGAAGAACTACCTTATTGTGTGTGACTATCTCTTTCTTTTCAGTATATTAATGTAGTTCAACTTCATAACTGTTATAAAGTCAATACTTAGTTTCTGCTGGCTCTTTCTGGACCTATTTTGTATCTTTTAGTGATAAACCTAAAGATGAAAGTACTGAAATTAATTCTAAGGAGGGCATTGTTTTCATAGCAGATGAATATTTGCTAACCTAAATTATAGTTTTCTTTCTGCACACCCTTCAACAATGGATCGATCTCCACTCCCCCCTTGCGGAATGTAAGCACTACGTGAAGAATTATCTTGAATTCAAAGGAATGACTCTAAGGTTGGCTCATTCAATAGTTAGTTGGTAATACTAGAAGGCAGTAGTTAGTTGGTAATACTAGAAGGCAGCTCTGTACCTTTGTTTTTGTAGTTTTGTAGATTGTTGCCATTCATATATTTGTTCAAAGCTGACAAAGAGCCACGTGATGTTAGGTATTCAAAATACATGGTACAACGAAGTTTTACAATGATAGCGGGTGTGAATAATAGTTAAGTAAAACTCGTATTTTGTCGCATACATCAGGTAGTCCAGATTTGGTAGATGATCCTTTGATGTGTCTAGATCCAGTTGTTTGAAACTCTCTATTTTGGTGATTATTAACACCGGTCTACTTGTAGTAGTCCACCATATCATCGTGCATATGTCCATGAAGTTCAGGTTTCACCCATTTCATCAGTCTGTCGGTATTGTTATTTAAATGTTACACGACGTTTAATTAAAAACTCCCAGAAATAAAAGTTTTTTGTTTTAACTGTTTTAAAGGCCTGAACATAATACAGTGTAAACTAAACTGGCACAAGAAAGCATGCTATGCTTTTAAGCCTTACAGCTATAGCTGTATGAAACATACTGCCTTTCTAAAGATTTCTTGTTCTAGCCGAGTGTATAAGGTGAAAGTCAAATACATGTAATGTTTGTCCATTGTTAGAGGACTTCAGTGAAGCCTGTTTAACGTAAGAAATTTTCAAGTTTCTAAACGGGCATTAAAGTATAAACATCTGATTAAACAGATAACATTTGTTAACATTCAGGACCATTCTCTATTTTTCTTGCATGTTATAACGTTGCATATACATGTGTCGTAAAGTTATTATAAAAAAAAATCCATATAGTATGAGCATCCAAGAACTGAAGGCTCCTTCAACCAATATAATTTCTTCTTATACCAGTAAAGTTGATAACACGCATATAACCCGTTAGAAGATACGCCTCAAAGTGTGTGTGTGTGTTGTGAAGAAGGAATGGAGCTGCTGTTGTTACTGACACGCCCACATATCATTTCTTTAACACACACACACACACACACACACACAATACAGCTGTTACAAGCCTTGGTTTATATTACAGCTTGTAAGCGACCTGTTATGTACAAAGGAGTTATAGAAAATATTTTTTATAAACATTTTGTTGAGAGCTAAAGAGAGGGCGAATAAAAGAAACTTAGCGTAGCAATGCTTCTATTACGCTTGTCTGTTTCTGCATTATGAATGTTTTCCACATTACTAGGTTTCTTTGTCTCTGAAATGGAATGTCACCCCTCCTCCCCAAGCTAATGCAGTCCGTCAGTTTTATTTTGGCTTCGGCTCCCTTGTATGTCTCATTACCCAAACGGAATTTGAATATTTTGCCCATCTCAGCCATTATTTGTAAAGTCACGTTGACTAGAGCCTAAAACAAAAAAAAAGTTTATTGACATGAGTTCTCGAGCCTACCAGGACATAGACGTTTGGTTATTGGTATTTCGGGTCTTGGCTGTATAGTTTTTATATATGGCTTTAGACCAACTCTTGTCTTTTCTCACTACTTATGAGGTTACTGGTATACACTTTTGTAAGATTTAGCACATTGGAAAGTCTTCAAAAGAGTTGCAGTGCATGACATCAGGTTAATTATTTTCTCGTGATATTTTATTTTTTTGGGTTGGTCTTGCATCGAAGATACGACATGAAACAGATTGGGTTTTATGCGAACTACCCGAGTTGTGTCTACGGCAAGGTCGTATAGGGCTGGCATGAACTCGGGCTTGTGTAAAATATTCAGCAAGAGTCGGGCAGCGAGTCTGAAACCTCTGTAGTGCAGGTGCTTGAGGTTACAAACTGGACGGATGTCAAGCCATGCGTGTCGTCTTCCAGATAAGACGAAAGCTGCGAGTGACTTGACTCCAAGAATAATACGCTTCAATACTCCATGAGGGAATCGCCAGAATATTTAGTAAAAATAAATAACGTAGTCAGACTCAGTGTTGTTTTTGTTATTATTATTTGTGTGACGTGAAAGGCTCTGGGGTAAGAGGGGGCAGAATGTTTCGTATAATCGCTGATGAAATTTTATCGGTACTTTTGATGTAAAGTTTGGTGTTGCTTTGTAAATTATTAACACTAAAATATCTTCATAACGAAGTTAGAAATCAAGAAAATGATATATGGGTGAGGGAAGAGAGAGGTCCATAAGAAATACAAGTTTCGAAAGAAAAATATAATTGAAGTGCTTTTTTTACAACGGTAGACATATACTGTTAACAGCTGCTTAAAGGTAAACGATGATTTAGAAGTGTTATTTTGAAAATTATACTTACAGATATGGCCATTTAATATACTGTTTGCTGCATGGTCTGTTCTGACAGTTTCCTAAGCGGTGAGCGAACGAGATATGTTTTTGTTAATTTCCAAATCTGTTATTGGAATCCATTTAAAACAGTTCAATAAAACAACTCGTTAATTACGTAGGTTTCGAAATGTTTGAGATAATTCCACTTATAAAATGTTTGTTTTTTTACCCTATCGATATCCCCCACCTTTAACAAGTAAAATTGTTCTTGTGTTTTTCAACTGAGGATTGCTAGATTTTACTTGTTGGAGTGTGTGTTTCCTTATAGTAAAGCCACAATGGGCTATCTGCTGAGTACACCGAGGGGATTCGAACCCCTGATTTTAGTGTTGTAAATCCGTAGTTACCATTGTACCAGTGGGGGATTATTTTTAAGCTTAATTGCTTCCTTACCGGAGCATTTGTGTAAGTTAAATTATCTTGTACATTAATTTAAACGTTATTTTATCTTTTTTAACTGACCTTTGCCCTTTTATTCTGTGAATAGCAGCTAGTAAAAGCTCTTGAAGTTCGTGTTTTTATTTTGTAATTATATGACTGAACTAATGTGCTTTAATCACGGGCGTGATTATTATAACGTAAGAAAGAAAGTATAGTTTCAACAAGAGATGGAACCATGTTGGACTGTGAAGGTCCATTCATAGGTTTATTAATCTGGACTATTTGAACAGGTCTTCTAACAAGAATGAGTGCGCGTCCTAGTGGTTGGTGAGGCTCTGCAAATACGAGGGTCCATGATTTGTGTTATGTTGTTTTCGCGAAATCGCGTTTCTCACATTGGCGCCGTGGATTTGTGACTGTTAAGTCCTACTATTCAGTTGAAGTACTCCAAGGGTTCACGATGGGTGCTGCACATTATCTACATTCTATCTAGTCTATCAATTCAAATTTAGGGACGACTAGCGCAGATAACCATTGTGTAGTGTTCTTGAATAGTTGAAAGTAACAAACAGTTTTTAGTCTTTCTTAATTTCATGTTCAATAATTTCTTTATGCTACAGTCATAAATATTTTTAAATAAGTGAGAAACAAGGCTGCACAGAAATCGAACTGTCAATTCGATGTATTAAACAAATTCTTGTGATGAATTAAACGATTAAAACGTAAAATATCGCAAATTTCAACTTTCTCCCGAATAAAATAAGACTTTTGGATTCTACCAACTGACTCGTAATTGGCCCGGCATGGTCAGGTGGTTAAGGCACTCAACTCGTAATCCGAGGATCGCGGGTTCGAATCCCCATCACACCAAATATGCTCTCTCTTCAGCCATGGAGGCGTTATAAAGTGACGGTCAATCCCATTTTTTGTTGTTTGAAGAGTAGCCCAAGTGTTGGAGGTGGGTAGTGATGACTAGTTGCCTTCCCTCTACTCTTACACTGCTAGATTAGGGACGGCTAGCGCAGATAGCCCTCGTGTAGCTTTGCGTGAAGTTCAAATCAAACGAAACTCGTGACATCCAAACTCCAATAACTGTCATTTTTGTTGAATGTTTCAAATTAATATTTTAATTTTTGGAAATTGTAGAAATGGCAAAGTAACTTGTATAGTTGAAAATGTTGTGTGGAGTTAAAATTTAAGACTGTCACGGTTTCAATCCTTGGCTCCACTAGTAAGCAGACGTGGTCACAGGTTCGAGTTCGTTTTTTTTTTTTCCTATTCAGAATAATATGCATTTATTTGTAATTTGTTTAGCAATTTGTGAGAATAAATGGAGACAACATTTTAGTAGATGTTCATTAATATTCGTCAGCTTTATTAATCTTAAGTTGAGTAGTTTGATTATTTTGACTGTGGTCCTCTGAAAAGATGAGCCGCTAATTGCAAGTAGCGAGTATTCGAAGTGACTTCGGGTTCGTGGTATCGACAACCTCGCAAAACGTATTAGTTGGGAGTTTAAGGTAAGCCATAAGGTGTGATAACGCTATTAGGTAAATATTTACTGAAGATTCATAATAGGCTTTACTTTGCTATTATATAACAAGCGTGTGTAAAAGTAACAGTAATAATAACTGTATTAATAAATGGAACATATACCTGATATCTTCTCCAACTTTAGAAAGCAATAACAAATAAAATTGAAACCAGGATATCATGAACTGAACTCGGAACAACGTCTAACGGGCCATTTTATTACGAGTTTAAAGCACACAATGTACTAATATTGCAATTTACCCTTTTGGTTTAATAGTTTCTATTTAAAAATAAACCTGGCGGGAGTGTTTGAAAACTTGCAAAATAATTCTTTATAATTATTTTGTGTGCGCTCCGAGGGCGTTACGATAGCTTGAGTTTGATTTGGTTGGTTTAGAACTTCGCTCAAAATTACAGAGGTTTGTATGCGCTAGCCGTCCATAATTTAGCGGTGATAGTCTCGAGGAGGGGTTACTCTTTTACCAACAAACAGTGTGACTGACCGACATGTTATAACGTACCCATAGCTGACAGGACGAGCATGTTCGTTTCTAATAGTTTTCTGCGCTCGCTCCCAAGGTGTTGCACTCGAGTCCAGTATTTTCTTTTCTTTATTGCATTTATGGTGTTGTACGGAAGGAATGTTTCATTTTCTCTTTGCCATCTGAAGTTTATAATCACTTATTTCAGTATATTTCTCCTGAAGAAAATATAAAATGGCTGTAGATATTTATTATAAAAAAACAAACAAACATCACGGATACTCACGCTGATGCGAAAACTCTTTCAACGCATGAGTGTGGTACAATTTTTGAGAACGTAGGTGTCACATGTTCAACTACTTGACACCTATCTTGCGCAATTATGTATAACGTTCAGCTTTAGTTTGTTTCACTGTATCATTGAACTATTTTCTCCAGATAAACACAGTTTACTGTAGTGCCTGAATTACCCGTGAGTTAGTGGGTAATCTGTAAAATTACTACATTAAGATTGTCATCTTAACAACAACTGATTATTTCAAGCATGGGCAGACAGCGTATTAGTTTATTTATTATTGTAAGATTACGATAAGACAATTAGTGCTGAAGGCTACCAAACTCAATGTTTCATCCGTGGCTATATAAAGTGTACAGTTACTACTGTAAGGTTTCCAAACTCAGTGTTTTATCTGTTTATAGATGACATGTAGGATTATCAATTATCGTAAGAACAGAGACTGTAATTTCACCAATGGCAGAGGACGCGAAAAATTGCTAGTGGAAAATCAACCAAAACGTGAAATCTTCACACCAACTGTATTCAAGCTATGTAACAAGTTACGTACCATACAATATTTTCATTTGTTAAGTGAAATGAGTAAAAAATCATAAAACTCGAGTGCTTTCAAAAGGTGGGCCTTTCTTCATTAAAGCAAATTGGGAATGGTGGTGTAATCGAAAAGAAAGGCACATTTTTCAAGAGCTCTCGCGTTATATGGTTCTGATTCATTTCTGTCAAGACTTCTTGAACGTACGTGTTTTACTGAGCCCAGTAATGTTTTTATGAGCTTTATTATTGTACATTAACTATCACATGGTGTAGGCTTCTTTGTCACCATTGTATGTACCATCTGTAGTTTTAAGACTGTGTTTTTGTTATTTTCTTTAGAGATTTCTTTATGTTCTCAGGATGAATCTTGCAGTTAATCCAGGTTTTAAGGCGAGCAACTTGCGCGCCCTCTACTGATAGTAAGCTAGGACACTGATGATAAGTAATAGTTTAAACTGCTCTTACGACTGACATAGTTGTTGAACGTCTTTTTCAATATTTGAATACGTTCCATCTTCCATGACTTAATAGTACATCAAAATGACGGCTGATTATGTTCTTTATTGTACATAATTACCTACATTTTCAAGATGTTTTGTCGTTGATGTCCTATTTCATTACGATACGACAGCAGACTTTAAGTGTTTTTATATAGATTATCGTGTCCCCATACAATATCATTATTCGTATTGTATTTCTATATCATATTCACTGCGGAATTGATTAGTTACACTCTGTTCCATCACATTTTCATGTTCTTCTTTATTGGTTGATTAAATACAACTAGAAACGTACATTTGAACTTTCAGATTGGTTGAAAACATCGGTTGTTTGAAATGATTGAAACATGATATTTATATGTACACTTTTAACTCTTTTAGCACATCTGAAAACTCTAGCATTATATCTATAATTCATGGTTTAATACTCTCTAAAGGTGTTTTTCCTCTTAATAGTCTAATTTCACGTTAATTGTTATATTGTGCTTAAATTTGCATTTTTATTAACTTTCATCAAGATGATTTTTGTTGTTTCTATTTAAGTATAAAGTTACATAAAGGGCTATCTGTGCTATGCTTGTAATGGGTGTCGAAACCAGGTTTTTGGCAGAATAAGTCCGCAGACATACCACTGTGCTATTGGGGAGCGTTACCAGGATAATGGGTGCAAAACCTTTTTTCGATGTCCTTCTACTACAGGTTATGTTACTAGAAGTTGTCTGAGCCCAAGGTTTGAGGACCCGGTATATTCTAGCGGTTAAGGCGTTCGACTCGCAATCCGAATGTCGCGGGTTTGAAACTCCGTTACCGAATATGCTCGACCTTTCAGCCGTGGGAGCGCTTTAATGTGACGGCCAATCCCACTATTCGTTGGTAAAAGAGTATCCGAAGAGTTGGCGGTGTGTGGTGTTGATTAGCTACCTTTTCTCTAGTCTATCATTGCTAAGTCAGGGACGGATGGCGCAGATAGATCTAAATTAGTTTTTTGAGAAATTTAAACCAAATTAGGGTTTGCAATTATGGTTATCCTTTCTACTACCTGACGTTTGTATTTATTGGTATTGGATTTGTTGAAACGTGGTTAACTGTCTCCCGCATGTGTCACAACATGAACTGATTTCTTGTAAAACGTATTTATATTCTTCTACAGTTAACTAAATATCCTTACTGATTTTCGCTTTAATTATATGCACAACATGCCGATCCTTTGCTTAAAAAGCAAATGGGAAACTTGACCTTATATTCTTTAATGCACTGTGGCACAATGTTTAGATGTTATACTAATGATTGTTGAAACGTAATTAGGTAAAACTGGGACACCTAATTGAGCGTTTAGAGTTTATTGGGCTGACTAAAGTTAATCAGTATCAAGACCACTAGTTCTTAGAGCTCTGAATGTCTCGGGCTAATTAACTAGTATATCAGACCTGGGGACAAAATGTTAATTACATAGAAGCAGGGGACACTTAGTCATAGTTATATGAGTTTCATTTAATTATAAATTAAAAGTTTTAAGGCATCAGGGACTTATGATCATATGATCTGAATGTCATACACTGAGGGGATATGGTTATTTAGTACCAGGGACACTTGATCATAGAATCTATATATCGAAGACTAAGGAGACATGATTATCCAGTACCAGGGGAACTTGATCATAAAATCTGAATATCATATATAGAATAAAGGGACATGGTTATCCGGTACCAGGGGATACTTGATCATAGAACCTGAATATTATATATAGACTTAAGGGGTATGGTTATCCGTATTAGGGGACACTTGTATCGGTGACCTGAACGTTATGGACCAATGAAGGAACATACGACAAGCGAATTAACTTGTTTAACACCAAAATACCGATCAACTAGTCATAAGTCTTTGGGTACGTAACTAACCTTGTCCCCAGTTTCTTTAGCAAATACTTTATTATTAACAGTGGAGTGATAGACTTTGTGGTGTCGTTGTTCTCCAATCAACATAACCTTTATATTCCAATTTAAGCCTAATGGATAGTAAAATGTATCGTTCTACAGAGACACACAATTATCTTTTTACATTAAACAGATCTGTTATATTTTTTAAAATAAACAAACTAACAACTCAAACCAAGTTCAAATGTGTAAGATACTTGCATACGATATACCGATTTCACATCAAGATAAGATCGCTGAACAATGATCCGAGTGATTCCTGATTTTGTATATCCGAATCCTGCACACTCTGAACTGATTTTGTCAGCTTAATTGATGTACATTTTGTGTCGTAAATCTTTTATTGATCTGATTGGTGTTCGTCTCTGAAATACGAATTTAGTTTGCAAATATAATAATTTGTGAAAAATGCACTTTTTTACGCGCGTGCTCTTCTAAATAACTTTACGGTAAACAGTTCAAATGTAAACAGTGGATCAGTAAACTGTCAAGAACCACCTTCCTTACTGTCACGAGATATAAGCCCTGATTGATAAGAATATATATATTTGGACTATTAGTTATGAGATGAGATCTTTGTTTTAATACAATAGTTGGAATGACCCTACTTGTCACTGAATATTGTTTCAAATGTAGTATTTTTTAATTGGCTTTTTTGTCACGATGTATGAATATTGTTTCAGTATATTATTTGTATTGTTTTGCTTTTAACGAGATCAGAATGTCGTTTCAGTAAGTGTCTGGACTGGTTTTGCTTGCTCAGCACGATTGTGAATATTATTTTAAAAGAAAATCTTGATTGGTGTTGTCAAGACATATCAGGAACATTGTTTCCGTTTAATGATTTCTTTTTTGTCATTCGTATTTAATTTCTCAGAATGCTTTCGCAGTATTTTATTTTTTTTATTCATCATTATGTTCTACTTGTTAGTTTCAGAGAAGAAAATATACATTTTTTGTTGTGGATATTTTCATGTTTTTTATTTTTTGTTAATCAGCATTAGAAATTATGCTTTTTGTAACTCATGAACACTAAAGAAACGCCTAGATAGAACTGTAGAAATAAGTGTATTTATTACCAATATTTCGATTTCGTAACATTAAGGTAAACAGTTTGCACACATTCTTTCGTACAGAACCTTGTTTGCTCCAAAAGAACCAAAAAAAAGTTAAGTAAAAAAACAACAGAAGTTCAGACCCTTGGAGGCCATGTTCAGCTTTCCCCATTCCAAACAACTGCACCAAAAGTGAAAGTAATCTTTGAGAGAAACAATGATTAGAATTAACATCAAAATAAATTTCGGCAAAGTAACCCGCTTTGAAACAGAAATGGTTAATAAAAGGTTTACGAACAAAATATTTTCATCATTAAAACATAGTAACAATTCATAATTCGTGTTGACCATCATTTTCAAACCCTTGTTGTCCAGGTCTGTATGCAATCTGTTTAATTAATCTCACTCTGTTAGAGAGCTTTCTGGCCCGGCATGGCCAAGCGTGTAAAGGCGTGCGACTCGTAATCTGAGGGTCGTGGGTTCCTGTCGCGCCAAACATTATCGTCCTTTCAGCCGTGAGGGCGTTATAATGTTACGGTCAATCCCACTTTTCGTTGGTAAAAGAGAAGCCCAAGAGTTGGCGGTGGGTCTTACACTGCTAAATTAGGGACGGCTAGCACAGATGGCCCTCGAGTAGCTTTGTGCGAAATTCAAAAAACAAACAAAAGAGCTTTCTTTCGCCATTGCTCTTCGCTAATACAGCGGTAAGTCTACGGATTTACAACGCTAAAATCAGGAGTTCGATTCTCCTATGTGGGCTCAGCAGATAACCTGATGTGGCTTTGATATAAGAAAAACACACACTCTTTCGTCATCGAACGAAGAGTATCTTAGCCTGAAAAGATCATCAGACTGTGAGCGTAAAAAATGGGAACATAGGTAAGAAAAAAATTAAACATCACGATGACAGTAGAAACAGTCCTGATTGTCCATCTGATTACAAGGAGACTGTCAATAGGCGAAGTTCCTTGAGAATGGAGAATAAAGAGCTAATGATGGAGTGGGTTTGTTTATAGCGGAACAGAAGAAAGAGCTGAGAAAATCACGACAGTTTTGGGAATTTCACGTGGAATAGCTACTGGCAAATACCCGGGAAAGTCTCAGGAGATTGATAGGGCTAACTATTGATTGTGAACACGAACGGAGTTAACCCTTAATAAATAAATTTAAAAAAAATATTGGTATAAATATTAATGAACATAGGGACGGAAAATTCAGGGATTATTGCAATTAAAATATGCATCAGCATATAAACACGTCTCGAATACAGGTTTTTAAAAAGTCACGTTTTAATAAGCTCGTTGGATGCGTTTTCAATTTTCAAATTAAACTGCACACGAAAGATGAAACTAACGATGTGTGTTTAATGATTGAAAATTGGAAGCATCAGTTAAATGATGTTTACATGTGCATGCAAACTAAACTACGTGCTAGGTGCAAACATAACTGTTATTCTCGCTGTAAAAGGACTCGTGCATGAAAGAACACTTGCATATAGTTTTCACCTACAAACAGACACTAAACTACGCGCTAGATAGATGTATAATTATACTCGCTTTGCTATACGTTACGTTTTTTTTTTTTTTTTTTTTTATTTTCGCACAAAGCTACTCGAGGGATATCTGCGTTAGCCGTCCATAATTTAGCAGTTTAAGACCAGAGGAAAGGTAGCTAGTCATCACTATCCACCGCCAATTCTTAGGCTACTCTTTTACCAAAGAATAGTAGTATTGATCGTAACTTATAACGCCCCCACGACTGAAAGGGCGAGCGTTTTGGTGTGATGTGGATTCGAACCCGCGACCCTCAGATTACAAGGCGAGAGCGTTAACCACCTGGTCATGTCAGACCGCTATACATTACTTACTGTACACATTCTTCCGAAAGCATAACGTGTCAAATGGTCAGTGGAAATGACCACTAATATCCAAGCATCTGGTTGTAAGAGGCTGAAATATATTACATAGCGAGTAGAAAGTCGTACATTTTAATCTCTGTCACGCATCTTTATTACACACACAAAATGAATAAGTAAATGAAGAGGCTTCCGCCTTAAAATTTTTTTTTCCTCAGAGAGTGTTTAAGTAACACACAAATGGATAGATTCATACAATTAACAAATAGTCTTATCGGACCTTGAGCATGTTTGTTTTTTAACCAATCTATACATTATTGTGATAAACAGTTTTATTTATTAGTATAGACCCGGTAAGGTCAGGTGGTTAGGGCGCTTGACTCGTAATTTGAGGATCATGGGCTTGAATCCCATCACACCAAACATTCTCGCCCTGTCAGACGTGGAGGCGTCATAATGTGACGGTCACTCCCACTATTTGTTGGTAAAAAGAGTAGCCTAAGTGTTGGCGATGGGTGGTGATGACTAGTTACCTTCTCTCTAGTCTTGCACTAATAAATTAGAGATGGCTAAAGCAGATAGCCCTCGTGTAGCTTTGAGCGAAGTTAAACAGACAAAAAAAAAACAATCAACTTTTTTTCGCTGCATTTCGAGGGTTAGAAGTGATGAGTGTTTGTTTGTGATTTTTATCATTTCTAATATTTATTTGTTGTTAAGCGCAAGGCTCAGTTGTTTCACCGCAGCTATGAAAACCGTTTTTCAGCGCAGTAAGTCCAAGGACTTGACGCTGGATCACTGGTGGAAATATTTTGTATGTAGGCAAGCAAATAGGCACAGTTTTAAACTGAGAACTCTTAAAATAAAACAATTTACTGACACTTTGTTAAAATATCGGCGTATGTAGGTAGCATTATCGTCCCACTAAATTATTGAAAACGTACGTGGGATGTCTGATATTTAAAATTTGACGTAAAGAATGATAAAACTGTGTTAAAATGTGTACACGCTTTTAAACATTTCACTATGTTTGAGGCTTTTTAGAGCCAACTCGTTCAACTAGTGTCACTTCGACATCGTTAGTTTAGATTTATAACTAGGTAGTTGGAGAAACAAGTTAACTTAGTTGCCGAGTTGTTTTCAACACCATCTTTAAAAGTATAACAAGCACGTTCAGGTTTTGTAGAAAAGAATGAGGTTTTTCTCTGTATTTTGTCATGTGATGCTAAGAGCTTTATTTTCGTGTATTTATTCTGATTGATAGTTTAACTTTTAGGCAAAAGAAAGCTCAAAGAAACAGTAGAGAACATGCAAAGCATTCTCGTCTCTGTGGAAAATGTAATTTACAAACTGCTTTAGTAGAAAGAAGCGAGGATAGGTGAAGTCGTAGGTTGTTGGAATCTGTACTCAGGGGGTAGTAAAGATTACAGCATCGTCTTGGAGCATATACGTGGAGGAAATAGATAGTCATGTGTTGTAGTCTATACTTGGAAGAAATAGTCGGATCAAATCATAGGAAGAAGAGAAAACCTCTTATCTTGATCGAAATTCCAGTTTAATAACACTTGTAGAAAACGCCAGTGACACGAAGGTTTATCTACAAACTAGAAGTATAACTGTTTACGATTTTTTTTTAATGTTAAGAACTGAATCACTTGTGCGGTGAATGTTCTAGAAATGTCCTCTTATGAGTCAATTATTTAATAACAACCTTTACCATAAATCGTCAGTTATTTGTACACGTGCTACCAAGGAAATCACGTTTATTATAAAATCGCCATCTCTTAGTACAGTACTTACGAAGGAGACAGGCTTGATACTAAAACCGCCATCTCTTGGTTTAGTCATTGCCAAGAAGACAGCTTGTTACGATGTAAACATACTTTATCATAGTACCATTGTCTCTTACTACATTCGTTACCAAGGTGGCAAACTTTATTATACAGTATATTTGTTTTACGTTATTAGAATTTTTGAAGATTTTAAATAATGCATCAGAATATTTTGTGGACAGGTTTTATTTCTGATATGTAGATATTATTTATTGAGTCCAAATTAATTGTATATTTACAAGTGTTGTTATTTTAAAACCAGTAAGTAATGTACGGATGTTACAACTTACCTAGATGCTATAGAAGGGTATTTAGAAATATATTGTCGTTGCCTTTCGTTTTCAATCGCTCTTTAAGGTCTGAAACTTTGAGTCCAGACCGCCCCACTAAGCTTAGAATCATTATGAAAAAACACAAACAAAAAAGAACCGAAGATTAGAAGTGTAGTTGTTTGTGTCATCCTACACTGGAGCTGCTAAGTTGTAAGGTTAGGATTTCAGCAGCGGTGACAATTATACAAACTGTGATGAGCCTGTGGTTGTAGATCGTGTGGTACGAGTTTTCGAAGATAACTTTCTGGCTTAGTTCCAAAAAGTTACGGAGCGTGAAACATGAATGTTATGATTTAACGTTAATTATACTTTTGTAATTTAGTGACTTGTGTACAACATAGTCGAGTGATAACACTGTTGTTCTGTAAAGCACCTGAGATGAGCCTGATTGGTAGTTATCACACATATATATGTATTATTACAGATTCTTGTAAACCTAATTTTTAATAACTTGTTGAATTTTGTTTGTTTAGAATTAAGCACAGGGCTACACAATGGGCTATCTGTGCTCTGCTCACAGTGGGTATCGAAACCCGGTTTTTAGCGGTGTGAGTCTGCAGACATACCGCTGTGTCACTGGTGGGGCAAGTTGGTGCTCTCACTGTTGATAAATATATTATATTCCTCTTTTTGAAGAGGAATTGCTCTGTGATCCTCTAGGTTTAAAATGAAATGCATTGCTTCGTGTTAGCACTTTAGTGTTAGATTAAGGGAATATAAGCTTCCATACTAGTAATACATCTACCTATATAGGGTTTGGTTGTTTTTTGTTTTTTGCGCAAAGCTACTCGAGGGCTATCTGTGCTAGCCGTCCCTAATTTAGTAGTGTAAGACTAGAGGAAAGGCAGCTAGTCATCACCACCCATCGCCAACTCTTGGGCTACTCTTTTACCAACGAATAGTGGGATTGACAGTCACATTATAACGCCCCCACGGCTGAAAGGGCGAGCATGTTTGGTGCGACGGGGATTCGAACCCGCGACCCTCAGATTACGAGTCGAACGCCTTAACACGCTTGGCCATGCCGGGCCACAGGTATATAGGGAAGACATTATCCTCCAGTCCTCTAGCTTCTTAAGAGTTCTGCTTTTAGTTGGTACAACACATTTTTTAAATGGTAGTTAAAACTTTATAACTGAAGCACATTTGAGTGCTTCATTAAAATCCACATACTAGAACAAGATTTGAGTACGTGAAGAAGTCGTTAAGTCCATATATCAGGACAAGGCTTGTGCATGTGGAACAAATTCAGTTTAGTAACTTCCTACACGAGTACTATATGCATTAGCCCTCTCTAATTTAGCAGCTTAAGACTAGAGAAAAGGCAGTTAGTCACACTACCCATTGCCAACTCTTGGACTACTCTTTTTACCAACGAATAGTAGGATTAAGCGTTATATTATAATGACCTCAACAAGGCTGAAAGGGGGCGAGCTTGTTTAGTGGGACGATGATTTGAACCCGTGACCTTCATATTGTGAGTCAAGTGTCCTAACCACTTGGTCATATCAAGCTCCGTAGTTGTTGGTCTTGTAGTTGTTAAACGTCCATAGATAAGAACAAATTCAGTTGGTACCTGTTGGATTTCTAGTTGTTTTACAATTTGTTTCGTTATCCGATGACGAAAATAAGAAATATATTACCAGATCTTTTATTTTTTACAGTACATAAATAGTACATTTAATAGTACATAAATATAAATGTAGTCAATAATCATTCATGGAGTTTCAGTTGATGCATATAGGTTGCACTTCTTGTATCACGTCGAACTGGATACATGTATGATAAAAATTTATTCATGGAATATTAATTAATTCAGATTATTTACGCGAGGGAACTAGCAGATCTTTTTTCAGTATTTATTATACAAGATTGTTCAGAACTTTGTACGAAGTTCTGGCTGGTATAAAAAGTAGGGAAATTTGATATTCTAGATGTGTGGAGTGGGCACAAATCGAATATATTTAAATAAGCTATACTTCGTGCAAGTAAATTTAGTCAATCTTAACAAGGTTCTGGTTTGTGGTTCCAACTTCCAGATTTAGGCGGTGTTAATTGTGTCACAGCTGTTTTTGCCAATTGCTGGGCTGCACGTGTTTTCAGTTTTATTGCACAGTTTTATATAATCTAAAGTCAAGAAGTTAAATTCATAAAGAAGTTATCTTGGTACATAGATTTATATAATCCAATGTTCATAAGTTAAATTCATAAAAAAGGTATTTTGTTGCATAGATTTATCTAATTTTATATTTAGAATATAAATTCACTAATGGATGAATTGGATTTTATCAGTTTGTTTTATAGTTTTATTTAACTTTATGTTTAAAAGTTGAATTCGTGACATTTTTATGTGACGACCTCTAGTGGGAACTTTAGAACTTTATTGATTTTTTCTTTCCTCAAGTTTTACAAACACTGCTTTTTAAAAGTTAACCATAATTAGATTTTAAGTTACATGTATCTGTAGTAATGTCTGTTAAGGAAATCTAAACTATTTTTCAGTTGAGAAACATACAGGTTTTGGTTCTACTTCCATTGTTGAACACCCTCTTGGTGTCGTACCAAGGTATGGAATATATATAGAATTGATTACAATAGGGTTAGCTATGATGATAGTTTGGTTGAATTATCAGTTTTGTTCATAATGATTTAACTTGCTGATCATGGATTTTCTGCTTATTTAAAAACGTCACAATTGTCTAACTTTTGATCAAGTATGTAACTGTGTCATTTATCAACTTCTGCATTCGAGTTTATGGAGACCCTGATTATTAACTTGTATCTCTTTAATTAATTCATACACTGAAATCTATATAAACGCAATCTTTATTAACCTGTGTAAATATAGCTTTTAGTGACCTCAACACTAATGCATGTGAATATAGCTTTTAGTGACCTATGAAACATAACGTTTATTCATTGGTACAGTAAAGTTTCAAAATAAGTAATTTTTGACCACTTGTATAGAGAAATAAGTCAAAGTTTGGTTTATTGATTTCAGAAAAGTGTGTAAATAAACATAATCTTTGTAAAGTTTTATCTTAAAATATGAATATCACCTTTCTATACTTTTGGGTTTTAAACTTGTGAATAAAGTGGCGAGGCCTATAAAAATAATGAATATATACAAACCTGTATACAATGAGGTCCAAAAATAACATATGAAATTGATTAGTAGCATTGCGTTGAAAATTATATAATTTTTTACAACCCTGGAATATAACTTGAAATTTGAGTACACCGAACACAAGCGTAATGTTGTATAAACAAATAGCACGAAACTGAAGTTCTTGTAGCGGATTAGTTTAATGTAAACACATGTGCTTTACTCCATTTATGCACTTTTAAGTAACAAAAACAAAAACGTGTACTAATATATATGTACTTATGACTTCAGGATGCCCTTAGTAAAAGCACGTGTTGCTCAGAAGTATCGTAAGTACAGAAGTGTTCAACAAGGAAACCCTTGAATTACTGGGCATGGCTACCTAGTGATTATCATATCGGGCTGCGTACCGAAAGCTAAGAGATGTAATGTAGCTGACTGTGATTAGCTGCAGTCAATCCCAAAACTCTCTTCAAGAAATTGGACTCGGCAATTATGGCGCGGTTGCTGTTGGGATACTGCTTTTCCTCAGGTCCAGTAGTTCAAACTTAAGAAATGATTATACAAGAATTCCGGTGGCCTTTTAGTGGTATTTTAGTGGACTTGTGCATAAGGCACCATCTTTAAAATGTTGTAATGTTGTATATATTGCTGTTAGCACAAAATGATACATGTAAACAACTTTAGCATGTTAATAATAATGTAAGAAACGTATGAAGCTTGTTTAAGGGTTTTCACGCAAGGCCATAGAAAAGGGTTAACTGCGCAAAGCCGCCCATAAAATACTTGACTGAGAGGAAGATAGCTAGTCAACAGCATCCACCGCCAATTGTTGGACTACTCTTGAAGCAACAGGAAATTAATCATAAATCCTCGAATTCAAACGCCCGGCACGTTAACTAGTTGGCCACGCCTAACCAAATTTGAAATAAATAGTTGATACTTTAATTTCAAAGTGATTCTTTGCGCGACAGAATTCTGCTGTAGAGTTTTAGAGGTATACGTTTTATGAATAATGGGTGATTCGATTTGAAACACTTCTGGAAACAGAAGGGTAAATCTCCCTGGACACAAATTGTGTGAAACATTACTCCCTTTGGGCTTCACATATTCTAGTGAATACCCGTAAAATGTTGGCAAGAAAATCTTTAATTTTATATAAAATTTATTAGCTCGCACTGACAAGTTTGTAAAAAGATTGCGGGCTTGCTTCCATGGAAGAATGTGTAAGATTAGACAGTGTGAAGCCACACATAGATATGTGTGAGTTGTAGTGTTAAAGATGAATCTTGTTGACAGCGTTGGGGAAAAATGAGCTTACAGTTTGCTTATTAATTGTATAATTTTTTTTTCCTGAGATGTACCTTTAAAATAGGTGTAGTATCTCAAGCAATTTAACGTGTTTTTTATAAATTTCTACAACAGTTAATTACGATATGTTCTTATGATGATTTTAACGCGTCACTCTTGTTTGTTTCGTTTTTGTTTAGTAAGTGCAAGAGAAGATCCCTGTATACTTATCTGCATATTGGAACTGTGAAAACCTTGTCAAACTAAAAACGTTTTTTTTTATGTGAAGTTACGTTTATACATCATAATCAAAAGGTGAGTATGGCTATTTGAAATCACGAGTTAGTTTTGTCATAGTCGTGGGTGAATGTTAGGCTTAAGCAAACTTTTAACCATGATCAACAAAAACTGAACCAACGAACAAAGTCATGAGTTAGCTGTTTTGTAAATATGCTTAAAGGGAAAATACTTTTGTATAGTGTGTTCACAATCTTAAAGAATAGTAATCTTCAGAGAGAAAAATGTTGTGTGAGAATGGGCGACTGTTTCCTATTATAGATTTCACGTTGTTTTACTTCAATATTGGACAAGTTTATCTGAAATATTCAACAGTAAGTCCAACATTTCTCCACTGTTAGTAACCCGTTAAATACTTAATGATTTATCGCAGGATCTTTGTTTTCTTACAAGCGCATGTTTGGGTTAAACCTAATCCTTATTTCTCACACAAATTATTATATGAGAAAATAGGGCATATCATTATTGTTTGATATTGTTTTTCCTACTTGTCTAATGCCTTAATGTTATGTACGTTTGTTTTTATTAAGACATGAGGATGTTGTACAACGTGACAATATTTCAGTCATCATCGTAGAAACTAAAGATTATTTTGTGTTACATAAACGTTACGAATTTTTTTGTATTATTTTAGATTTCACTTTACCTAACGATTAACCCATATGAAAGCGAAATTCTCCTAAACTAACAACGAGTGTTTGAGTGTTAAGTATATAGTGTAATCGCACTTCAGCCATAATTGAAAATCAAAAAACGATAGTTATTATTTTGAAATTCAGAGAAATTCTGAAATCAGTTTTACCTATAACGATATAATGTAAAATTTAGTTGGCTCATAGACTTTTCATGCGATTTATTACCTTAGGGTTGTGTGAATGATTATATTTTTCTGACGAAATGTGATTCATCACTAAGGAAAAACAATATATTTAAATCAGGAAATCGTTTCCCAGTAATCAAGTTTCACTTCCTCCTCCTCTGGGGTATGTTTCCAAATTTTCATTGCTAAAACACGGGGTTCGATTCCTCACAGTAACTTTCATTCTCAGAACGAGTATTATGTATCTAACGGCTAGAGAGAAATTCTTAAAACAACACACACACACATATAATATAAATGGCAGACTAAATGTAATTGGAGTTACACACAAAGACCTCTGTACATACATCTAGTAATTACTTGTGTTTAGTATGACCGAATTATGATTCCAGGAGCTCGTGGCTTGCGCCCAGTTTTCGCAAAAAAACATCTTCCTCACTTAGGGACCATGGATTCCCTTCCTCTACGCATATCAGTTCAAAATTAAGAAAATATATGTGTAGCTCCGCGTAAATATTCTAATACAAACAAATATACTGGAAAAATATGATAGTATTAAACGTGACTTTAATCACTTTATGGGACAGAAACACGCGGGTAGAAAAGAAGATTGTTTGTCCCAAACGTTAACCACCTACACCAGGTAATAATTATAAAAGGAAACCCGTATTTGAAATAGTTAAAAATGGAAAGCAGTGTAACGGGCGGCACAAAAAAAATCATGTTTTGTTCCGGAAAGTTGTAAAATACGTTCGCCATGCTTTCCATTATCCTGAATTAGTCCATGATGTGTATCCTTAAATGAGGGTTCTGCGATTATAGGACCCTGCGAAGCTTCGAGATTCGATTCGCTAATGAAATTTACGTTACTTCTGGTAAACATTAGAATTTAGCTTTCCATTCAGTTTTATATTGGAGCCTATTTCCCTGTAAGAACACTTTCGTACCATTCTTATTTAACACTATATCTTTTGTTTTCAGAAAGGTTTACTTTTACACTCGTGTATAAATCATTTTCTACTGGACTTAAAATTTAATTTATCCTATGAACCCTATAATCTGTACATGCACAGCAGATTCAATCCGAATATTTCAGAATAATCCGATTCGAAAAATTATTTATTGTAGATAGTGGTTATAAATCCTTGTAAAACATTGTTACACTACACACACTTTATTCAAACCACCAAGCTCTATGGTGGACCAGTGGTAAGCTTGAGGACTTGTAACACTAAAAATAGGGGTTCAATCCATGTGGATAGTACAGAGTAGGTAGCCTAGTGTGTAGCTTTGGGCCTAACGTCATATCAAACAAATAGCCCACAATTGTCTTACTGTTTATAAAGATATAAAAAGATATAAAATCGGCGTTAGTTTATGCGAAAGTTGTTTTAGGTATGCTGTATAATACATTTTTGAAGAACTCTGTTCTACGTTTAAACTTTTCATACGCCTCTGATGACATTTGATCCACTCGCACAAGCACTTTTGTAAAGATTTAATCATTTCAGACTTGGAATTTCTTTTATGATCAATATCTCTCCCCCTTGTGACTGGTAGAATTATAAAGAACATTTAATAAAAAAACAAAAATAAAACGAGATTTTGGCTCGCTAACTTTAGCAGTACAAGGTTATTACACCTTAAACACATGTAAAATGGTATCTCACCGAAAATAATGCGTAAACTATAGAGCTTTATAAACCTGAAATTTGGGGTTAGATAGCTATGGTGTATTAATACAGTGCGTGGCCTGGCATAGTCAGGTGGATGGAGCGCTAGACTCATAATCTGAGTCGCGACTTCAAATCCTGTCGCACCAAACATGCTCGCCCGTTCAACTGTGGGGGCGTAATAATGTAACGGTCAATCCTACTATTCTTTGCTAAAAAGATTAATCCAAGAGTTGGCGGTGGGTATTGATGACTAGCTGTTTTCCCTCTAGCGCAGATAGCTTTCGTGTAGCTTTGCGCAAAATTCAAAAAGAGACAAACAAGGTACGACGCAGACAGCCCAGTCTTTAGGTTTGCGTTTAAAACAAATATTGTCGGTTACATTACCTATGATCGAATCGTATGTTCACGCAGATGGTATTGGTGTCTACATAGGAAGTTGCAATAATTTAAAACACAAATATAAATATTATGAGAAGTGAATGTTTAGCTAAACCACCCGGTGTGAATGTGTAATCAACGAAGGAATCAATATGATAAAAGAATTTCTAGTGACGTGGTAACGTCACGCGCTCTTCGTCACACATCGTGACATCCACCGAACCTACCATACTGGTACAGGAATACGGAGTGTTAAGCCTACTAGTTCTCAATATTCTGTTTACGATTAGAGGTCAAAAGGTCGTTGCATTTTTCAGCCAAGTGGAAATCGTCCTATTATCTCGGTTAGATTTAAAAAACAACAAAACGTCCACAAAGTCTGCGAAATTGGCAGAGGTACGGATTGACATGTTGTGTTAATATCTGCCAATGAAAAGAGATGTTATCGCCTCACGTGCTTGAAACACCCACAATTGCGTAAGTTAAAATTCCCGAGAATGTTTTGAAACATTATAAACCGATATCTTCCTGATTTTCTTTGTTGGCAACCTATAACTCAGGCGTCTTTATGCCTTTCATTACTGGCAAAATATCGTTATAATTGTGTGAACATTTATTCTTAATGTTACGAAATGCCAAGTATAGATTTTTAATTGGCATTTGTTCAACATAAAACATACAAATGTTTTCTTTCTTCAAGTTCAGTGCTTAATTCCTTGCCTTATAGATCTACATCAGAAACAAATTTTCAACTTTGCTCAACAAAGGGGGTTTTGAAAATGCTTAAAATAGAATTACTGTAGCCCAGATATCACAGGAGTTTTTAATTATCGCGCTTTCTCGCTCGTTAGATAAGTGAATAGACTGCTCTTTTAAAGTTCGTATTTACGTCGTTTCCTTGTGTATTGGTAACGGTACCGAAAGGCTGTCGAAAACACTCGAATTTACGAAATCATTTCCAGGTGCTTTCTGTCATTCAGTGTTAACCTTTTCGGTACTGTCATTGAAGCTGGAATATTTCTTATATCGGGGCGTTGGAAACTATTAAGCAAAATCGAATCATTTGTACATAATTAGAACCACGCAGGTGCAACACCCTGTACGCCAGGCCAGGGGAGCAATGGGGACTGTCACATCTTTAGCACCCATATATTCCGCCGCGCCCTTGGGTACTGTCAGCAGTACACATGGAGAAGATGTAAGAACGAACTTGAAAACAACAGCCCATCTACGCACTAATGAGCGAGCAGACTCGATAATTGAAAACTTCTGTTTAAGTCTGGCGCAGATCTTACTATCTGTGCTACAGTAATTCTATTTTAAGTATTCTTTTGTTGTGTGACGTTGAAAGTTGGTTCATAATAAAGTTCTGTGAGACGAAGTATTTAGCATTGAACTTGTTTTTATAAGAACAGGTTTATTTTAAAATTCACAAATATACAATATGTTTAAGTTAGCAGCTAGATCAAATTTTCTAATATGTCCACACATGTAGGTTAATAAATTAGAAATTTCAGAATAATAATTCCCCTGCCTTCAAACTTTGTAGTCATTCCTTATCCTTCAACGGTAATATTAAGAGGTTCGGAGTTTTAGGCTTAGGTTTATTATACGTATAGTTAGATCAAAATTACTTAGTGATTGCACGTTTGTTGTTAAGCGCAAAGCTACACAATGGGTTATCTGCTGGGCACTGCAGATATCGAAATCCAATGTTTAGCCCTAAGACTTGCCACTGAACCACCAGTGAGGATTAACATACAATTAAAACAAAATAACTACGTATTACAACTAGAAAATGACTTGATGAATGACGTAGCTAACTCTGTATGTTACTCAAGCTAAGAGAATTAGAATAGTAATGACTTTTAAAAGCGATGATTTATCAATTAGTTGCTCTTGTTTGTTTGTGTATCTTCTTATAGCAAAGTCACATCGGGCTACCTGCTAAGTCCACCAAGGGGAATCGAACTCCTAATCTTAGCGTTGTAAATCCGTAGACTTGCAGCTGTACTAGGGGAGACATTACTCTTGTTATTATTAATATTTTTAGCCAAAACTATCAAGTAAACGTTTACTTATTTAAATTTGATATGACCCAGTCCGGTGTGGTTTGAAGATTAGCTTGTCTGGAATATTATAGAAGGATCACGGTTCGCGGCCCGTTACAGCAAAAATGCGCTCTTTAGGTGCTATACAAGATTAACTGTCAAATCCCACCATTCAGTCAGATAGGAGTTGCCCAAGAGTTGACGGTGGGTGTTTCATTTGCTGTTTTTCTCTCCCCCTCTGTAGTCTGTCAGTTGAAATTTAGTGACGGCTCTGTAATAAAATTTATCAAGTAAACAAACAAACAAACCGGTGTTGATCGCCATGTTTGTTAAACATAAGAATTAATGACGTAAAAAAAAACTGGCTCAAAAGACATTTGAAATACAATGCCATTACTTGTTACATGTCCAGTGAAACTGTGCCTGCATCACAGGTTATAACATAAGTGCACTTTCGAAAAGAAGCTTTAAATATTACCAAGTTTTTCTATCTTTTGTGATATCATAACATGAATAATCTTAATACTAGAGATTAGCACGAGTTTCTTGTGGGAACAGTTGCAAAAGAAGACTGCTTGTAAGCCTAATCGAAATAAGTTTAATCTGACTTTCTTAGCTTTTCAAAGCTCAGCCGCCCTTGTGAAACTACTGGAAAAGTCGGTGTTGATCTTCACAGAATAAGTAGTATTATAGTACGTGTGTAGTAAACTTGACAAAGACACGATTAAAGGACATAGAATTGGAGTTCATTCAACTACAAACGTGCAGTTGTTTCTACGTAAATTACGGTTAGTGCACTAAATTAGTGTACGCCAAATGCATAAAAAGCACTTAAGTAAGCATAAATGTGTAGCCTAATATGTCATTCGATTCGCCACTTGTCACTGAATTATTCTGTTACAGGGAGTTCTCTACCCCTCATCTTAATTCCCTGAGACCGGTAGAACTCGGTGACAAGTGGCGAATCGAATGATAGATTAGGCTTCGTATTTATTTGTCTGTTTGTCTACTGAGTGATTTAGAATAATAATTTATTAGCATAAAACGTAGGTGTTCTTCAGTCTTACATGAAGTACATTCACCAGGGTGAGTAAAAGTCAGCTGTAAACACAACACACTGAGTATGTTCAGGTAGGGAACGAGAGTATTTTGAAGATGTTGTTACTGGAATCATACTAAACACTTATGCAAACGTTGCAGTTTAGTGTCTTGCGCAGTGTTCAGTTGACAAAATTTACTGTACGATTTCGATGTAATTTTTTCATGTTGGTGTGACGTAATCGTTCACACGTCTTCAAGTACGGTCATCATTGCCGTAACAGATCACTGAAAAAAAACGGGCATTGAAGAAGTAAACCTAAAAAAAAAAAACAACCCTTCAACAGTTGGAGTACTTGACATAATGGTTAAGTTTAATCAGATACATAGCAATGTTATAAACAACCCTTCATCCATTAGAGCACTTGAGATAATGGTTAGCCCAATCAAATATATATCAATGTCGTAAATAACCCACAACCATTAGATCACTTAAGGTAATGGTTAAGCCTAATAAAGTGTATGGTAGTATTGTAAAAGACGCTTCAACCATTTAGAGCACTTGAAGTAACGATTAGGCTATTTATGATATATTTATGAAGACTTATAGCATTATACTTCATTTCTGTCCATGCATATTTGTTTCATTGTTTTTCATGCCTTTTAATAATTAAGGTTTTGCTATGATGACGTCTTCTCATGAATATTTATTTTCTTAATTGACTTTGGGCACGTACACAATGTTCCCTGCAGCTAATATTCAGAGCTGCTGTATAATGTTTTTTCAGCTAACGTATGGTTTCTGAGCGACATGTTTCGTTAACCGAAAGCATGTGCACACCAACCTAAACGATATGTTAAAGTTCTTTCGCATTTTTAGTTCCTTTAATGCTGTTTCGGGTACGAGTCTGAGTCGGTTTTAGGTCTGCCTAACCGATTCACGATGCATCCCGAAACGTTAGCAACAAATAAACGAAAACAGGCAGTTGAAAGCTTAAAGGCTGAATAAGTTTTCTTAGCAGATAGTCCGGTTATCCCTTCTTCAGAGCGATTCTATGAAGCTATACAGTTCACAACGTGGCGCAAGTAGCTTAGCTGTCTTGCGCCATAAATCGGCAAACCAACCAACCAGTTCTAAACGAAATATAAAGCAGTTTATAGGGCTAATCTCAGGAATAACTAACAAACGAGCTTTTGTTTGTTTTGTTGAAAGAAGTAAAAGATTGTTTGTTTGTTGTTTAAATTTCGCACAAAGCTACTCGAGGGCTATCTACGCCAGCCATCATCCTAATTTAGCAGTGTAAGGTTAGAGGGAAGGCAACTAGTCATCACCACCCACCGCCAGCTCTTGGAGCTACTCTTTTACCAGCGAATAGTGGGATTGACGGTTACATTATAACGCCCCACGGCTGAAAGGGCGAGCATGTTTGGCGCGACGGGGATGCGAACCCGCGACCCTCAGATTACGAGTCGCTGCTTTAACACGCTTGGCCATGCCGGGCCCAAGTAAAAGAAATACTTTTCTAAATACGTTATTGGTACTAGCTTATCAAATTATTGCTTCTTTTTGTAAAGTTGTCTTGGTTGACACAGATTTATTTGACTTCAAGGAAGTTAACTAGTCAGGCCTCCCACACACATTTTATAAGTTATGCCGATATCAGAAATCCACTTAAAATGATTGAATTTTTTTTTGAACGAACGAAGTAATACTTGTTGGTCAATGTTTGCATTGCTCACCGTTTTTCAGAGTCATAAATCTGAGTGTGTGTGTTTTTTTTTTTTGTGCTCACTGCTATCGTAAAAAATCAAATTACTAATGTACTCTGTTCCTTTTCTGATGTAATCTGTGAATCTTCTGATTTGGACAGTTTTTAAATAAACACTAACAATGAGAGTAATATAAAGTGCGGTATATCTTATCTTTAAAGAAACCAGAGCGTCGCAGTGTTAACCAAGAATGATAAACCAACAAAAACAATTCTTGGAAATTGCTAATCTTTATAGTATCAGGGTCATTTTTGGTCTGAGCTACAAAAGACTGTGTATTCACAATTTTTGACGTCAGAGACGATCAGACGTCGTGAAACTGGATGCATTAGTAAGATATTCCACCGTCAAAAGGATAAAGGCAGGATAAGAATAATATGAATAAATATTAAAAAAAAACGGATATATTATTCATGATTATCAAGTTCTACCACGCATGCTCGTCATTATTACGAGCTCCTACATCAGATAATGCAGACTGTTGTTTGAGTTCCACGAACTGTTCGAGCCCGACTGACCCAAGGTTATATATTATGACATGTAATTATTTCCACTACGATACACAAATTACATCGAACTGTTCATAATATAAAACAATCAGCATAAGCTATCTCGAGTCTAGGTACGCTTATTTAATAAGCATTTTCATTTCCCATTATATATTAAAAAGATTAATACAAAGCAGAATAACCTGTAGTCTAGTGATTAACGTGCCGGACTGTGAATCCAAGGGTCCATGGCCTTGTTACTTCATAAAGGCGCTTCGCGGCCGTGCGTTATAAGAGTAACAGTAAATTCCAACAAGTTCATTAGGGTAGGCAAAGAATTAGGAGTAGGAACAATTGACTAGCTACCTTTCCTCTAGTATAGGCCCGGCATGGCCAGGTAGTTAAGGTGCTCGACTCGTATTCCCAGGGTCGCGGTTTCGAATCCCCGTCGCACTAAACATGTTCTCTCTTTCAACCGTGGGGGCGTAATAAAATCACAGTCAATCCCACTGTGAAACTTTATTCTCAATATACTTTCAATATACAATAACTTATTTTCTATTAAAAAAATACAAATTTATCCTCTTTCTTCATCTCCTTAAATACGCACAGTTAAATTAATTGAACATGCACGTTATAGGACAAAAATTGTGAATATTTCAATCACTTAGTCTGGCTCGAGCTTGCATTTAAAGCTCGTGCATCTAGATACACATGGAGTTTCCGGTTACGTTTACACAGACACTGTCGTTATGAGCATTGTGAGACGCACGTGCGTGTACTAGCCGTCGATTTTTCCTGTCCTCTGACGAATAATTTTTATAAATATAAACTGGAAACTATGTGGCAGAAGCCGATTAGTGTTAGACCTCGTCTGTTGAGGTACAAGCAGTTGAACAATTATATTTAACAGGAGGGAAGGAGGATAATATAAAATACTGGAGAACAAACTATATTTTCATAATCAGTGGTATATATTAGTATCACAATTGCAATAAAAATAACATTTAGATTATCAAAAGTTATTGTTTGTGTATTGTACCTTCTGCCATATTCAACCAGATAGAACTAATTTTATTTAAACAACAAACAAAAACAGTAGTTATTTCTACTCTCACCAGAAAGATTAGTTTAAAAGAGTCGATCACGTTTGAAGAAATTTAGCGGTTCAGAATAAATCATTTTTGAGTGTGGTCCATTTATCTTTGAAATGATTTAGGCAGATGATATGGCCATGCCTCTATCCTTTTCTATTTTTCGGTGCAGAATAGACGTGAACCACATTTGCTTTATTTATTGAAAGTTCTAGATTTCATATTTCGCATGCTTGTGCCCCAGTGAGGATTTTTCTTTAAACATGCAACAGCTCGTGCTTAAGAACCGGGTTGTAGGTTTATTGACAAGGGCGTTGCATCGAGGGCATTCCTCTTTATCTGTCATTGTGCGTTATATGTGATATAACGGTGCTATTTGCCTGCCTGTTGAGTTTAATGTTTTATCGTAAGTGAAACATAAAACAAAGACAGATCAAACATCAGAATCAAACCATATAAGTATTTTGTCTCCTTTAATTAAAGTATGTTTATGATTATAATACAATGGTAATTTGATTGTAGTCTTTCGCTTTCAGATACTTAGCAGGGCATAGTTTTGTTACATAGGAACCCATTGTATCTTCATTCACCGAAATACGTTCATTGTACATATTCGTGATTGCAGTAAATGTTTCTCTTCATTACTAAGTTAAAACGCTACATCCATTTCAGTTTTATTTTAACCATGTGTTTACTGTTGCTTGAACTAGCAAATGAGTGGTACGATTTGTAGCTCCGTACAGATATCTAATTTAAAACTGCATGAATTAACGTATTCCACATCGTGGAAGACGCACCCTAATTTTGGAAAGACAATTATGAGAAAAAAGATTTCAACTAGGCAACCAACCCCTTGATGTTGCCTTGACTTTTTCAAACTTATTGAGTAAATACAGTCAAACACATCATATTTTTCACAGTATATCCGTAGTATTAGTTAAACTGAATGTTTTATGCTATTGAAAATACTTGTAATTGGTAAGTAATGAGATTACGATCTGTATGAGAGGCTGTTTTTAGTAACCCTAAACTAACCTCTTGCCTTAACCCATCACTTTTGTCTTGACTTTCGGTATAGACTGCTCTGTGAATAATTGTTGTCCGAGCTTACATCAGATAATAAAAAATAATTAACAAACACTTATATGATAGAACAATGTGATAATTCTAAGATAAACACCACTGGATAGGAATATGAACTAGCAGAAACTCGAAAAAATTACGGTCAACAACACTTCTTGGAAAACAGGAGTTCTAGAATATTACAAAAAATTCCAATAGCAGACAGAAATCTCTAAGTCGAATTTTCTCAGTCCTAACATCAGTTAAGTCTTTATATCTTTATGAAGTATAGCCTATATTCGATAAAGAGATAAATTAATATTGTAACTTGTATTTTGCTGTAGTTAAGACTAAACTTTACCTATTTAATACAATAAATAAATAAACTTAATATTATTCGACATCTGAAATAAAGTGCGTACACATTTTCGGGACAATCAGAAACTGTGTTATTAGTATATAATAGGTAAAATGTAATATTTTTTGTAATTACGTTCATCGAGGTGTTAATTTTAGGTGGTACATCAATATTGCTTTATGTAATGTTTTTCTTTTCATATTTTATAGTGAATACTAGCGTGCTTGTTTCTCATAATCTCAATATTGTACTCCTCATTTCGGGCTCGTGAATGTGCTGTATAAGAGTGACTGTACAAGCACCCTCTGATAACTCTTAGGCCACTCTAATCGAATAATTAGTTGTTTCCAGCTTCATTCCATTTCGACAGTCACTCTAAAAGGCCTCCCAGTGGCACAGCGTATGTTTGAGGACTCACACCGCTAAAAACCGGGTTTCGATACTCGTGGTGGGCAGAGCACAGGTAGCCCATTGTGTAGCTTTGTGCTTAATTTTAAACAAATAGACTTCAAAAGCAGGAATGGCTAGCGCAAATACCCCTTGTAATAAACAAACACCCACAGGCTAAATGTGTGATCAGTGAAAAGTGGTCGTCGGGTACAGACTCGTCTTATACTAGCTCACGAATTAATATATGATTTATGCATTTATTGAGTTGTTACACATATCTGCTGATTTAATCCTTGCTTTGTAATGTTTCATTTTGTAGATTTTTTTTCATCACTAATCACGGACGGATAAAAGATATACTAAGATTTATAAGACAGTTCTCGCTCTCGTGTAACGAAACTCATAAATTAGCGATTTGTTAACATAACTTTTGCTACCGACGAGCGCGCACATTGTATCATATTGGTTAATTTTCTATTTTCAGAGGAAGGAATTGGTTGTTAAAAAATGGGATTAATCGCTAGTTTTCTGTGAAAAATCCGTATCGGCAACTAGTATCGGTACTTTCGTTTTGTCTGCTTACATTTATATTGTTAACTAGTTCGTTTTTAGAGACATTGTATTTAACAGTTTCATGGACCTGCCATCGTTTGGTTTGTTTTGAATTTCGCGCAAAGCTACACTAGGGTATCTGCGCTAGCCGTTTCTAATTTAGCAGTGTAAGACTAGAGGGAAGGCAGCTAGTCATCACCACCCAAAGCCAACTCTTGGGCTACTCTTTTACCAACGAATAGTGGAATTGACCGTACAATTATAACGCCCCCACGGCTAAAAGGGCGAACATGTTTGGTGTGAAGGGGATTCGAACCTGCGACCATCGAATTACGAGTCGAGTGCCTTAACCACATGGTCACGCTGGGCCTGTTTGCCATAGTGTAAACAGTTCTAAGAAATGTGCATAAAATTAAGATGGAGTTTGAGGCAGTTCTTTGGTTAATACTGTTAGCCCGGGTTGAGGATACGGTATTGGGGCATTTACCTCATAAGTTGTAGACTAACCTACTAGCTACAGTAAGACGCTTTCTGAAAAATTCTTTTTCGTTTATGAATACAGGATTCAACCTCTAACGTGCAGAGTAAAAGTTATTTAGGTATTTGTATGTTAGTCTGGTGTCTATTTGTAATGCATCAAGAAATGTCACCACCACCAACTCCCGAGATTCGAAACGCTGCAAAATATGTTAAATAAAAGACGAAACGTTCTTATCAGTTGAACTTGGGTGCTAAACCTACTTACTACCACGAATACTGTTTAAACCATGCCCCAAACTAGACGACTGTCGTAGGCGTCAGGGCAGGGTCATGAGCTTGTGATGTTTATAAAGAAACCTCGCGACATTAGACAGCCGTATGAAACCATATTTATGCGGCTCGAAAAGTTTTGTAAAAAAAAAAAGACTTCGAAAAAAAGAAAAATGTTTACACTGTTAATCCAAAAAAGTTGGCCATTTTGTAGTCGTGTAAGGAGGACACCCCAAACCTAGAAAGTGGAAAAAAAAAAAACATAGCCGGGTCATTTGGATTCATTACTTTACAGAGGTCACGCCAGGAACGCGCATTAATTTGAGCCACACACAGTATCACTTTCAAATGGTACACTAATACAGTTACTTTCAACGTATCACTATCAATTAAAGACTTAAACTAATACATTTACTTTACATAACGCTTTGGCCTGTGAGTTTTCACCGCTTTAGAACGCCGCAGAACCGCAGGCTTTTGAGATTAGTTTTTATGTGCTCTAAAATTATCTGCGCGAGTATATAACTACTAATTATAGGTTTAATTATTTTTTTTTGCCGCATTTTAACTTGTATTCCATAAAATGAGTCTGAGTGAAAAGAAATTAGTTAGGGGTTGCATATTTCACAGACTTTGTGAGAAGTAATTCCACTTTTTTTTTTGATTAAGTGCTTACATTAAAAGTACTTTAATCAAATAGTACGAAAAGTAAGGTAACTTTACTAGGGTTTTAAGGATGTTTTAGAACTTCGTCAAAAGCGACACGAGGCATATCTTGTACCGAAACGTACCTTATGGCAAAGTGTTAGTTCACGTCGAAGAAAGCAACTAGTAAACACCACTGTCTGTCTGCTCTTGGGCTACTCTTTTCTGCTCTATGTGACTCTTACTGTAATGGTACGCATACAGTCTCAAAATGCAGACTGTGTTTTCGAGACAACGGCTCGCGAACACTGAATTCATGTATTCAAAATCCGGGCACAGTTGATACTTGGCTACTCTTGGCATGGATTTCCAAGAAGCCAGTTTAAAATGGAAATGAGTTATAAAAATGCTACATTATAATGTGGTGTTACATATAGAATGAAACTGGTTATCTCATTTTGTGAAAGTGAAATTGCTCCAATTTCCTATTCGGGCTTACCTATTTCATAATTTGCATATTTTTTTAACATATTGGGATACTTCTTGTAAGGTATATATAAAATATTAGGAGCATTCGATTGATAGTCGAAATACTGATATCATAGTTATAAGGTGAACAGGATCGAAAGGTATCAGTTGTTAGAAGATCAGATGCGACACTGACATCGATTGGCATCTTAGAAACAGATCTACTAGCTTAAAGTACATTTATGGCACTAACTATATTATTACAAACGTTAATCAAGTGGTTTATAATTAGAACTCCTTATGGCACGATGTACTGCTAGGATAATGAACTTTAAATTAAAATATTAATTATGTTTTATGTAAATTACTTCAACATTTTTTTTTTTAAATTTCAATTTTCTCTAGGTGGTACGTTATTCTAATCTTCTTTTTGTGGCTAACAAAGGAAACAAAATCAGGTACTTAACAACTGTTATTTCGAACACAGCCTAGCGTCAACGTATTGTAAATATATACTTTTTGGACTGATGTTTGTTTTGAATTTCGTGCAAAGCTACACATCAACGCTAGTCACCCTTAATTTTGCAATGTAAAACTAGAGGGAAGGCAGCTAGTCATCACCATCCACCGCCAACTCTTGGGCTACTCTTTTACCAACGAATAGTGGGATTGACTGTTACATTATAATATCCCATGGCTGAAAGGGTGAGCATGTTTTGTGTGACGTGACGGGAAATCGAATTCGCGACCCTCAGGTTGCAAGTCGAGTGCCCTAACCACCTGGCCATGCCTGGCGCCTTTAGATAGAACTGCACATGAATGAACCATGAGATAACAATGCTTCTCATTGCAGTGCCATTTCTTTGCTCCAAAGCCAAGTTGTAGATGTATGCGTAAACCAATTTAACATCAATTACTTTTAAGGATTAGGTTTTTTAGCACTAGATAAAATATTTTGTACTGTTTTAAACAGTAGATTTCTACAGTTTAACACTCATGAAAAACAATTACTCCGGCGTCAAGTGGCCTAAGTTTGTAACACATTTAGACCTATTTCTAACAAAAAAAGGTATCGAATTCCGTTTTTGTTTTCACACTTTTCTGATCAACCTAATATTTATTTATTTTTAAATTGATCTCCTTTTCATCACAAACTGTAATCTGTGTCTTTTTTTGTTGTTTATATTTTCCCTAGTTGTCTGTATACATTATTTTTTACGACCTACCATTCATGCCTGGGCGGTAAAAATTGGATTATAACGCTATAATTCGAAATTTGACTCAATCTGTAATGGACATCTGTAGTGGACACTGTACTTATAACCGAATGTATAGCATTATACGTATAAATAAACAAACAAATAATTTCTTAAGATAGTCTTGTTTCCGATATTTTTCCCTTGACGTTTCAAGAAGTTTTGTGGTTTCCCGAATTTAAAGAATATAAGACTCCAGGACGAGTCTTGTTTGTGGAAAGGAAAGAATGCGATAAGTTAAGTGTCTTTACTATCATTTGCTGGTGGGTTAACCCCTTAGGTTAATTAATAGAACATTCGCTTGGCATGCATTAAGTTTCGAATTCAGCTCTGACCCGTGGAAGAAAAACAACGACAAATAAACTGGAATACAGCTTCCCTATCTCTGTGATCTTGTATTTGCGCCAGATGTTACAACTTGAAATAATGGTGTCAGTATTAAGTTAGTTCTACGATCATGTTGATAACTTCGATTTGTCAGTGTGGTTGTTGTCTATTTGGATGTCTCTAATGGATGCTGATTGTGCCTCATTTGTAACGAAAGTATGGGAGTATTCACATTGGTTATTGAATTTATTAATTAGGCTAAATCAAGTACATATGATCATTGTTTGATCTAGATTCATTATATAGATGATAATTGTCTTATCTATATTAACTCTACGTTGGTACTGTTCAATTTGGCTTAATTTTATGTGACCATTGTTCTGTATGGATCCATTACATATAATTTATTTAATCTTAACTAACTATATGTATTGTGACTGTTTAATCTAGATTAATATATGGTTACTGTTGAACTTGGATTGATCATATGTAGCCATTGTTTAATCTGGTTTAATTATACAAAATTGTTGTTTAATTTAGGTTAATTTAATTACAATATGGTCATTATTTAATCTGAAGTCACTCCTTAATGAAATCTCTTATGCGAAAATGTTTCATTTTCAATGAAAAAGGGGATTGACAAAATATTGAGTAATTAACTCCCTTAATGTTGAGGAATGGAAGCCATTTTTTTCAATTTTTTTCTGGGGGAGAGGCTGTCATGTTCTGGTGGTTCTGGCATTCCACTCCTAGTCTGCATGGCGCGAGACCTATACCTGGCGCCAAACACGCTCGTCCCTTTCATCCATGGGGTGTTGTTATAGTGACAGTCCGTTCAGTTTTCTGCGGGTAAAGGATAGATTAGGAGTCTAATGCCATCTGATTGTCTTTCTTATGGTTTGAAGTTCCAAATTAGAAACGGTGACAAATACCAAAAGTGTCTTTGACACAAAGTTTTGTCTCAGATTCAGACGCTCCAAAAAATCCAACTTTCGCCAATCAGATCAGGTATCTTGATATTTTCCCAAGAAAATTGCTTCAGTTATTTACAGAAACGTGTGAAGGTTTAAACGTATTAAAGAATAGTTTATTTGTTGTTAAGCCCAAAAGTGCACAATATAATATCTGTGTACTGTGCCCACTGTGGGTATCGAACCCGATTTCTCGCGTTAAAAACCATGACTAGCTGCTGAGCCACCGAGAGGGTTAATACACAACAGAGGAGACAATGTAGCAGGTGTTTGTTGTTAACTTGCATTCATGTTTTGTTTTGATTTTTTACGCCAGAATTAAATTGATTTTTGTGCTTTTTCAGACTAGGGGAAAAATGTTTGAAATGCTTTGTATGTGATCATTAAGCACATAAGGGTGAGGCGCAGCTGTCGCGTTAGGGACGTTTACACATGAGTAGGAACTCTTCTCGGCCCTGAGCGATCGACAACATGCACCCCTTGCTGTCTTGTCTCTTGCAGTGGAAAGAAGATGAGGGGGTGGAAAAGAGGGGTAGTTAACTTCTACCCCAATCTCATTAGTCCTGACCCCAAAACATTCCCGGCACTTACAGTTGTTCTCGAGATGGGCGCTTGACACAAGTACTGTTTAAAAAAAAAAAAAAGCCAAAACACACATCTAGACATATCAAGATTTGTTGGATGGGTTTTATGACGGAAGTGATTTTCTCGCGTCGTAACTATCTTGGAAGTATTCTGAGCCTAGGATGGGACATATGGTGGGATCTTCAGCCCCTGGGTCGTGATAGTCTCGTTCCCATGGTGGTTGATGACACTATGATGTATGTACGTGTGTATTTATTTTTAGTTTCCTCACGTCTTCAAATTAAATAGAAGATTAATAATCCAGGTTTCAAGATATGATTAAAAAAAACAAAAAGGATGAAATTGTTTCATCCTTTATTTTCATATTCGTCATCATTGAGGATTTTATTATGAAGCTCAGAAGAGATCGAAAACCATTTGTTTTAGAGCTGGTTCTCAGGAGTGTACAATAGAACAATATTCACAAGAATTTTACATTTTGTAGGAATCGACCAATAAGAACTCGCATACGAATATCTTTTGAGGGTCGAATGCCATTCATCCGAGTTGATAATTTGCTCTAGAGATTTCATTTGTTGGTATAATAACGCGTTTGTTCTAATTCGCTAGGAATTTACAACTTCAACAATAAGATTCAGGTGGTAACTTGGCCTGTTTCTCATTCATCATTTAAGGTATCATTAACGCACGCCATGCTCTAATTCGCTAGGAATGTACAACTTAACTAAAAGAGATTTGGGTGATAACTTGGTCTTTTTTTTTCCATTCATCATTTTAGGTATCTAACACACGCCACGTTTAAATAACCACAGAGTAAAACTCAAAAATGAAAGAAAAGAATAAAAAAAAAAGCAGATATTCGGTGAACTGAACTCTTCCATGGTTTTGCTTTTAACAGTACGTGAAATATTAGGGTTCTCAGTATTTATCATAATGTTGTCACTCTTAGGTTTCACATGTCTCTTGGAAGGATTTCTCATTCTGGAAATTCCTACTAGTATCTTTATACATCAGTAAACTTTCTTGGGTTTGGTTAGAAGAGGAAAAGAGAGTTGACTCGTACAAGAGATAATGTATTCAGTTGTTACTGAGAAACATTTGTTTATATAAACCCACAAAATGGATTTTATTTCGTTAATGTATTTTTATAATATTGTATTTGATATTCTTGTTGTTGCATCTGTTGATATATTTTATGTTTACTCACTGTTTTGTTAAATGACTAGGAACTGAGCCAACAATTAAATAAATTGTGTTTGGCTGTAAAGTTACTGTTTATAAGTGAGTGTACAATTTTTATTTCCAGTTTGTGATCTTTAAAAAGAACTGGATTCTTGATGGATTATTGTTTATCAAAGGGATTATTTGTGGAAAATTAATTCTGCGATGGGTTTGGGAGCTAGTTGGTAGTTATCCCTTATGGAAGCAGCGAGTAAAATCTTTTTATTTCTTCTTGTTTATATTAAACCTTTCACAGATTAGCCTTCGGGTTTTCAATGTACGCTACACCCTTGCTTCCATAAAGGATAGTATATTAAAACTTTAATAGAGAACGCCATTTTCTACAGCTATACTTCTCTGTGGTATTGTTGTTATAACAGCTGTACGTTCTGTATTTTGAGAAACTTTTATAGCCTATAAAACTTCATTTGCTCTTTTTTTTTTTTTCCCCATTGAGGTTCACAGAATATCCTGCAACTGTGTTTTACACGTTAAGAAAAGCCAGAAAACAAACATTTATCAAAATAAACTAAGAATGCTTAGCATTTATGGGGAAGGGGGTATTTTCAATTACCAATAAGGCAACCTAAAATTATGTAGGCGTGTGAATAATGTTACGACCCGTGCCAAAATATTTTCAAGTTTACCTTTGGTCCAATTTGTGTTATGGAATAATGATTTAGGCACAAGTTGTAACATTATTTACACCTAAATTATTTTAGGTCATTTTATTGGTGATTCCAAAAGGATCTTAAAGAACAATCCATAAGTGTTTGTTATATACGAAGCACTAGTATAAGAGGCCTGACTGTATTTCTTTGGTTTCCTAGCCCAATCTGTGCTGATGAGCCTTGAATAAGCGAAACTGCAGTCCACATCAGAAGATAAGACCAATCAAAGAAAGCATTAAGCTTCTACGTCACAGGTTCTCTTTTCAATTTTATCTTTGATGTGAAAAAAATGTGTAACATATGTTCATATAAGATTATCTTGATAAAACTCTGTAATAACACAAGGGGAACCCTTGCATTCGCATTAATAATTCAATAGTTAAAGACCATAACTCTTACATATAGTTGCATAAAACAAACACAAGGAATAGCCACATATGCATTGTCAAATGCGAAGTGAAACATGTTTCGGTACATGTCAGTGGTATACCATTTATCATATACATATCAAGAACAGCCACACGTGCACCATGAATGAACAAATGGTCGGGTCTGCAGTACACACCAATGATACACCATTTGTCAAACACATTCCAAGAACAGCCACACGTGCACTTTCAATCATTAAATGCGTGACGTCTTAGTGCATATCATTGATAATACTGACTGTTTTTCACCTGATATAATGAAACAGGACCAACGTCTTCAGAAACATATGATGTCATCTGATGTTATTGAACACACCCAGTTATTACTTATGACGATCAACAACTAGAAGCAACAAACCAAAAAAATGTCTCGTTATTCATTGACAGTTACGACTGAATGTTCTATAGTCGATAAGCTAGGAATAAATGCAGTGGCGTAAGGGGGGTGCGAGGGAGAGGTCCACCCTAGTTGACAGTCAGGATGAGGGTGCCATCGGGAAAGCTGAAATATCAGTACAAATTTTCAAACCAAATGAAGAATTCTACAAAGTAAGAAAATAAAAATGTGCCTGTATGAAGATGTGTCAGTGCTTACATGCTTAATATAGTAAACATCATTTCAGAATTACATCAACAACTATAGTACTATTCCACACTTAATTAGTACTAATGATTATTGCCTTAGTCAAATCATCTTAGTTTAAGTATCTTTACAAGATAATTCAATTGAGAGATAGCAAGAATTGGACAATGGTGATAAATCTTCTAAAAGCAGTGAAACTGTTGAAGAAGGAAACACCAGCAGAAGAAAGACTCTGAAGAAGAAGAGATCGATAGATTTTCAATTTATTCTGATGTCGCTGCTTGGCTAATCATGGTTCCAAATTACTTAAGAGTTTATCTTAATAAGAGGGGAAGTGAACTCTTCCAAAATAAAGATAGACCTTTTAGTGCAGTTCAAAGAGAAGGAGAGAAATCCAAAGGGAAGAGTTGTCAGCTGACCACTGCATGGTTCTATGAGGCTCTGCCAAATGGGGAGAAAGTTTTGAGAATATGGACGGTATTTTCTTCATCAAAAGAATTTTGCTGCAGACTGTTTACTCTTAATGACAAAGGAATTGGAATGTCCAGTTTTGTTATTGAGTTTCAACTATGGTGGAAGCTAAACCCAAAGATTCTGACTATGATCAGCATCTATCATGCCTGATCTTGAGAACAGGGTTTAATCTAAAAAAAAACCAACAATTAAGTTTACCAAGCAGCATTGGTAAAGGATATAAAGAATGGGGGGGGGATATTTCACATCGCCTCTTGGACGTAGCTTTGTTTCTGGCTCACCAGAATCTCCCTTTTCGTGTTCACAAAAAGGACATGTCATCAGCAAATAAAGGAAACTACATGGAATTGGAAGAGTTGCTGTCAAATTATGATCCAGTTTTGAAAGAACATTTTGGAAGAATTAAGCATTCTATCCCATTTGAGAGAAAAGTAGCTTCATATTTATCTATAAAGATTCAGAACGAGTAACTACGTCAAAGAGAAAATAGTGGCTGGTATCAAAAAAGGAAATTATTTTGGGATTCTTTTTCACAGCACTTCTGATGTATCCCACACTAATCAGATATGTGAAGTTTTCAGATATGTCCATATTGAATGTGACAAAGTTAAAGTAAAGGAATAATTCTTGGCTTTCTTTCCTATTGCCCGAAAGACTGCTTCCGAGTTCATTGAGGGAACCCTGAGACATCGGGAGAGGGATGGACTGGACATAAACCTGTGGTCAAGGACATGGCAACGCTGCAACTATGGCTGCGATTTATGGTGATGTTCAATCAAAGATCAGAGAGATTAACCCCAAGGCTTTGTTCGTGCCTTGTGCAAATCAATCTCTGAACCGTTGCAGAGTGCACTCATTTGGAAAATGTATTCGTGACTTTTTTGCGGAATCTTGGAAGAGGGTCTATTCCTTCTTTTCAATCTCATCTCATCGGTGGGAAATGCTGATGGAGAATGTAGGCATGACAATCAAAAGATTTTCCCAGACCATATAGATTGTTAATCATGACGCTGTGAATCCAGTGACGGCAAATTTGGAGAAGCTGACATCAACTCTTGCGATCCCCAAGAAAATGTGGACAAAAGTGGATCACTCAGATTTTGCTGTTTACTGTATGTGATTTCTCTTTTTGGAGTTACCTATCTTTCTGGTGTGAAGTCCTGGAAAAAAAAATCAGTCTTACCCAAAAGTATTTGCAAAATTTGGAATCAGCCTTGAAAAATGCATTGGGAAACTCCAAGCTCTAAAACTAGTTCTTGAAGATCAGCGCAATGAAACTTTGGAGAGGACCATTCTTTATGCAATTACAAAGTGTGAAGAAATGGATATTTCTATCGATAGAAGAGGGGAGAGTAAAGGCTTCGAAAAAAAGATGCCAGAAGGATGCTGGTCTCACATTGACAGAGGAACTAAAAAAAGTTGTGTTTTAATATTTTGGTCGTTTTCGTCAAGGGCAATGGATCATATTCTGTCAATTTTTGCAACAGAAGAAAACTTTGGAAGTGTATTTCAAATGTGACTCAGATTTTCGATGAATTCGCTGATGAAGAAATATATCAGTGTGCAAATTGGACGATTTCGGAGACATTTGGAAGCTGTCAAAATCAGCGTTGAAGAGGCAGAGAAATAGATACTATTGCAGTTTTTGGAGTTTATTGAGAAATTAGAATTTTGTAAATCACTGTCAAGCTTGTCACTGAGTTTGAGATTCTTGACTGTTTGTGTGTCTATTGCTTCATGTGAAAAGTTTTTTCCAAACTGAACTTGATAAAAAAAAAATCCTTTCACTCGAACATAAGTCAGACAAGATTGACAAATCTGGCTTTACTTTCAATTGAACACGAATATGCAAAGAAGGGGAATTTTGATGAGGTTATTGATCAATTTGTAGAAATTGTGATTCGAAAACGGAGACTATGAATCTTTTCTGTGTACCTTTTGAAGAAATGGCTGAGCGTTCAGAGTGGATTTCCTGTGTTTTTGTGTAAAATAAAATGCAGTACTGCACTATTTAAAATATACTTGCAAACAGAATATATTTCTGTGTGTGTGTAAATTTTAAAATTATTTATAGGGGTGCGGAAAAAAGGATCAGCCCCGGGAGCCAAATACTTTAGGTACGCCCCTGAGTAAATGTCAACGGGAGGGTTTTTTTTTCTGTGGGTTTATTATTCGGCCACATATGAAGGGTACAGATGCTCTAAAACTGAAATATAATTTTATTACAAGCATTATTACCGTATGTAATTTTATTATTTCCAGACTTTCTGTTACCTCCCTCCAATGGCACAGCATCACGATACTCGTAGTGTGCAGGCCACAGATAGTCCTTTGTGTAGCTTTGTGTTTGTTTAATAATAAACAAATAATCTTATTTCAATACAACATCCAATTTTTTATACATCACTAAAGATATTAGGGTAAGGGAGAGACACTATACTTAGCTTTGTTTAATATTTAGCGTTTCTTCCTCCCCTTTTTGAGGTAGAAATTGAGAAAGCTTGACAGCATGCAGAGCATCAGTCATACGAGTCTTTCTTTTTAATATGCAGATATTACAAAATTACAAGCCATATTGAGGTTATATAGACTCAAACCACTGGAGTAGAAAAAGAACACAAAAACTATTGGACAATGGAAATAATACGAAACGCAGTAGTTTTGTTAAAACTCGCGTACTTTAAAATGATAATCTCAGAAACGACTTCTTTTACAGGAGCGACACCTCACTTGATGCACGTTGAGATGTGCAAGTTTTATTGAGTAAAGTTTGAATGTAGTACATTGTTTCAAAGCCGTATTACAAGACGTATCAGTCGCTTTAAACCCAAACTGGTATTGATTATATTATCCCTGTTTTAACGAAATGAGATTGATTTCAATAAAGTATGTATCAGGGTGCAGAATACTGCAAGGAAGAAGAATCATTGTACAAAACAAATGATGACTTCAGTCGTTTCATTCATGCTGCTAATTAGAAACGGAAGAAAGCTCATTAGGGCATTTTGTGACAGTTTTCACATGAATTATATTCAACGCAAGAGACCAACTTGTATCGGCCATATGCTGTCAGTAAGTACACTGTACAGAACAATATATAATTGGAATTTATGTTACAGCCATGGCTAGACAAAATCATACAAACAGAATGTTATAAAATCATGTCAGTCGCCCACTTAATTTATGTCATCTAAACCATCGTGATGTGAGTTATAAATGACTGGTTATTTAGTCTACACTTGTAAATGAACTTTTGACAAAGCTGATTTTGCATCTTGGTTATTGTGGTTCATCATATTCTATTTATATGTGAATCATGGTCACTTTATGAGTCCTTTGTAAAGTTTTTCTTTTTAGTGTGATTAGACTTTTAATAATGAGAACTTTCTCCACAAGTTAGCCCTAAAGTAAATGGAAACCATTGTGACCTTATATTTCTATTACTTTCGTACTTTTTCTGTGTCATTATTTCCTTTCTTTCTAGAAAATATGTATGCTAGCTCGTAAGCGGATCCAAGGGTTATAATTATTTTGTAACGATTATGTGTTTAACAGTTTTGCAGCGAGTGTATTAACAGGATATTTTGTGAAACAGCTGTTATTTAGTATTTAAATATCTATGACTTAGAGGAACATTCTTGATCATTTCCGGTCGCAATTACTCCTTTAATGAATTAAGCGCGCGTGTGTGTGTGTGTGTGTTTTCTTATGACAAAGTCACATCGGGATATCTGCTGAGTTTACCGAGGGGAATCGAACTCCTAATTTCAACCTTGTAAACCAATAGACTTACCGTTGTACTAGCGCGGGACAATGAATTACACATCATGTCGAAAAGAAAACATACTGAAATGAAACGGTGTTCGCTTGTTTTATTTTGACTGACGACAACCATACTCGCAGCAAAATTACAAAAAAAATGAAATGGTTGTTTTACTGTTGCATGACTTTAAACAATTTTTAATGTATATCTAAAGTATTTCTCACTGAACTAAGCACAACTAGAAATATTTCAACATCGGGTATTGATGTTCCAATCAAGTATAGTAGCGCCATCTATTAGCTGACCTTGAATTGTGCGCAGAAAATGGTAGATAGTCTTTCGTATAAATAAATTACTAGGACTAGCTAGAATGGCGAAAGTTTCTACGATGAAAATTTACTGATTTATCATTTTAATTTTAAAGTATATTACCTCCGTTCCAGTAAAAGACAAATATCTGACAAATAAAAATAAACTTTTGACATATGTTTCATACCCGAAAGGTGTGTGTTTTCTTAGAGCAAAGCCACATGGGCTATCTGCTGAGCCCACCGAGGGGAATCGAACCCCTCCTTTTACCATTGTAAATTTGGAGACATACCGCTGTACTAACGGGGGACCGCTCGAAACGGGTTTTGTTGATAGAAAAGTATTGAAGAGTCTCTTTGAAGGTTTATTGAAGCCCTTAGAGCAGTGGTTCCCAACCTTTTTTATGCCCCGCACCCCTAAAAAATTTTAATGTGTTCTCGCACCCATCACAGTTATTATTTATTTAAGAACAAAGGTGAAGGTGGCCAAAATAAATGTTATCTCGCACCCCCTGGAACGCTATCTCACACACCCAAGGGGTGCGAGCGTCCCTGGTTGGGAACCATTGCCTTAGAGGTACTTATCTTACAATTATATTTTAATGCTTATTGATACCATATATTTTTTAAAATCACTATCTTATAGTTGTTATACGTTTCCAAGTATCTTAATATAGACGCTAAAAATCGACAGTTAGGTCCAGAATTTAAATATGCTTCGTTCGCGATGTACTGTTTTACCCGCTAGGGGAATAAAATATTACACACTTTCCGTAATTTGTGGCAGTGGACCCGACGTTTTGTTAACAGTGTAAGGTTGATTTAAAAGGAAGAGTTGATTCTGTAATGGAAGAGAAAACAAAAATAGGTGAAATAACGAAAACAAAGGAGTGGCTTTTTACATAACTTAAAAAAATAATTAACAAGAATGTATTCAATAATTCATTAATACTTTCTTCAGATTTTCATGGTTCAAAAAAGAAACACATGGTGGCCAGAGCACAAAATAGTCCGTTGTGTAACTTCGTGCTTAATTACAAACAAAACAACAATAAAAAAATCAAAAAGAAAAAGAGGGAGAAAAGAGTGAACGTATTTTGACAATATTAATACCACCAATTAGAAGTATCGACATAATTTTGACAATATTCATACCACCAATTAGAAGAATCGACATAATTTTGACAATATTGATACCACCAATTAGCAGTATCGATGATAAGCAAGCTGTTGTCCTCTTAAGAAAATATAAAGGTAAACCAGAGTTTCCCAGAGTATGTACGAATGATGTAACATATCTTTAAGTTTTTAGATATAACATTATCGTAAATCTGTAATGGATTATAACCCTTAAGATCCTGGAGCAAAATGTATGTTTATGTTAATAATGTGCCTTTCCTCATCGATGGTCTAACGGCATGTCTGAGGGCTTATAACGCCAAAAATCGAGTTTTGATACCCACAGTCAGTAGAGCAAAACGTTAAGAAATGCATTCTTTCGTTATAAATATTATCGAATTACGTTATTGTTAAGACTCAATTTGCCAACTTCTGTTTTATATACTTTTACTAGGAATGGATGATTTTCTTTTTGCTTTTCACAATATCCATTAAGAAGCAAAACGGAACGTTCGGTGAAAATGATTAATTTTCTATGTGTAATACATAATGGTCCCCAACATCAATTAGTGGGACTAATGAAAATGTTGACGTCAGTTTTGCTTCCATTTATTTGTCTCTTAGTAGGGGGCTGTGTGGCCAACAGAATAATGGAGGTTTGTGAAATCGGGTGCACGTGGACTTAAGACAAAGGTGTTTAAAAATCTTTTGTAGTCCGCATGTAATTCGTGGTTTAGCATATACTGATCAAACTTCTAATTATGGACACAGATTCTGTGTTTCTATTGTTACGTGAAAGTTCATGAGACCAATATATGGTTATGGAAAAGTTTCAAGTATGAATATTCATGTCTTAATAAGCGTCTGATCATCTCGTCGGTGTAGGCCGAGCGTGGCCAACTTGTTAGTGTGCCATATTGTAAATCCGAATATCTATGGTACGCGTCCTTTGTGGAGAACCGCAATCCACATTTTCATGGCTGGGGGTGCGTTATAAAAGTGGCGGTCAAATCCTACTGTTTGATTAGTGTATCCCGCTGTTTAGCCCAAGAGCTGGTTATGGGTGCTATTGACTAGTTGCTTGATCTCTGGTTTATCTTTAGGAATTTGGGACGATCAGCGATGACATCATCCGAAAAAATAAAAGTACTCGTTAGTGCAAGCTAACCATCGGAAGTATTGTCTTAAGATACGTGTTACTGTCTGACAGGAAGGGAGTCACGTATTTGTTCATTTACTAATCCAATTAATTTTATTTCTAACACTAATGCTGTATAGATACGTACAGAGAACACATGTGAACAACAAATCATTATCTTATATCAGCTTTGATTTCCACATTTATATTGGAATAATTCAAACGACGAAAATCTTAGAAACGCAAGTATTTCTTTTTAACGCCGAGATTGGATTTATTTCCTGCAAACTCAAGTATATTGAGTTCTAAACAAGAGCTGTTTAACATAAAAGCGTACAGAGAAATAATGGTATGTTAAACTATAAGTGTCTTTTTGCTTCCTGCCGTAGCAAATAATTTAATATCATATGTAGTTTGTATCTTAGACGCAACAATACAATGTTTTAAATTTCTAAGGGAATTCTGTTGAGAAACCGATAAATGCGATTCGACTCGTGCTAATTCAGCCGTGGAGCTTACTTTCGTATGGCATGAACGGTGTTGTTTGCTATTGTCTGTTGTATCCAATATCATCTTGAACATATAATTATGTTGCGGCTTTCACATAGATGGTGATACTTCTGGATTCATATAATCCTTTCTGGGAGTTATAGATACTGTGGATCGTGAAAGCTGTTTTTGTGCTTTCAAAGAGCCAACACCAGTCTGAAACGTTTTATCTACGTTTTTTATTTTAACAGTCCACTGGATACAGCCATATTTATTTTAACAGTCCACTGGATACAGGCATATTTATTTTCCTGCTTAACGATTTCATTTTTTCTTACAGATGCATCAGTACTGTTCATTTTTACTTAATTTATCACATCGAGTGAAAGCAATTATTAATATCTTTTTACCGTCACCAGCACGGTTGACAAATAATTTTATTTTCAGTTTTCCGCTGTAAATGGCCCAACATGGCAAGGTGGTTAGGGCGCTCGAATCGTAATCTGAGGGTCGTTGGTTCAAATCACCGTCGCACCAAACATGTTAGCCCTTTCAGCTGTGGAGGCGTTATAATATCGGTCAATCCCACTATTCGTTGGTAAAAGAGTAGCCCAAGAGTTGGCGGTGGGTGGTGATGACTTGTTGCCTTTCCTTTAATTTTACACTGCTGAATTAGGGACGACTAGCGCAGATAGCCCTTGTATAGTTTTGCGTGAAATTAAAACCAAACCAAATCAAACCCACTGTTCGTTGGCTAAAAAAAATAGTCCAAGAGTTGGCGGTGGGTGGCATTCTCTAGATTTTTGTTTACTACTAAATTAGGGACGGCTAACGCAGATAGCCCTCGTGTAGCTTTACACAAAACTGAAAAGATACAAACAAAATACACTTGCTCTTTTACACCTAGAACTTTTATAAGGTAACAGTGAATTTGTTTTAATCTGAAAGCTGGAACGTCCTAACTGTACTCGTGCATTAATTAGATCGACTTAACGCAAAACAGAACTTCAAAAAGTTCTTTTTTGTGTGTTTGTTGATAATTTATTTCACTGTGACGTATATAATGGTTTTTTACTAATAAACTATGTTTGAAAAATAAAACTTATTTAACTATATGAATATTGCTCTTCAAGAGGCTTTATGTTAACCTCCAGACATGTAGTTCCTCCCGATGGCATTGCGTTTGAAATGGCTAGTAATCGCCTAGAGTCATATATTTACCTACATTACCTAGGATATGGGTTGGTCCTGTGCCTGAGCTCTGGATTTGAGAGCAGAATTCGAATCCATGTGATATCACAAAACCTTCTCCGCTCTTTAATCTGGGGGCAGGTGGTATAGAGCTACTGACTGGGTTGTATTTCCTCATATCAGTAGTTTAAAATTAGGGATGGCGGCGGTTAGTTTTAGTACATTTGCCATAAAAATAAACAATATCTTTTATAATCTAATGTGTGGAATAAATTGGTGTAGGTTTTGATGTTTATTCTTTAGCATTATATATTAAATTTTGTTATTAAGCGATAAAATATAAGATTATATAAATAGTGTCGTTTATTGAGAATGAATGAGGATCCTTGGCATGTTACACATGATATCCACGATTTTGAATAAATAAATGATCCGTCCATTTGCCAATTCACGTAGCGCAAAAACAATCTTTTTAAAACTTCCACGTTTATTTCAAGGGCTGAATAGAAATATACCTTTAAACTCGTGTTTAGCACTCATGTATTTGTGGGTTGTGCTTTGCAATATTGATATTGTATCACCCCTAACAAACTCTCTTAAAAAATATATTATAAACTTGGAAAAAGATGTAACAAATAATTCCTTTTGTGCTGTCTGTCTTACATTGCTCCAGTGGTAAGCTTGAGGCCTAATAACGCTAACATTGTGGTTTGGTCATCACGATGGGCATAACATGGGCAACTCATTGTGTAGTTTTTGTGCTAAAAAACAAACAAATTAATTCACTCTCTGTGTTTTTAATATAAAATCATATTATGCTATCTGCTGTGTTTATCGATTGCAATCGAATTCCTGATTTTAATGTAAATTCCAGCGGAGGACGAATTCATTTTAGTGATAACACATTCATTTTGGAAAGCAAAACTATTTGGATTTCATAGAAGTTGTATATATGAAACTTGAATAACTTTGAGTAATTTGATAAGCATTTCATGTTTTATTCATGATAGTTCCTTAAACACCTATACATATAGATACTCATTGTTTTATGCTTATATCCAAATAAAATCTTTGAATATTCTAACAATTTTAGATGTCAATTCGTGAAATCGTAACTGACCTACAGAAACCTTGTAGGTCAAACAACCCAACGTGTTATGACGTCTTCCTACACCACTGGATGCTGTGTGTGACTGACAGTTGAGGTTATGGTTATCTGTTATCTTGCTCCTTCCATGTTATTAGGCTGACAATTTCTATTCTTTAGGATTCTCACTATTCGTTTTGATGCTACCTTTTCTATAAACTTTGTTTGACATTGCTATTACTCTACATCCTGTCAGTGTAAGATGCTTATTGACAATAATGATATTGAGCATTCGCTGAAGCTCTTTTCTATTCCTTTCTCCATCAATGACATTTTAATATTTTCAGATAGGTTTGTTTTCTCATCCATGGGGAATGGGGAAGAGTTTTAAGAATCTGGTGCAGAACACCTCTTTATTGCTCGAAGAATTATCTCCAATTCACTAATACTGTGAGTCAGCTCCATGCTGAAATCTCGTTAATTCACTAACACTGTGAGTCAGCTCCATGCTGAAATCTCGTTAATTCACTAACACTGTGAGTCAGCTCCATGCTGAAATCTCGTTAATTCACTAACACTGTGAGTCAGCTCCATGCTGAACTCGCGTTAATTCACTAACACTGTGAGTCAGCTCCATGCTGAACTCGCGTTAATTCACTAACACTGTGAGTCAGCTCCATGCTGAACTCGCGTTAATTCACTAACACTGTGAGTCAGCTCCATGCTGAACTCGCGTTAATTCACTAACACTGAGTCAGCTCCATGCTGAACTCGCGTTAATTCACTAACACTGTGAGTCAGCTCCATGCTGAACTCGCGTTAATTCACTAATACTGTGAGTCAGCTCCATGCTGAACTCGCGTTAATTCACTAACACTGTGAGTCAGCTCCATGCTGAACTCGCGTTAATTCACTAACACTGTGAGTCAGCTCCATGCTGAACTCGCGTTAATTCACTAACACTGTGAGTCAGCTCCATGCTGAACTCGCGTTCATTCACTAACACTGTGAGTCAGCTCCATGCTGAACTCGCGTTAATTCACTAACACTGTGAGTCAGCTCCATGCTGAACTCGCGTTAATTCACTAACACTGTGAGTCAGCTCCATGCTGAACTCGCGTTCATTCACTAACACTGTGAGTCAGCTCCATGCTGAACTCGCGTTCATTCACTAATACTGTGAGTCAGCTCCATGCTGAATTCGCGTTCATTCACTAATACTGTGAGTCAGCTCCATGCTGAACTCGCGTTCATTCACTAACACTGTGAGTCAGCTCCATGCTGAACTCGCGTTCATTCACTAACACTGTGAGTCAGCTCCATGCTGAACTCGCGTTCATTCACTAACACTGTGAGTCAGCTCCATGCTGAACTCGCGTTCATTCACTAACACTGTGAGTCAGCTCCATGCTGAACTCGCGTTCATTCACTAACACTGTGAGTCAGCTCCATGCTGAACTCGCGTTCATTCACTAACACTGTGAGTCAGCTCCATGCTGAACTCGCGTTCATTCACTAACACTGTGAGTCAGCTCCATGCTGAACTCGCGTTCATTCACTAACACTGTGAGTCAGCTCCATGCTGAACTCGCGTTCATTCACTAACACTGTGAGTCAGCTCCATGCTGAACTCGCGTTCATTCACTAACACTGTGAGTCAGCTCCATGCTGAACTCGCGTTCATTCACTAACACTGTGAGTCAGCTCCATGCTGAACTCGCGTTCATTCACTAACACTGTGAGTCAGCTCCATGCTGAACTCGCGTTCATTCACTAACACTGTGAGTCAGCTCCATGCTGAACTCGCGTTCATTCACTAATACTGTGAGTCAGCTCCATGCTGAACTCGCGTTCATTCAATAATACTGTGAGTCAGCTCCATGCTGAACTCTCGTTAATTCTTGTCATGCCCGTCTTAGAGAAACCAGTGTTATCTCATAGGTGCGTCACACATTACCATTTTCATCATCAGTTTTAAACGATTCACCATTCAGTCCTTAACATACATCTATCAGATATTCTTTTCATAATATTTGCCAGTTTACAAAACTGGTTTAATATACTTTGCATCCATTGGATTACACTGTTGACAGCAATTGTCCATTTCTTGCTTGATTGCAGCGTATGCTTTATTGGCTTCAATTTTCTATTTCCATCTTGCCTGTTTTTTGAGACTCTCATTTAGATTTATTGTGACTGCTTTCTAAAACGCACCCATTTCTTACCATCCTCATTCATTCAGTCACGTGGATCATGTTCTTTATGGAAGCCTGTAGCTCAAAAGTTTATAAGAAGGGTTTATTAAGTTTATTTACTTAACTCGGTGAAAGTAGCAGGTGGAACTGTCTATGTCTGAGTCAGAATCATCCTCTATTTTTGCTATTCTTGTGAGAGGCATAATTACTGAGTATAATGCGTAGATGGTTTGAAGCGCCTCATCCAAAGATCATCCGCTCACATTTCAGCCACACAGGCCTCCGGACTTTAAAATCGATTGTAATAACGAGACCTCTGCTTATATTTACAAGAGCACTGAACAAACTAAAATTAAAGAATGGGTTAAACATTTGCTAAGTTTATTTTTATTTGACGGGGATGGTGTTTCGAGCCAGAGCTAATCGTTGGATCGTATAATTTACAACCAATCTGTTTGTATGGTGTATGATCTTCAGGCTAGCTGACAGTCTCTGTTCTCACTGTGTTCTGTATTGGACATAAATAAACGATGGCTAAAAATATTTTGATGCCTTTGCTATACGCTTTCTCCAGTAACATTGTTTGTGTGACATTATGATATTATTGTTCTTATCCGATAGTTTTCCAGTGATGACTATTTTAATTTTGTGGCTCCGAACGTTCCACTATATATTCTCAACACTTCCCTATCTTTCTTTTCCTCGCCTTCGTGCATTTCCCCTTCTTCCCTTCTCCCTCGAGGTACGTACGTCATTCACGATTTAAGTTGTGTGAACTCGTACTTTAATGTTCACACTGCAGTGACAACCGTTAACTTGGAGTTGGAATCAGATCGATCGCACGCAGCCGCTGTTTCTCACTGCCTATGTCAGGCAAACAGACATCTCACGTCTGTTGAAGTCAGGGTGTAGGACTCCCTTCCCTAGATGTAAAACCTATAGTGTTATAGTTGACAGCATATTGCTACTTATATGTATGTATGTGTGTGTGTTTTTATTTAGTTATTTTTACTTTATAAATATATGTTTTCATTTTTATTTTATCTAACCTTTCACCGTTTCGTTCATTTCTTTCATTGTAAATAAGAGGGGATAATGTCTTAAAAATCTCTACAAAAGAACAGATAAACATAAGATCAAACTAAGTATATTAGTATATTAATCTAATACAACTTAATTTCATATTTTTGTTTTTTTTCTTGCACTGAATATAGATATTGTAATATTTAGTGAAAGTAACAGCACTGTTCCATATTGTCGTTGTTTGTCACTTAGCAAGGAGATACACAAAGGATTATCTGCGCTCTGTCCACCACGGGTATCGAAACCCGATTTCTAGCAACGTGAGTCCTCAGACATATCGCTGCACTACTAGAGGGCGTATTGTTCCATTTTTACTATCTCTCTACTCCCATAGTAACTTTTTAACAATGAACTAATAAGCTTAAATTCTATCTAATAATCTCCGAATTTTTTGACACAGAAGCTGCAAGGCGCAGACCTAATCCATTTGTGCTTTCAAATAAGCATTTTCTGAGAAGTTTTAAAGCAAATGCCAGAGGAAGAACAATTTAGCTTTGTTTCCTTTGTCATTATTAGCTACCAGGCTTATCAGACAAAACTCGACATAAATTTGAGGCAAGTATGATATAACTTAAAGTATTGCCAAACTTGTCTCTTAAACTTTCACTTTTAGTAGTACAGTTGGTATCCTAAGTCTCGCTGTGACTGGAGTATAGAGAAGTTATTCAAATTATTCAAACAATTTTAGTCATATCCAGTCATGATGTATTTAATATGCGCGACAGTTAAATACAAAAACGAGAAGGCCCGGCATAGCCAGATGGTTAAGGATACTCGTCTCGTAATTGGAGGGTCGTGGGTTCGAATCCCCGTTGCACCCAACATGTTTGTCCATGCAGCCATGGGGACGTTATTTACTGGTACAGGAGTAACCAAACAGTCGTCAATAATTTTGTACTTACATTTAAAGGATTTTGGAGATTTACCACGTCATTATAGTCAGTGTTACCACGCCTGTTCTTACTTTATATCTGACGACCATGCATCTTTGTGAAAGCCCTGCTACACTGTTTAAATTGCAAAAGACGTGTTATAATGCTATAATGTTTGAAGCATCCCACTCCTTCCTGCAAGACTTCCATAAGTCATCTGGTTTGGTTTGTTTTGAATTTCGCGCAAAGCTACTCAAGGGCTAGCTGGGCTAGCCGTTTCTAATTTAGCAGTATAAGACTAGAGGGAAGACAGCTAGTTACCACCACCCACCGCCAACTCTTGGGCTACTCTTTTACCAACGAACAGTGGGATTGACCGTCACATTATAACGCCCCTACGGCTGAAAGAGCGAGCATGTTTAGTGCGACGGGGATTCGAACCCGCGACCCTCAGATTACGAGTCGAACTCCATAACCCACCTGGCCTTGCCGGGCCAAACCATCTTGTATAAGGAGATGATGGTGTTTAGCACCCATTTTAAAGGTCCGATAGCAAAGAAATCCATAGATACTGCATCTGACGACTTGACTGACTTGACTCTTTTATTTTTCATTTTCTAGTGGCGTGGGTGAGTGAGTGTGAGTGTTTTCTTATAGCAAAGCTACATCGGACTATATGCTGAGTCCACCGAAGGAAATCGAACCCCTAATTTTAGCGTTGTAAATCCGTAGACTTACCGCTGTAGCAGTGGGGAACCTAGTTGCGTAGAAACGACTTGTGTCATTTTTCCAGATGGTAATTATTCTTGATTATGTTGCATTCTGTTGCCTGGTCCACATGGACGGTTTTTGTTGCTGTCTTTTATTACTTCTCACTTCTAACAGTTCGCTGCTCTTCATTCACTAAAGTCGGGGTATAATTTGTTATAGTTTTTTTCTGAATGGTTCTGGTACCTTAGATTAATTCATGTTTTTTGTTTTCAGTGCCACTGAGTAAATGAATATTTCCCTGTTGGAAATTCTAAATCCCCGATCTGAACACATTTTATGGTGTGTATACGAATAAATTGCACCGGAAAGAGTTGTTTCGTACCGTTCCATAAAGCGATCATTTTAAGTTGGCATTGCACAATTTTTGAAACGCCAACTAAACTAAATGTAGTTTTGATACAACCAGTTCCATCGAGATTTTATATTGGTTGTAGTTATCACATTACTTACATATTCAAGATCGTTTTAATATAACCTTTTCAACCTTCTGCACATTTTTGTTAGTCATATATATTTGACTGATATTTTGATATATAACAAAGTTAGAATACCATCAAAGTTTTAATTCTCAAAAGTTAAGAAATGACCTGTCTCATTTGCATTATTCCCACTTTGAATATCGACGAAATTGTTAGGAGGGTGTATGTTTATGGGTAGAATAATTATTCGCTTTTACGTAGATAAGGTTGTACAATACCTACCAGCATTCGAAGGTTTCGACTAACCCACCGATTCTGACAAATGGAAAACAGTTCGGTGTACCCATAGGTTTATAATAATCACAGATGCTTAAACGTGTAGCACGAATGTTTCAAAGAGAATTGAATCAGTTAGAAGCTATGTCGTCATGTCGTTGCGGTTCAAGATATTGTGTGTTTTTCTTATAGCAAAGCCACATCAGACTATCCGCTGAGCCCACCGAGGGGAATCGAACAGCTAATTTTAGCATTGTAAATCCGTAGACTTGCCACTGTACTAGCGGGAGGCTTAAGGATATTGCCTGTAAATATCTGTATATGAAATCGTGTCGTCGACATTCATACAAATGTGTAGCATAAATGTTTGAAGGAGAATTACATTAGCGGAAACGTAATTGTTTGTTTGTTTTTTGAATTTCGCGCAAAGCTACACGAGGGCTATCTGCGCTAGCCGTCCCTAATTTAACAGCGTAAGACTAGAGTGAAGGAGCTAGTCCTCACCACCCACCGCCAACTCTTTGGCTACTCTTTTACCAACGAATAGTGGGATTGACCTAACATTATAACGCCCTCACGGTTGAAAGGGCGAGCATGTTTGGTGTGACGGGGATTTGAACTCGCGATTCACGGATTACGAGTCGAGTGTCTTATCCACTTGACCATACCACGCCGAAACGCAACTGAAGACACGGATTTTAAGATCTTATCCATAAACCTTTTTGTAGGAAATCGTATTCTCTAAATTCATATTTTTGGATTTTACTGTTGTAAATCCTTAAACCTACTCTTTATCGCTTGAAGGACCAGAGGAGATACAGTAACGTCTTTAACCAATTTTGTGACTTACTCTAATAAACATGGTATAGCAAAATAATTGTCATATTTTATCTTGATTAATTACCAAAAATTCCACATCATTTCATAATTCCGTTTATAAGCTGTAACATATTAAGTAATATCTCTAGTAACAAAATATGCAATATGCTATTACGTCAGTGAGACTGCAGTTTGTAATGCGTAGTGGAGATATTATTATGAAATGCATTTCGATTTCCTTTCATAAGACAGACTTTTCGAAATGAGACTTGTTGACACATATAGATAAGACGATCGGTTGCTATAGGAACAATACAGTTAACAGCCACAAGTATTTGTTATTTTGTTTATCGAAGGTAAAAGATTATACAAGGAAAGCCTTTCAAAAGAAGAAAGTAGATAGTTTTAGATACTGAATCCAGAAGTTTTTTTAATTTTTTTTGTTGAAATCAATACGTTTATTTATATTTAGTATAACACCACTCACTGGGTCGACCTTTTAAGTGGCACAGCGATAAGTCTGCGGATTTATAAGGCTAAAAACCAGGGTTTTAATACCCGTGAAGCACAGCACAGATAGCCCATTGTGAAAGTTTGTTTAATTACATGCAAACAAACTACTGAGTCGACGTTTTATAAAATACATTACTGCGTTTATCTGTTGCTTAGTTTTCTAACTCTTCTGTTATATAGAATATTACACGTCTAGTTTAAAACTGTTAACGTCGATTAAAAATACACTTTGGTCTGTAATATGTACGAAATGGTAATTTATAAAAACTTCTGTTCTGAGGTCTGAGCCTATAGAAACTTTTATATTCCGTCTGACAAATCTTAGCATTATGTTTCATGTGTCCATGTATATACTGCAGTTTCCATGCATTCTCAGAGTTCCAAAGAACCCAACACATGCATTCTTATATTACACTCTCCCTTAGAGGATAATTTATATCACCATCCACTTGCTCTAACTGGTTTCTTTGTTTCTGTCTAGTGATAAAAAGATGTAATATTCATAACTGCCGGCTTTGATTCTCCTTTGGTGACCAATAAACTGGTTTCTTTGTTTCCTTGTAGTGACATAAAGATGCAAGTTTCACGACTGTCGGTTTTAGTTCCCTTTCGGTCACCGATAGAGGGCTAAGGCTATATAAAAAAAAAAAAAAAAAAGAGACGTGTAACCGTGTATGTCTTCCTTGTGGTTGTTACTTCTTAATTTCCTTTGAAAAAAAAAGAAAGAAGAGAAAGCTGAAGTTAGGTGTTCTTGAAAGGCCGATTGTACGCTGACTTGAACGAGTGGAAAGAAACGTTTTGCTTCGTATGAAACATAGTTTGCAACTAGGGTGGCGACAAGCAATTATAATACAGCATTCAGTTTTAGTATGCCAGCTGTATAATATCTTGGTGTATTTGAGTAAAAGATGAATACTTAACTCAAAAAGGCAATACAGCCGTATTTTGCTAGTTATCTTTTGTGAAATAAAACTCGCCTTACGACTCTCACGCTGTTGCTAAACGAATTTCGAATTCGAACTTGAGTGTTAATTAGACGTCCTTTATTTATACTTGATTATAAAGGAAACCTCCTATTTATATTAATGATTTTTTAAAAACCCAATTGTCACAGGTAAAGCAAGTTTCGTCAAAGAGAATCCAAAGTTTTGTTTAGGATTGTGTTCTTGACAAAAGACTTATTGTCCAGTGCGGAACTCGGACACCAGATTTCAGGTTTTTAAGTCTGCAAACTTACCGCTGTTCAATCGGGAAACGGGTGTTGTACAAAATATTTCTTAAACTGTAACAGAAGATATTCAATATACTTTTCATCATTCTTAATAGGTCTGTCTGTAAATAAATCTATTATGAGCTTAATTTGTCCACTGATTCACGTGGTATTCAAGTCGCCAGCCCTGTATTGTTCACATGGTCAAGTGGTTGGAGCGTTCGACTCACATGTGTGCGTTATAAGTGATGTTCAATCCTACTGTTCATTGGTAAGTGAGTAGCTCAAGAATTGGCGTTGGGGGGTGATGACCAGCTGCTATCCTTTTAATCTTACATTGCTAAGTTAGAGACGGCTAGCGTAGATAGCCCTTGTGTAGCTTTGCGCAAAATTCAAAATAAACAAACAAACTCTTTGTTCGTCAAGAGAGCAGAGAAATAAAAACAATCCAGTTTGTGTGGAATGTGATTTTAAGACTACATTGTGGTATGATTTTTGTTGTGGTACATGTCTGAGCTATTCAAATGGCAATTTATTTTAGTACATTCAGGTTAATAGAATGTAAATTGTAAATGCAAGTAAGGCTCAGAAAGGTCAGCTACGTTAATGGGTTTTATCTGGGTTTGAGTCGGTTAAATTTGATTATATGTAAATAACTAGTTTATGTAAGGTTGAAATTTCTTGCTTTAGATCTGCAGCTGATTAAGTTTTCCTATTTGTTTTTTGATAGTAGAAGTGAAACATCATGAAATATGCATGATAGTTGAGGGTACAGGTAGGATGTGAACGATTAATATGGGTTGGTTTGTTTTGAATCTACAGGAGGGCCACCTGCGTTATCCGTCCCTAATTTACATAATAACGCCCCCACAGCTGAAATGGTGAGGATGTTTGATAGAATGTGGATTCGAACATGTAACACATTAAAATGAAAAGAAGTACTGGTCTTACTGCTTTCAAGAAGTGTAATTTACACTTGACCATATACTGACAACGAACTGGACCTAGTTATGCAGTAGTTCGTAGGTTCATTCGGACCCAGCCTTGCCTTGTTGTAGAACTAAGCTCGTATTCTTCACTCCAGGATTATAATAGATTAATATTTTAAGCATGGATCGCAGGAATTGTGGATGGACCAGCAAGTGATCCTTTTTAGCATCCCATAGAATGTATCTGAAAGCACTTTGGACATTTGAACGTTTGTACTTTAATCTATCACACGTATGAAACTAAAGATTCCTCATAATACTGTCCACTGACTGATTATAAACATACCTTGTAAATGGAGAAGCTGCACACCAGTGCTAAGACCCAACGTCATTGAGTATCTCGTTTTGTCAGACCCTTTTAGATAAGTTAATCTAGTCAGACCCATTTAAATAATACTTATTCAGTACTGCTCGTTGTAACTAGCAATTTATTGTTAATGAAACAGATTCATTAACTGAAGAAAATCAGTTAAATAAACCACTGTGGTACGACGAAATAGAAAACAAACAAACATTGGGAGAAGCTCATACTGTAAAAAAAATGTTCCCAACATTTTGGGCCGATACTTTGGTGATTTTAAACAGTAAACAAAGGAAGTGCGTCCCAATCCGAAACGTCGGGAGTATTGAAATATCTGTTTAACCTTTATTATATTTTCTTGAAGGTAAACTGACAATCTAATACAGTCTAGTTTCAGAGGTTACTGTTGTCACGTGTTTTTTTATAGGACCTACAAGTAATTTTTTTAACATATTTAATGTGATCATAACTATATAGACAAGGAAAGTTCCATGGAACATTCCTAATAAAACAAGAATAAACTTATTCACAATTATCATAGGCGTACAGCTACAAAATAAGCTATTTGTGCTGTTTCTACTACAATTATCGAACCCCAGTTTTTAATGTATAAGCCAATAGAAGGGAGATACATTTAGGTAAACAGTACAGTGAAGTTACAGGTTACATATGAAACTCTAGTTCACAAAGGTCACTGAACTCTGGTTCAATCGGATCTATTCGTATTTCTGTTTTTGTTGTTGGATTAAAAAAGTTGATTTTCTGCTTAAATCTTATGTATCATAATTTAAAATCTATAAAAATTCAGTTGGCTGATATGATATGTATGTGAGTGAAATTGATCGATTTTTAGAAAGGCTACTGGCCAGGCATGGCCAAGCGTGTTAAGGCGTACGTACGACTTGTAATCTGAGGGTCGCAAGTTTGAATCCCGGTAGCACCAAACATGCTCGCCCTTTCAGCCGTGGGAGAGTTATAACGTGACGGTCAATCCCACTATTCGTTGGTAAAAGAGTAACCCAAGAGATGGCGGTGGGTGGTGATGATTAGCTGCCTTCCCTCTAGTCTTACACTGCTAAATTAGGGACGGCTAGCACAGATAGCCCTCGAGTAGCTTTGTGCGAAATTCAAAAAACAAATAAACAAGAAAGGCTACTTATTTTTCCTGAAATTATTGGAGAATTTAATTGCTCACACCGAAGTAAGAGGAGGAAAAAATAAACATTTACGCAATCTAGCGCCGAGTTGTTTGTCATTCTAACAAATGTGTTAAAGATACCTCAATATACTATTGTGGAGAACAAACAACGTATAAAAGAAATAGTTTTAAATCTTGTGAGGGCTGATGTGGCCCTGGAAGATGACATATTCTGACGCAAAAATCAGGAGTGTGGCATAGTGAAAAACGGCCATTCCGTTGGAACCTTATGAAAGCAAGTGTTTGTTCCAAGTTGAGTGGGAAGTTGAGGAAAGTCGTGACACTGACCTGTCGGCACTTAACTAACGCCGGAAGTGGCTAGAAGCTTACGTCATATGTGATGATAACACCACGAAAAAAAAAGGTTGTCATGTAGAAATACATGTCTGTTGATTTGCGTTTTCTTGGTGTATACTGGTAATACGTGAAACCAAAATATACAGCACCCTGCGTCAAATTAGACAGTAATGAACTAGGAACACACGGTGCTTCAGAAAGGCGGAATGTCACGTGACAAAATGCACGCAAGAACTCGGGTAAGCAGAGAGTGCTAATATATTGCAGTTTGCAAAACTTAAGTGTTACAGATACCTTTTAATATTAACTACAATAACGTCTACGGTTTATTTATTTACTGAATTTTCAATAGGATCCCCCTCGTTATTTATTTCATTTACTCTTCGAGAATTATGCAACTATCAGTAACATTAATCCTTATTGAAGGTAGGAAAACGTTAAACGCATCACTTTAACCACTTAAAGAAAATTTTCTTTATGATTTAAGATTTTTTACACGCCAAACAAAATTCATAAAGTTTTCGGTATAAACTAGAGCGACGTTTAGCCTAACTTTAACTCCACTGCACAGGGTGTATAAAAGTTAAATACGATTGTTTTGAGTTTCATGACGCAATAATTAAATTAACAACAATGAAATAGTACCGTGGAAGGATACTGTAATTCGCGCATTAAATACTCATCTGTAAACGGAACTCGAATATTAATGGTTTTTTGTTGTGTTGTTTTTAATTTCGCGCAAAGCTCACGAGAGCTATCTGCGCTAGCCGTCCCTAATTTAGCAATTTAAGACTAGAGGGAAAGCAGCTAGTCATCACCACCCACTGCCAACTTTTGGGCTACTCTTTTACCAACGAATAATGGGATTGACTGTCACATTATAACGCCCCCACGGCTAAAAGGGGCGAGCATGTTTGGTGCTACCGGGATTCGAACCTGCGACCCTAAGTTTACGAGTCCAACGCCTTAACCCCCATGCGTATGGCAATGTAAATATAAAACCACTCGAAGCAGTAGCTCCCCGCTAGTATAGCGGTATGTCTACGGGTTTACAACGCTAGAATCAGGGGTTCGATTCCCCTCGATGGGCTCAGCAGATGTGGCTTTGCTATAAGAAAAACATCAGCAGATGTGGCTTTGCTATAAGAAAAACACATACTCGAGGAAGTAGGTATGGTAAAGTGGTGGGAATTGGAAACCCTGCTCAAAATAAACCAGAAAAAAATTCCATTTAGACGTGTCAATTTATTCTTTTTTACATTCTATCCAATAATGAAATAACAGTGTATCTTAGTTATATAATTCACAAATACTGGTCGTTAGCTTCAGATATTGTCGTAGATTTATAATGTGTTTAGATGCGTATACAAGTATTTGGTTTCGAAATCTTCGCCCAAACCCATGCAAGGGCAGTACTAGGATAGCTGTGTTTACATTTAGACCTGATTGATTAGAGGAAAACATTTGCTACTAACATTTTGGTTGCTTTTGTTTGACTGAATGGTGGGGTTTTACCGTCAGTCTAACGAAGCCCCCACAGACCCCAAGAGTGGTTCACGTTTTGAGGACAATGGTCCGTGACCGATGATCCTTAAAATTTACAGTGCGGGCACGTCAACAGAAGTGTTAACTGTTTATGTTTTTCACGCCTATAGCTTTTGATTTCAACCAAACTTGGCATGTACCCTTGGATTCGCAGTGAGTTTCGTTTGAGGTTGAAATTAGGATTCAAACCATGGGCCTATAATCACTCTTACCAAAACTTGCATGCACACACTTAGGCCTCCACTGGGGTATGTACATACGTATATTTAAACACGTACACAATCAAGATATAACATATTCTTAGTTCAAAGTATCAAAACTATATATTTTCATCAGATATAGCTCAGAAGGAAAATGCTGTTTCGGGTTGCATGTTATAGAAGAAGATATTAATTTTATAAAATTTGATAACAAATGTAATAATAGGCCCTATAACACTATATCGTTTAGGCTTGACTGCTATTGGCTTTTATCCGTTTCTGCTACACAATCAATCAACCTAAAAGTCGACGTAGTTGTGTTCGCTTTATTTTTGTAGAATTACTTTTCCACTAATGTCATGAATTTTTATTTGGACAAGTATCAGGACTTTGAGCTGGTTTATTTGGACAAGTATCAGGACTTTGAGTTGGTTTATTTGGACAAGTATCAGGACTTTGAGCTGGCTTATTTGGACAAGTATCAGGACTTTGAGCTGGCTTATTTGGACAAGTATCAGGACTTTGAGCTGGCTTATTTGGACAAGTATCAGGACTTTGAGCTATTTCATATCTTTTGATTGTTCTTCACTCTTTCTCCAATACATCTTATTCAGTAAACTAGTATGTTGCTTGAATCGTTAGTATATTGTACATGAAATCCAGAAATATCGTATGACGAACAAAGAAGTTGTGACATTTCTCTCTACATGTATGTATGAACCACCACTTCCCAAACGCACATGTACTTTCATAGACCCATCAACGTGTGTATCCTTAACTCGATCTTCTAGTGTTCCATTAAATCACGTGGAAGCTGTCTGAGGGAGTTAAATTTTGTAGAAGTAAGGTGGTACCTTAATAACTTTTCACAGTCCGTTGTAAGTTAGGCGTCAAATGTAAGCTGGAATTAGAGCCTACATTATATCGCGGTAGGACAGCGGTAAGTTTACTGACTTAAAACGCTTAAATCCAGTGTTCAATTCCCCGCGGTGGACACAGTAATTAGCTCACTGTGACTTTACTCTAAAAATAAACAGTTTACACGATATTTTAAGGTAATTTAAAAATAGGAGCATTAACAGTTATAGTTACATTGTGTGTTTCTCAACTATCGAGCTAGGCAGGTTTTTGTTTGTCTTTTGAAATCGCTGTTCCAATAATTCTTTTTCCGTAAGAAATGAGACGTCTAACGAGCACCACAGGATAACTGAGTCGTTGAAAACAGGTGATGTTATCCATGTAAGAACAACTACTTTTATAAAGAGATCTGTTTCATTGTAACTAGTTTTCATAATAAAACCCCTCTTGGGTCTTTCTTTATTTCCTATTACTGTAATAAATGTCAGATCCAAACCCAAATGAAACGACGCCCTGTTTAACGTTTACTGCCTGATAACGGGAAAAATAAAGGTCATACCTGGACGTTGATATACTATGTTACTTCTTTGAGGACCCTAAAGTCAGGTGCCCGATTTGGTGATAATCGGTTTAGCAGTTCACCAGCTGCGAGTAAATACAACGCACGGGAACGAAATAAGGGCTTCTTGGAGATGACACAGGGGCAAGTCTGAACGTCGTCCTCCTATACCATTTCACAACAGGAGGTCCAAAAATGCCTGTCGGGTTTGGTGATAATCGGTCCAGCAGTTTGCTAGTTGTAAGCAGACACGCACACAGACAATCTTCTTTAAAGTAATTGCTTAGGTTGTAAAAAAAATATTCACGAGGATACTTGTTTTAATGTGAGTTTCAGTTTCATTACTTTTGATTATAGAGTTTGATTCTTCAATTAATATGCATTATTTCGTATATCTAGCTTTAAATTACGAGCAAGCAGAAAAATAATAGTATATCATGCATTTTACTGTTTAGCCGAACCGAATTTTATAAAATTTATCCCAGTAATGTTCTATCTAATTCTTTTTAGATTGCTTCCATTAATAAAATTAGTTTAATATTTTTTATAATTGTTACCCAAAGTACTGGAGAGCTATACAACAAAACAGGCACGAGTGACGTTTTTCATCTATGTTGCCTGTTACTGCGTTTTTCATATGTGTTTATATAACACTTTCCGTTAGCCCAACCATAGCGTAATTATCGTTGTGTGTTCCTAATAACATGAAATGGAGAAAAGAAAAAGCACATTAAATAAGATACTAATTACACTTATACCAGTAATAATACAAAGGGGAAAGTGTTTATTTATTTATTAGGCTTAAGTTAGAGCCGTAACATTACATTTATTTTCTGTATTTGCATTTCCTTTGGAAAAAAACCAGTAATTATTTTCCACTTTGTTTTATTACCGTCCATTTCAGGTTTTCCTGGACCCCAGTATTCACAACCCTTCCCTATGTTACATAATAGTATTCACTCCGTATTTTCTTGTACACCCTAGGGGTGCTCCTATGTGTATCACCTCCATACCTACTAACCTCTTACTTGTATTTTCGACACAGTGATATCTTAAACTACTTAGTTTCTTGAATCTTTTAACTCCCCCGAACTGTTTAGCTGATAAATCTGCTTGTGTATTGCGTAGCTGCGGACGGATATGATTTATATACATGTTTCTCATAGTTCATGAATTTGACCTATATATGATTTCTTCGTAAAAATTAGCTGTATCAGACAGTGGTATAGTATGTTTTGGCAGTATATGTGTGCGTATATATGTTTTATGTCTGACACGTTTAACTCGACCTGTTTAGCAAGACCTGGTAGCTAAGGTGTTCGGTTTGCAATATTTCATATCTTGTGTTTAAATCCCATCACCGCCGAACACCACTTTTTCATCTGTGGGAACATTATAACGGTACGATCAATCCCATCATTCAGTTTGAGTAGCACAGGAACTGATGGTCGGTGTTGTCTTCCCTCTAGTTTGTCACTTTTAAATTATGAACGACTAGCGCAAATTTACGCGAATTTCAACAAAATAAACAGACGTGTTAGTAGAGGATATTCATCCTGGCATGGCCAGGTGGTTAAGGTGCTCGACTCGTAATCTGAGGGTCGCGGGTGCGAATCCCCATCACACTAAACATGCTCGCCCTTTTCAGCCGTGGGGGCATAATAATGTGACAATAAATCCCACTATCCGTTGGTAAAAGAGTAGCCCAAGATTTGGCGATGGGTGGTGATGACTAGCTGCCTTCCACCTAGTCTTACACTGCAAAATTAGGGACGGCTAGCGCAGATAGCCCTCGTGTAGCTTTGCGCGAAATTCAAAAACAAACAAAGGATGTTCATTTTTTTTCTGTGCAGGTTGTTACTTTGGGTATTAATAAAAAAAAAAAAACACCAACGCTTTTAACCAATTTAGTGATCTCACATTATGACGATTCCAAACTACTCTGGTTACTTATGTACGTTCTTGTTGCTCATATCTTTGTGTGTTTTTAAACCTTTTACTCTGCATTCGTTTAAAAGCTTCTAATCTCTTCTACCAACCACAAACCTATGTTTTTAGAATTCTCCAACGATTAACTGATGGTTTTGGTCATTCTTTTTCTAGTCTCTATCATTTAACAGCCGTGAACCCGTGGTTTTAGGGCATTCTTTTCTTGTCTTCTATGTTTTTTACTAATCATTTACATTTATTTGGGTGGGGAGGGGCATTTTTTTCTAGTTTCTGTCCACTTCACCAACTATTAACCTATGTTATGGGGATGTTTGTTTTTGTCTTGACTATATTTCTTCAGCCAATATTTGTACTTCTTTGGACAACGTAATCTAATATTCGCTGGAGTTCTCCAGTTTTAACTTGTTCTTAATGATTTTTCACGACACTTTATTTGACCGACTATTAGACGCTTTTCTACTCCTTGCTGCCGTTTACCTTTCTCTTGATACGAGTTTCTTTTAGTTTACTCTGTGAAAGAGTTAGTTTAATTATAAGGAGATCTAAGTAATTGTTCATCTTCTAAACTTCGGTTGTCTAAATGAGTTGAAAACCTACGTTGTCATTCTTTGTAATTTACCTGTTAGCTTTTTCTGCAAACTCTTTTGCCCTCTAAGTATTTTCCAGTTATACCTTCATTGTCAGCCACTAGACAACATTGATCTAAACCTGCATTGTAGTTTTAAGTTTCTAACCTGTGCATCCAGTTACACGACTTCACCTTGGTCATCATGGTATTTGGCAATGTTTTCGACCCATGTTCTAACATAATCAAGTATCATATTAACTTCATATTCAAGTCTAAATTATTTTAGAAATGGTCCTTGAATTTCTACCTACAGAATTAGGTCATGTTCGAAAGTGGGCTGTATATTTTGTCATACATCCATATAGACCTTTAGGAAATAACCTATACAAACATTCCGCTACATGCAATGGATATTTCTGAAAATGAAAAAAACAAAAAAAAAACGTGTTACTACCGAGCTTAAACACCAGAAACCTTAACCATTATGCATTTCATAATAACATAGACATTATGTTTCTTGAGTCTTGTTTTCACATTCACTAACAATTAATGCTTATAAATTCTTTTTAACAGTAATTTTGGAAAATAAATGAATATTAATAAAAATACTAGGAAATAAATCACTATGCAAACGAAAATTAACAATCGGATATTGTGTAAATGTATTCGCAGAATGGATTTTTTTTATCGCAATAAATAGTTTGAAACCGAAACTGAATTTTACTCGCATTATCGATGTTATACCTCTGTCCATACTTGCTCCAAATTTATTTCAGATCATTGTTCGCCAAGCTACATTGGTTTGTCAGTTGTTACTGGTAACAATACTGTTAACGTATCAGAAAGTCTGTCTGTTGTTACAGATATAGACAAGCTTTCTACATCATTGAGTTTTTAACAAGTTTTAATTTAGCACGTTATCATCACTTAGACACACAGTGCTCGTGACATGGGTGTGATCCAGCAGTTATAGTTTCTAGATTGTGAATTCGAAGATACATGGCTGTTAGTCTGTGGCCTTTAAAACACGCTCCGTACTTTGTAGTCATGGTTTTTTTTTGTAAGAGAGTCGGTAAAGTCAGCCCCTCTGTTCGGTCAAACAACAGTTGGCCATTTGTGCTGTCGACTAACATAACATCCTACTAGTTCAAAGTTAGGGACAGCTCTATTTGTGTAGCTTTCGTGAAACTTCTGAAATAAGCAAATACACAGTTGAATAATTAACACTACGGGTAATTTCCATGAAACGGTGGGAGCAAGCATTTCATAAACACTCGCCGTTTCACGTTTAAGTCCAAGCGTCTAATACACCCAGTCATATTTGTGTAGCACTTGAGAACACATAAACTAACTTTGACAATCAACAGAATCACAACGCCTCATAGTTGTAATAAACTGAAAATATCCCACTTTTCTACTCTAGGTGTCACTGTTGACTTACTGCATGACTGTAATTAAAATGTTTTCCTTCATCAGTGCTGAATGAACTTAATATTTTATTTCTATTTATTTCAGAAGAAACAGGAGCATTAGTGGAATTTAAATATTCGTCTCTAACATTCGAATAGAAACGATCTCGGATTATGCCTAACGTTAAGGTAACCCTAACACTGCCTTTCTATTGTTGTTTGTATTTTTATGTCCCTTGTTTTTTTATTGCAAACTTCGGTGTTGTTTACATTGGTCTATGTAGATTATGAAAACTAGGTAGACTTGAAGATGACAAATTTAACACCTTACTTAAAGGATGCTAGTAGGCTTAATCTCAGCTGTACTTGACATTAAGCACGAGTCCTCAGGCTAGCTAGAAGGCATACACATAACAGTTAGCTCATTGTGTAGCTTTGCATTAAAACAAAAAATATATCTTTGGTGTCGTGGTATTGCTTGATGTTTAGCAGTAAAAATCGATTGAACACTGACTTCATAGTCTCAAACTTATGGATATTTCAACAAGTGAACAATCGTTCTCTGTTGTTTATTATTATTGTATATAATGTACTAGCATAACATTCGTTCTCTCAGCTGCTTTTCTGCACAAGATATATGTAAGTTATGTTTAAAAAACAACTGGTTATTCATGCTTTAAATAGAGGGGTCTTAAGCCTCTTCTGTTGAAATGCTCTGCTATTAGCATTACTCAGTTACGTAATAGTGGACACGTGGAATACGAACAACTTTTACCGTTATTATCGTTTAGGAAACGTTGACCAAATTCGTACGTTCGAGTAGACATTCTTACAAACTAAATTTCAATATTAGAGAAACGAAAAATGTTCAGGATTCGTATCCTGAAGTTTTATCGCCTTGATTTTGTAGTTCTAAACTATATTTCATTCGACAGCTGGAGATGTTTGATATAAATTAGAGATCTAAAAACACTGATATTTTGAAGGTTGCTTGTTCTTTTTCTCCAGTGCATAAATCCACATTAAATGTAAGCTTTACAGAACACTTGTTTATTATAACGCTGACGCATTTTAATGAAATTAATATTTAATCTGCAGGTTTTTCTGTCGTACATTTGACATACATCTCTCTTGATGTAGCACCCTGTAATATTCTTTGTACGTATACGTTATATTATCAGGACAGGACAGCACATCCCACTTACTTAAGGGTGTATTCACACTGAACGTTTTTTGTTTGGACGAATCCCATAGTGTACTGTTGTCAAGGGTTGACGAATGATAGCAGGTGCTATAAGCAGTTAGATGTAGTTAGGATGCTATGGGGGAAGAGAATATAGTTTGTTAGAGTAACCATATAAAACATTCCAACTCTTCTTGTGATACGCAAATCCACTTTTGATAATTCACCAATTAAACGGAAAAAAATATTGGACTCTCTAATATGGAATACCATTATGTATTATCTGTACCATTAATTATTCTGGGGTCAGAAATGATTTTCCTTTCTGTTTTCCGTTAATTTTGCAACGCTTTGTTAAGACACGTGTTTAGCATTATGTTCGTTCGTTATCGTGGACTATAATAAGGGTTCAGGATTGAAGGGCAGTATTTGGCTATCGAATTAAGGACTGAGAACCACGGAAGTCCATTAGTTGGAGTACTGAATCACTTTCCTCATGTTTTGATTTGAATAGAAAACCCTTGGTTCGAATGTAACCGAGGAAAAGTCTTGGGTGTTACTGTGTAAAAGCCTTTTTTTTTAACAGATTAAAGTTTGAAATTGGTCTGCTTTTAACAATTCAGAGAGTGAGTCATGAAATTTATCATTCTGTAGCATTGTAGATAAATCTGCGCTTACTAGTATTGATGCAGTTTTATGGAGAAGGTCCATACCATAGTATGGTGCTGACCAGACTTGATAAAGTCCTGTGGTAGAAGGACCATACTTCTTTCAGCATGATAGTCCACTATCATACTGCACACATTGTCCAGCACGAATCACTTAAACTTGACAAAAGTGGCTAACCGTTTCACCAGAAGTATAGTAACGTTTGCTACTAGTGTCGAGTTTGTAATTAACATCTAATGTGGGCCAACTCCTTTATTCAAGTGAGCCCATGCAGCGAAGAATTCTCCCTTCATAGTTGTGCCCCAACCCCCCTGCCCCAGTAGATCAGCGGAAGGTCTCAGACTTACGACGCTACAGAACTGTGTAGCTTTGTGCTTAAACCAAACCCAAACCGGAGTTGCCTTGTTACATATATTTTTATATGCTTACTTAAGTACATTTTTATTATCTTTTGTTAAAGTTTTACCGAATTTATTTTTTTCAAATCGTTCTTTAATCAAACATAGGTTTTACTTCATGAAACCAATTTTTACAGATATGTTTCTGAATTATAAAGATTGAAGCATTTTCTGGTTCGTGTGTAGAAGAATCAATCCGTGTCCGTAGTAAACTTTATTAATTAATCAACTGTCACTCCTCAGCCACGCGTCTTCGTGTAATAGTCAGCATCGCTCATGCACGAGCTGTTCACGCACAAACTTACACCCGCATCTCTGAGGTTAAACAAACAGTGGGCTCTTTTCAACATCTCCCTGCTGTAGTCTTGTTTGCTTTGCGATATTCTCAGAACCAGAACTCTCGACTAGTGAGTTGCAGTCGTTTTAACGCGAGAAGTCACACAACATCTATCAGATAATTTGTTGGAATTGAACTGTGTGTAGATGTAACAATTTTGTAAATTTCATACTAGTCTTAGATTTAAAAGAAAATAGTATAGTTAATATTTAGGCGTTGAGAAAACATCAAAATCATAAATAATTATTTGACAAAAGTCTGTGTATGTGTGTGTGTCCGTCCACTTACAACTCGCAAACCTCTGAGCTGGTTATCACTAAACGTAGTACGTATTCTTAGACGCTCCCAGAGAGAGACATAGAGAGCCAACGTTTGGATTTGACCCATCGCGTCACACTCTAGTGCTCTTATGTTTTCCTCGTGCATTGTGTTCGCTTATAATATGAGGATCGATTGTCATCAAACTTGGCATGTACCCCTAGCACCCTTGGTGGTGGTGGGTGACACAAGGGATGACTTTTGGATGTGATCCTCTGTTATTCCCTTGGAAACGACATGCCTTCATATCTTGCACACAAATGGTATGTCAGGTAGTATACAATCAATCGTTTTATAAACTTTATGCGGGATTATAAATCCTTTATTTGAGCTTCACCTATCAGTAATGGCCCTAGTTTTAAAATACATGTATTTTTTATAAACACTCAAGTGTCTTTGTTGTTGAATTATTGTTTCAAATTAAAGTTTTTAATTCGCCTAATTGCAATCATTGATCATAATTTAATTAAATCCTTGAACGTTATTGTGAACTAGACAAGAATGTCGTATTTAGTCAGTCTTCTGGTTGGGTCAAGCATGGTTTAATAGTCATGGCGCTCAACTCACAATATGAGAGTCGTGGTGAGGTCGCGTACTCGTCGCCGAACATGCTTATCCAATATAGGTGCCGTAAGAGCCTGCCGCTGGATGTCCCCAAACTAGTTAGGACTAAGACCGTTACGTCAGTTTTTTTGCTTATTACTTGGAGATATGCATGTTTCCTTCATGGATATTATAATTTGTTTTAAATATTTTTAAATAACTTTAATTTGTGCTTTGTTTCCTGACATTTCTTTTTGTTGTTTAAATTATAAACCGTTCTTGCTACTACGAACTGAGGATTATGTAGTTAATGGTAATATGTCCAATAGTCAATTTCCTGAATATTCTGTAGTATAATTAAGCCTAAACAGGAATCGTTCACACTTGCTTTTTCTGTATTGATATAAAATGTCGAGAATTCTCTACCAGTAGATGTTTGGGTCTGTTTTAAATTGTACGAGTTTTGACAGTTGAAGACAAGTTGTTCGATAATTTAGATCTCAAACGTAATTACCATTTCCAATAAGTTAGTGTATTTATTTATCTTAAAAATTTCTGGGCAACCTATATCAGAGGTATCTGGGTATAACCGTCGTAATTTTGATTAAGTAAGACGAGAGGGAAGGCAGATAATGAAGAGAATTCACCGCATGCCTTAGGCTACTCTTGTATGACCAATAGTAGAACCTGACCGCCACTCTTATAACGCATTCAAAGCCTAAAGTGCGTAACGCATTTTTGCAGCAATGGGAACCACGAACCCTAGGATTTCCTAGTCCGGGATATACTAAACACCAAGGACACGCCTAGCCTATATTACAATAGTTTAGGTGTAGAATTAAAACTAACTATTCTAACAGTAAATATACGTTTATTCGTAATATCTGTTAAAAGAACTCTTACTTCAGTAACCCATGGTGGAATACCAGATAAATGTTAACCTCGAACGCAGACGCTCTTCCTTCTCTGTTTGTTTTTTAACTTCACATTTTTATTGCAGGTGAACCACCAAGTGGCAAAGTGGCGGCATTAGAATATTACAGCACATCGCCTTACTCCTGTTCTTATTATTACAGTAGGTAAGTGGTGTAAAAAGGGTGATATAATAGTAATAACTATAATAAAGCGAAAAGGAGACCCGGCATGGCCAGATGGTTAAGGCACGCGACTCGTAATCTGAGGGTCGCGGGTTCGAATCCCTGTCACGCCAAACGTGCTCGCCCTTTCAGCCGTGGAGGCGTTATAATGTAACGGTCAATCCCACTATTCACTATTAGGGACGGTTAGCGCAGATAGCCCTCGTGTGGCTTTGCGCAAAATTTATAACAAACCAAAGCGAAAAGAAAAATAAACCGCCTGTTATCAGTGATAAGCTGTGTTTATCATCCTCCATCATTGTGTCATGGGGAAACAATACGGACATCAAATACCGATAATCTGTATCGTGATTTTATTGTCCGGGACGAATGAAATATTTCACTCAATTATATGAATATTATATTAATTAATAATATCATTTATTATTGATATTACCTTTTGTCACAAGTTATAACACTGTTCTATCAATTTTTATATTAATATCTCGTAGTTCCATTTAATATTACACGTACAAATATTCTATTTTTTATACGTAAGTAAGTTCTTACTTTTGGATAGTACACTGAATGCTGGATTTTGACAAAAGTCGGTGTACTTGCTCTCAATAAATCCAAATTTATTATTTCTACCTAATTAAAAATATAATTATTATTACTGTAGTTAGATTAATTTTCTACTCATTTCAAATTGTGCTTCAAAATATTTTATCATATTTTGTTTGTTTGTTTTTGAATTTCGCACAAAGCTACAAGAGGGTTATCTGCACTAGCCGTCCCTAATTTAACAATGTGAGACTCGAGGGAAGGCAGCTAGTCATCACCACCCACCGCCAACTCTTGGGCTACTCTTTTACCAACGAATAGTGGGACTGACCGTAACATTATAATGTCCCCACGGCTGAAAGAGCGAGCATGTTTGGTGCGATCGAGATTCGAACCCACCACCCTCAGAATACGAGTCGAACGCCTTAACCCATCTGGCCATGCTGGGCCGCTTTATCATATTATATTAGCCTTTGTTTACTTATATTGTAGTCAAGTTCAGCTGCAACAGTTGTGAATCCAATTTACACTAACATCTGGGATCACAGTTGTCTAAGCTGTAGCCATATCGTATAAAGACAACTATAGTAAGTATTAGAAGCTTACTAAACGAGAAATGTTCTGGTAAACAGTTTAATAAAATTATAATAAAACAGATAGTAAAATACTAAAAGTGTGGCTATTACTGTGAAGAAGGTAGATATTTAGCTGCAGTAAATAGTTTTCATTGTGTTTCACAAACTAGTCTTTCAGTGGTCATAACAATTTTAGCCGTACACAGGACGATTATCAGAAACAATCATATTTATTCCATGATTATATCTTTAAAAAGTACTTTTCATAGAGAAACGTAATATAACCAGAGTGGATTACAAATTTAATGTGTTGCGTTGGAGGGTGTTTAAAAATTTGTATTCTACTCTATATAAAAATCGCTTTTGTCACATACTTTGCGTTGCTTCCGTTATATCCCCATTGCGAAACACAGCGTGACAGGTTGATTCACCGCTATCCGGATATCCATCATTCATCCGGCCCTTCTGACCTAGTAGATAGGACATCGCTAGATTGGATGGATGGATTTTGGCCAAATTAGATACTAAGCTCTGGATTTGGTTTTGGGGTTCATGGATAAACGATCAAGGTTATAAGGTCATTAGTATATATTAAATCTTTCTCAACTTTGTAAATATTGTATTTCGGAACTGGATGGACAAACTTTATACGACAGGTACTACATGTAAAATTCCAGATTGATTAATTTTAGTAGGTTATGAGCCGAAGGTCAAAAGCTCACTGGTACGTATAAAAATCTGCCTTGATCTTGTCGACGAGATACCTGAAGTTGAGATGGATTTTGCCCAAACTTGTACAAGTATTACGTTATCAAAATTGCCGGGGGGGGGACATAAACAGCCTGCAGCCGTTGCTGTTCTCACAACACTACGAGAGATTTGGATAATAATATGAGCCAGCATGCAGCTTCTGGCGACGATCAATAAACATTATCCAAATCCGATTATGTTTACAGTCCTTTCATTTCGATATAGGCTTGATGTGTTGATTGAGAAGAACGAAAGGCTTAGAAGTAATTCACTATACACGTCCAAACTGTCCCAAATAAAACCATTGTTTTCGAACGTGTCTTTGGTAGAATTTTGTTTTCTTGGATAAGTTTTAAGGTATAGTAATCTTAAATATGGGTGTTATCTAATTCACCCCATGTGTATATATATGTTTCAAATTATCTACTAATATTTACTTCATGGTTTATAATTTGCAAGGTGGCTGTTTTTCATTTGTAATTTTCATCAACTATTTAGAAGTCAGACAAGGAACGTTGGAAACGATGCTCTTACTTAAAACAATTTTTTATAGCATGCAGGCCTACTCACAGCTGGGCGCACAAAGCCCTACCTATCCTGTTCAACCAAGTACAGCCTTCTACAGCGCCCAGCCCATGGGAGAAGGAACGGCTTATGGAGTCCTCTCTCAGTCATACGGAATGACTGGTGAGTTAATTATCTCCAAATCAAAGCTTAATCTAATTACAGACTTCTCTGTCTGACAACTGAAACTATGAAATCCTTTATAAAAATACTGACAAACAATCTTTCAGAATGTTTAACTCCCCTTAAAAACAACAATAAAACAAACAACTTGTTAATTAATTAATGAGGTAGGTAAGTTAAAAGTATTTTTCAGCATGCTGTTAAAACATCTGAATATCGGTCGATAAGTTGTTTGTCTCTTTTTTTTTTTAATAAAACAAGGTTCTCTCATATTCTAAAGGAAATTCAAAAGTTCTACAGTTCACTTAGTTAGAGTTGTTACTTTGAGGTCGAAATTGATATGGAATATGAATCTCTATAACAAGTGGAGGAATTACCGACTTTCTATTCCGAGATTATATTATGTTTGTGAAACGGTATGAGAAGTGGACTGATAGTTACTCTGAGACTATAACTGACATGGAGTGTGGAGCCATGTAACAGGTGGACTGACAGGGTTGTTTTTGTGACATATCTAGACTTGTTATTCACTATAGTTGTTCTAGTATTACTGATAATGTCTCATGTCAGTTAGTGTATAATTGGTACGGTGGCCAAAAGCGCTATTTAGGCAAACTGAAAGGACATTTTCCCATCCGTTACCTTTAATAAAAGGTCATTAATTGGACTTGTTTATAGAATTTGGTTGCAGCGTCTTATTATTATGGAGACCGTGAGCAATCTTAAGGTGACTGTCGAGGCTTCTTTATATATCTTCTAGCATAAGACAGTTGTGTTTCAACAGTCTTATGTTTTAGCTGACTGGTATTATTTTCAGCACTTGAAAGAGACTAAAAGTATTTATTTTGGTCAAATTTCCTTGTTCAGTATGATTCAAGCGTATAAATTTAGTCTTTGAAGATTGTGTTAGTAATGATGAAGAAATCATGTTTTCTATGACTACAGAAGAGGTCGTAAGGTTGTTACTAAGAATGGTGACAATATTGTGAATTCGTTACTACCACTAGTAAAGAGGTCGCTAGTTAGCTTTCAGGACTGTTCAAGAGGTCGCTAGTTAGCTTTCAGGACCGTCGAAGAGGTTGCGAGTTAGTTTTCATGACTGGTGATTTGTTTCTTTAGATTTAAGCACAAATCTACACAATAGACTGACTATATGTCTCTGCCCACTACGGATATCGAAACTCAGTTTTTAGCGGTGTGAGTCCGCAGACAAACTACTACATTACTGGAGGTCATGACTGGTGAAGACGCCACTTGTTGTATTTATGACTGCTGAAGAGGTCACGTTATTTTCTATGTCCGGTGAAGAGGTCACTGGAAAAGAGATAACAGATTTGTTATTCTTATGGGTGGATTACAGAACTACTTTTCTATTGCAGCTGCAAGAACCTTTGTGCAGCAGAGTAAACCTGGCTCTCCTTCTATACCACAAGGTACATACTTATCTCCTTATGGAAACAACTTTGGAACTAGCAGTGGGACTCATTCAACACAGAACAGCTACAATTACGGTAAGATATTATTTTGGATATTGTGAATATTGTTTAGGAAAATATTATGGTTATTAAACATGGAAAACATGCTTTGTTGTACACAGACCTATTGAATAACATACAACCACCGATTCCAGATCCAAGCGACCCAGACTAGAGTAATCGTGTGCTAACATCTATTGTCTTGATATCGAAGTTAATTTGTGATCCAAGTTGCTTCTACCGAACGACCGATTTACTCATTTCGATTAGATTAAAATGTTTAATTACACTTTGAAGTTGGTATTGAAGTGAACATTGTTTATTGTAACTTTGTTCGTATTTTTATTTAAAATACTCTGATCATAAAATAGATTATAGGTATAATATTTTGTGATGAATATTTTCTTGTTTATAAAACGTTCAGTAAGACTACACAACTGTTTTCATTTTACGATTGTTTTTTTCGACTTTTTCTTTTCAGGAACAATGTATCCATCTTCCACCTTTCCTGGAATTGCGTCCAACGCACAGGGTTTCAGTTCTTCCCAACAGGTTCGTACTTTTTACAGTATAATGGAGATCTGTTAAATTGAGTGGGGGCTCTTAATCGGTGGTCTGTGGACCCTCTAGGAGTTCAGGGGATCCGTAAACCGAGAGCGAAAAAAACTGATTTTGTTTCGTTCCATTATTATGTGTGTACGTGTATGCACATGTTTTTATGTGAATTTTTCTTGGGAGGGGGTCCATAACTTTCAAATTAAATTCTCAAAGGGGTCCATGATATAAAACAATTTAAACACTCGTAAAGTTTTATATACGTTTACTTTAAATAGAGTAAATGTTTATTAAACACGGGGGCTGTTTATAAAGAACACTCTATAAATAAAATGATTGTATCTTAAAAATTGCCTATCATAGGAGAACTAATTATCCCCAGAGCACATTTAAAATCGTAGGTTTTATCCTAAAAAGTGTAACCTTTTCTGCTTAGGTTTCAATGGTCCTCATAATATTCTGAACAATGTTGTCCATTCTATTTCATTTACCAACTTTACATTTTCAAAAGAAGGTAAGTAAAAGTATAGTAGTTTACGAGAAAATCAGTTGAGGTATACAGTTATACAGTTAAGGTATACAGTATATCATGGTGTTGGAACAATTTCTGTGATGTCTGGTATTATTTTTCTCTATAAAACGTGTGATCCTCGATCAATCTCTGGTGAAGCTTCTTTCCTCTAGAACAAATAGTTTTAAAATTATAATAATTTCAAACACGGCGCTCTGGATTTGTCTTTATTTATAACATTTACTTTTTTAAGTGCCTGTATCTTACATAAGAGCGTTTATTTGTTTGTTTGTTTTGAATTTCGCGCAAATCTACACGAGGACTATCTGCGCTAGCTGTCCCTAATTTAGCAGTGTAGGGCTAGAGGGAAGGCAACTAGTCATCACCACCCACCGTCAACTCTTGAGCCACTATTTTACCAATGAATAGTGGGATTTACCGAAACATTATAATGCCCCCACGGCTGAAAGGGCGAGTATGTTTGGTGTGACAAAGATTCAAACCCACGATCCTCAGAATGTGAGCGTAGCGCTCTAATCACCACGCAATGCCGGGCCTACAGTAAGAGTGAATTTATAACAAATAACAGAGGGTTTTGGAAAAAAAAACTTTTTAATGTTTAAACGTGCCAACCTCCATCTTCAGTGATACTCGTGTTGAGGTTCGTAATGTGTAAAACATTCATTATTTGGTCTATCCTGCTTGTAGAACTGTAGTAAATCTTTAAGCTGCTATTATTTCTTGACATTCGTAATAATTAACTTTTAACTGTATTCCTCCCTCATTGTTTAACGATTGCTTGTCTGTAGTTATGTACAAAGCTACACAAAAGGCTGTGCTCTGCCCACCACGGGTATCGAAAACCGGATTCTAGCGTTGTAAGTCCACAGACATTCCGCTGTGCCACTGGGTGGAGTTTCTAAACGAAACAAACAGCATAATGTGTTAACATTCAAGCTGTCTAATGCTAGGAGTTCCAACATTTTTATTAAAGTAGAGAGGAGTCCGTCAAGGATAGAAGAGCTTTCCCAAGTAGATTACTGGGTTTGACTCTCCAATTAGCAGATTGATCGTAACAAAGGCAGAAAGAAACTTATAGGAGCGAGAAACAAAATGACAATTAAATCGGTTTAGTAAGAAGGACTGACAAATTCGGTAGAGTTCTGTGCTAATGAAGGACTGACAAATTCGGTAGAGTTCTGTGCTAATGAAGGACTGACAAATTCGGTAGAGTTCTCTGCTAATTATTTACAACAAGACTTCTCTTTTTTCTGTGCTAATGAAGGACTGACAAATTCGTGAGTTCTGTGCTAATGAAGGACTGAATTGAAGGACTGACAAATGTGAGTTCTCTGCTGAAGGACTGACAAATTCTGAAGGACTGACAAATTCGGTAGAGTTCTGTGCTAATGAAGGACTGACAAATTCGGTAGAGAGAAGGACTGACAAATTCGGTAGAGTTCTGTGCTAATGAAGGACTGGTTGTAATGTATCTTAAAACCATACAACCAAACTGAATATTGTGTAAATGGGTTCATCGTATAACTGGGCACTGTAGTAGTCCCGGATCTCTCCGTTGGTTGTTCCGTCTTCTTTTTGTTTCTCATCTTACTACAGCTTGACACCTGACGCGCATTTGTCAGTTACATGTTGAACCTCTTTCACTCGCTGAACTCTGACGTGATTAAATCGTTGAAGAATGGAGAAAACTTGTATTTCATTCCCAGTAAGACCAAAAAACCAAGTCCTTATCATATCAGTTACTAATAACATGTTTCACACTGAAACACACCCATATAAAGAAAACTTGTATATTAATATACATGTATATATAATCTATAAACGAAATATCAGCCAATCATGTTGGGTGAGATGCCATAAGATTGTTGTAGTGTCTATTGGTTATTTAGAAGGAGAGAAACTGTTTGTTCGTTTGTAATTGAGGACAAAGCTACACAATTTGCTGTGTGTTCTGCCCCTCATGGGTATTGAAACCCGCTGTGCCAGTAGGGGGGAGGGTTAGGAGGAGCGACATACTCAGTAAGAATTGTAAGACCAGGTTTATTTTAGTGGGAAGACTTCTGCTAGAGGATTGGCACAGACTGCTTTCAAAGACGATAGTGACTGGTAGAACAAGAATCTACACAAGAAGTGTTATCTACAGATGGGTGGTTTAGTGGGTGAGTAACTCCTATCTCATGGAATGAGTAGATGGTCAGATAGATATATAAATAGATAGGCATTGTTTATATCAGTCCGTGTAAGTTTAAATGGAGATCAAGGATCCCTGAGAATATGGATAGAAACTGTATTATTGACAACTGTGTATGTAAGTAGAGCCCACGAGTTACTTATACCTGAGAAACTCTGGGTTATTCACAGCTGTGTGTGTAAATAGATCCTAGGGGCTACTTATATCTGAGAAACTTGGGATATTGACAGCTGTGTATGTAAGTAGAGCCCAGGAGTTACTTATACCTGAGAAACTTGGGATATTGACAGCTGTGTATGTAAGTAGAGCCCAGGAGTTACTTATACCTGAGAAACTCTGGGTTATTCATAGCTGTGTATGTAAGTAGAGCCCAGGAGTTACTTATACCTGAGAAACTCTGGGTTATTGATAGCTGTGTATGTAAGTAGAGCCCAGGAGTTACTTATACCTGAGGAACTGTGGGTTATTCATAGCTGTGTATGTAAGTAGAGCCTATGGGCTACTTATACCTGAGAAACTCTGGGTTATTGATAACTGTGTATAAATAGTAGAGCCCAGGGGCTACTGATACTTGAGAAACTCTGGGTTATTGATAGCTGTGTATGTAAGTAGTAGAGCCAAGGGGCAACTGCTACCTGAGAAACTCTGGGTTATTCATAGCTGTGTATGTAAGTAGAGCCCAGGGGCTACTTATACCTGAGAAACTCTGGGTTATTCATAGATGTGTATGTAAGTACTTATACCTGAGCCTGGGTTATTCATAGATGTGCATGGGAGCTACTTTATACCTGAGAAACTCTGGGTTATTGATAACTGTATGTAAATAGTAGAGCCTTGGGGCTACTGATACTTGAGAAACTCTGGGTTATTGATTGCTGTGTATGTAAGTAGTAGAGCCAAGGGGCAACTGCTACCTGAGAAACTCTGGGTTATTCATAGCTGTGTATGTAAGTAGAGCCCAGGGGCTACTTATACCTGAGAAACTCTGGGTTATTCATAGATGTGTATGTAAGTAGAGCCCAGGGGCTACTTATACCTGAGAAACTCTGGGTTATTGATAACTGTATATAAATAGTAGAGCCCAGGGGCTACTGATACTTGAGAAACTCTGGGTTATTGATAGCTGTGTATGTAAGAAGTAGAGCTACTGATACCTGAGAAACTCTGGGTTATTGATAGCTGTGTATGTAAGAAGTAGAGCGAAGGGGCTACTGCTACCTGAGAAACTTGGGATATTGATATGTATAATGTGAATAGAAACTCTGGGTTATTCATCTCTGAGAACGTGAATGGACACTTGGGGCACATTAATTTCTGAAAATATGAATAGAAACTCGCGGTTATTGATCTCTGATAACATGAATTGCAACTCTGGGCTACTACTATCTCAGTAGTTGGATAAAATTGCAATTGGTTAATGAATTAACAAGTAAATCCCAGATATATGAGAATGGGGGACCATACTGTCCTTGAAAGTTTTATAATAAAAACAGCATTCAGAATATAATATTCTGTTTATTCTATAGCCTGTTCACTAGTTAACGGAATACAGACAGCATGCAATGTTTTTTTTTTAATATTAATAACTTCGCGAGTTATGAGTTTTATTATATAAACATCTGCATTCCTAATAGACTCTATAAAACAGTAGAACTATCTAAATTAAAACTGTTTGTGGACATATTTCACTTTGTTAAATATTTCGTAAGTCAGTTATAAATAGTTTTTAAAGCATGGCACTTTTCACATTTTATTATTATTATTAATTTTATGCATTTTTATGGTGGACAACTGAAAACCGTTCGGTTATATTTGTATTACTTACACGTTTCAGTTATATTGTTGTAGGTGTATTCTGTCTTCTGTCACACCAAACATGCTCGCCCTTTCAGCCGTGGGGCATTATAACGTGACGGTCAATCCCACTATTCGTTGGGAAGAGTAGCCCAAGAGTTGGCGGTGGGTGATGATGACTAGCTGCCTTCCCTCTAGTCTTTCACGCAACATTAGGGACGGCTAGAGCAGATAGCCCTCTTATAGCTTTACGGGAAATTCGAAACAACCCAGCCCTGTTTTTTGTTACTGGTTACGCGTTCGTAGACCCTTGATAAAGGCGTAAACATGTTGTTGTTTTTCCCAAAGTTGTTCGTGGTCTTTACATAATTATTTCTATCCTTCAGTCAGCACTGAAAATTGTTTAAAAATTATTAATATATAGCTAGTGAATACACTGTTTGAACTTACTGCCCCCCCCCACCAACTTTGGGCAACGGATTGTTTCATTTTAATGTAAATACATGCTCTATTTATGACTCCCCCAATAGAAATTTTCACTCGTAACGCAGGACGGCTAGAAGATGGAAACTTGTTGACACAAGTTCAGTATCAAGAAACGTAATGTTCTTATCTTCACTCGCTGAATCCATTAACACAGTGAGAGACAAGGCACTTTGATTTTGATCTATCACTGATAGAACAAAAATATCTTGATGGATTATTATCTGAAGATATGCTTTTGATGTCCGTAAACGTTTTGTATTGCTGCGTCTGTGTTATTCGGATTAGAATTCAACCAGAAAAAAACAAAACAAAAAGCAAACACTTTCAAATCTTGCAATGTAACGTATAGTACAAACTGTTTACAAAATGGTACAAAAAATGGAAAACAATTAGATGTTTAGTGGACGACAGAAACTGGGAATCGAAGGTTATTGGCGCCATTTTAGCAACTATTTAGAAGCCACCGAAATAATACGAAACGGTAAAAAATAAACTAAAAATTGTAAAATATATATATATAAATTCCTAAATAATTTTAATTATCCACCCTATAGGTTTAGCCGTTCTTTTAAATTTTATTTTTCTGAAGTAAATGTTTGTGGTTATCTTTCAATAGTATGACGTGTTTAGCGTGTCATAAAAATCAGCGTATCTTGTTATTCATTAGGCAATAGACTATAATTCCTACACGAGCTACGGCCAAACTGGGTACACTTATTACCCATCACAAGGATACGGTCCGTGTGTTCAGTCACCTACTTGTAGTTCTTCTCTTGGAATGACTGGGGCTCCAACAAACACATCTTACCAGATGGGGCCAACACCCAATGTTTCAAACAGAGGTAAGCTGAAGAAACGAAATAAGTGAAAATGTAACATTTATGATTATAAATTGTGTGTATACAATGACATAAATACGTACGAAATGGTTTCTAAGCTGTGACATAACATTAGACAGTTAAACAATTTAAAATAATCTGATATTATGATTTTTCTTGCCTATTAAACAATGTTTTTAAGTTCTACAATTTTTTTGGACATTTGCAGCTAGCCCTCAATTTAATCCAGAGAGTAACTTGTCCTTAAAGAACGACACAACAAATGGAACAATTAAGAAAGGTATGGTTTGAGTTTTGTGTTATCTAGCATTACAAACTATTATATTATCACATCACAATTTTGTTTTCTCAGTTTTTAACTGGCCCGGCATAGTCATGTGGTTAAGGCACTCGACTCGTAATCTGAGGGTCGCGGGTTCGAATCCCCGTCACACCTAACATGCTCGCTCTTTCAACTGTGGGGGCGTTATAATGTGATGGTGAATCCCACTATTCCTTGGTAAAAGAGAAGCCCAAGAGTTGGCGGTGGGTAGTGATGACTAGCTGTTTTTTCTCTAGTTTTACACTGATAAATTAGGAACGGCTAGTACAGATAGCCCTCGTGTAATTTTGCGTGAAATTCAAAAACCAAACGAGTTCTGTCGATGATATTTTGAAAATAGTTTTTGTTTAACTGGAGTATTTGTGTTGTTAATGTACAGGGACATATGTATTGAAGAAACGTATTATTAATAAAAAGGTATATTCTTACTTGCTTCTCAGACAGTAATAATAATACATATTGAATTCTCCCCCCCCCAGTGGCTTAGTGGTATGTCTGTGGACTTGCAACGCTAAAAACCTGGTTTCGATACCCGTGGTGGGCAGAGCACAGATAGCCCAATGTGTAGCTTTGTGCTTAATTCAAAACAACAACAACAACAACAAATATTGAATTTATTCTTTGCTAGGAACAATGAAGTTGACTAAAGTGTTTACTTAGCATCTTGCGAGAGCACTTTTTGTCTAAATATCTGACCGACTATTCGTTATTTCATGAATATTATGAGCAAGATAAATGCGTTAAGGGTCAAAGGTGAAAATTCCATATTTCTGTTTGTCTTTTTAGTCGTTCTCTTAGTTTAGCACAATTTTTATAATTACGTCATCAGTAAAAACTAAACATTTTTGCTAACCAGATAAACAATTTGGAGTGGCAGTTGGTTGTCAGTGTCACAACTTATTTTGTTTATCCATTGGTTAACCTTTTGCTTTGTGTTATATAGTTGGTGGATTGGTTTCAGCAGGAATGTCTGTGTTAACGCATTGGTCGCTAGACGTTGTCAGGGAAAATAGCAGAGAAAGTTTTGTGTATCCTGATGTCACGTGGTTCAAGTGACTGGGAAGCTGGAGATATTACATGAAGTAGACAAATAATTTATATATGTTTTGTAAGAAAATCATATTCTTCTCTCTTTTTGGTTAAAAATTTAATTATATATCTTATTAAGATAATTATTTAGCATTATTATCTCAATATGTTGATTGAGGGCAAACCTAAATTTTCTAAACTGGCCTAATCTCGTTATTTATTAATGGGTTTAGAGCCAAAAATATCACAAACATCGAAAGTACCCAACTGGTTAATTAACGCATTCTGGTCATTATACCTTCCCCTCGGTGGCACAGCAATATCTATGGACATATAACACTAGAAGTTAGGGTTAGATACCTTTGGTAGGCACATATATTTTGTGCTTGAGTAGAGCCAAACTAATCGTTATAGATTAGAACTGTTTACTGGGTCAATTAGTGGTTCCTTTCTAGTTGGCTGTTATCGAATAATTAATGATACCAATTAGCGAGAAGACGTAATAATGTGAGTGATAACAAAGCGAGAAGACGTAAGAATGTGAGTGACAATAAGTTTGCACACGTGTTGTGTAGCTTACTCGTGTTCGGAGACTGTAGCTTCTTGAACAGTTATTTTGTGTGCTAAAGTAAAGCTACTTTCGGGTTTCTGCTGTGTTCATTGCGGGAATCGAACCTCAGAGTTTAGCCTTGTAAGTCTTTAAATTTACCATTGTTCCACTGAAGGACTTCTTAAACAGAATGGTTTGATGCATGTTTATTTCAGTACATGTATATACACACAACTGTTTGGAAGCTGAGTACACTCAATAGATTATTTTGGTGTAAATGTATTTTTATGTAACATTTCAGGGAGTAACAGGAGTGGTCGAGGACGCGGTAGGCGACAGAACAATCCCTCTCCCGATCCAGATAACGATTTGGAAAGGGTTTTTATTTGGAACCTGGATGAAACCATCATAATATTTCATTCCCTCTTAACCGGTTCTTATGCTGCACGTTATGGAAAGGTAAGACACTTTCTTTTATTCTGTGTAGATAATTTATGACCCAGTTTTACCATTGGATATAAGTTTAAGGTAAGTTTTTGAAAAGGGTGAAATTGAAGATACCTGAACACAAACACGATCACGTGTTTTGTAGAAGCTGTCGGAGGACTTCGAAATGGTAGTGCTTCTCTGACATAAAACATGAACATGAATGTTTATTTCATGTTTTGTATCTGGAGATCTAGAGACAGTAATGATTCAGTGACGTCTCAATAATTAACAGACTACAACGTCAGCACCATTCGAGCTTTGAAAAACCACTGTAACTAGAAATCGCCGTGACCTTTTAAATGGGTGCAAAGCTTATGCAGAATGAGTTGTTATTGTTCACTGTTGTAAAATGAAAAGGATCCTTTATCATGGTGGCATTGCTTGCTCTCGCAGTTGTCGTCTTTGTCCCAGTTTTTTATAACAGCGTTCTTTTGTCCAGTTTACAAGCGCTTGCGCATGTCTTTCACAGTGTTAATACTTAATTTATACAAGGGTTCTTTTGTTTCTGTCAACGAAGTTCGTTAAAGATGGACCACAACTGTCCACTTGTTTACTTCTAAGTGATATCGTTTTAATTAATTCCTTGTTTGACGAAAGTGTGTGTGTGTGTGTGTGTTGTTATAACTGGCGAACCGCTGGACCGATTGTTTTCACACCAGCACGTATCCATAAGGTATCCTGTGGAGTGACATATAGGAGGGGGGATAACGTCGGCATTATGATTTGTCCCGGTGGAGTGACATAGGGGTCAGAATCCAGATTTTACTTCTGAGGGGGGAGGGGGCTATATCTTCTTCGTGCGATGATCGGGTACGTCAGTCAATTTGTATTTGTGTATGTGTGTGTATAAGCTGACATAATTTTGATTTCTTACACTGTGTAAGGATACAAGCACTTATTTTCTGTATATTCCATGTAGAATGGTAGGTAAGGGTGGAATAAATTTCAGTATAGGATAGTTTCAAACAGTGTTAATTAACAATGAATTATAGTTTTCGAAAACAACAACAACAAGTATTTCAGTTATAGAGGTTGGAAGCCTTGAATTATGTAGTTATTTCTATTGTTGGATCATGGTTTGTTTGTTTGTTTTTGAATTTCGCCCAAAGCTACTTGAGGGCTATCTGCGCTAGTCGTCCCTAATTTAGCAGTGTAAGACTATAGGGAAGGCAGCTAGTCAACCACCGCCAACTTTTGGGCTACTCTTTTACCAACGAACAGTGGAATTGACAGTAACATTATAACACCCCCACGGCTGAAAGGGCGAGCATGTTTAGTGCTATGGGGATTCGAAACCGCGACCCTCAGATTACGCGTCGAACGCCTTAACCCCCTGGCCATGTCGGACCTATTAGTTGGATCACAGGACCTATATATCTTAAACCAGAATTGTTCTGCTTTAAAAATGATAAAATAATTAGTTTCACGAGATATAAATAGTACTATTATGATTTGAATTATCTGTACTTTAAATTATTTACAATAAATAATTTATTTTAATGAAGGCGTATAAAAATGATGTACTGTATATGCCAAATGTAAGAAGATATACTTTAGAAATAGTAATATAATGCATGCTATTTAAATTAACCATTCTTCTATGTAAGATATGTGTAACACTCTAAAGTGAACAATGCTTTTTTTTTCTAGAGATTGTTACGCAAATTATGGCTTAACGTAATAGTTTCAACAATTCTAGAAGGATTGAAGAAATAATCTAAACCGTCTTAACAACTGCGAAGTAGATTTAGCTGAAACGTTATCTTCGACGCTATATAGCTCTTGATACATCTAATTATGTTTATTACGTTAAAAAAACAAATTAATTAAATAAACAGGGTATGATTAATTGTGATAACTAAGTTTAAGTTGTGATAAACTGATTTCATAAGGAAATTAGGTTTTTGCGTTTCAAAATACGACTTTCTGACTATATATTAGGCATTTTTAAGGTCAGTTTTAATTATATTTTACGTTGTCAAATGAAACAACCCCTCGTTTAATGGCGAATCCGCCCACATGACAAATTTGTCCCTAGGTTCTCTGTTTGTCTGTAGTTCCACCACGCTCAGGAAAACATTGATTGTAATTTGATCACTTGGTTCGTCTCATCTTGCCAAGAGCTTCCATCATCAAACGCAAGCACTATTCATGCACGTGTTTTAGCTCGTGCTTGCAAAGCATTCCAAAGTGGAAGAATGGATCGTATGAAGCACTTTGAGTTCAGTGTTTCTGAAGTGGTCAGGGACCGTCATTTATTAATCTATATAAAAGCGAAGAGATAAGCTATTACGATGACACCATTAGACATCGGGCTCTGTTTGTGCGCATGTGTGCAAAAGATCAGTACATGACGTTTGGATTTAAAAACAAACTTTGTTACCGTAAACTGCCACAGTGATGGGTTTGCTACTTAGTATTTTATATCATCGTTAAAATAAACTATTTCCATATTATTTAAGGGAAACATTGCGATCGCCTGAAAAGTTTAAAACCTCAAAATAATTTAAAACAAAAATACAAGACAGTTATATTACTGACTTTTCTTAGTTCACTTAATATGCGAAACAGAAATCTAGAACTGGAAAATAATTCAAACTTATTTTTACAAATGACAGAATCGAAAAGTTGCTTTCCGAAATGAATTAAGTTTTGTAGGTGTTCGACAGCAATAAATGAAACAGAAACTTTCCTCACAAGGAGACGGGAATAATAAAACAGTGCAACTTTAACACTTATCATGAAACAGAAACTTTCCTCACAACGAGACGGGAACAATAAAATAATGCAACTTTAACACTTATCATGAAACAGAAACTTTCCTCACAAGGAGACGGGAATAATAAAACAGTGCAACTTTAACACTTATCATGAAACAGAAACTTTCCTCACAACGAGACGGGAACAATAAAATAATGCAACTTTAACACTTATCATGAAACAGAAACTTTCCTCACAACGAGACGGGAACAATAAAATAATGCAACTTTAACACTTATTATGAAACAGAAACTTTCCTCACAAGGAGACGGGAACAATAAAACAGTGCAACTTTAACACTTATCATGAAACAGAAACTTTCCTCACAACGAGACGGGAACAATAAAATAATGCAACTTTAACACTTATCATGAAACAGAAACTTTCCTCACAACGAGACGGGAACAATAAAATAATGCAACTTTAACACTTATTATGAAACAGAAACTTTCCTCACAAGGAGACGGGAACAATAAAACAGTGCAACTTTAACACTTATCCGTTTTGTTTTTACTCGATCAAACTTCAGTTCGAATCGTTTTCTCTTACTGAAACTATTCTCTTCAACGAGAGATTCTGTCGCATTAGTAAACATTATATTCTATCTTATAGTTCTATTTCAGCAACAGTTACGAAATGAAACGAGGTATGTTTTAGTTTATTAAAAACAAATATAAAAATGTCAAAAGCATATTTTAACTTTCTATTTTTGAGTGGAACGTTATACTTGATTGACTCAAGGGAAGCAAGACGTTTGTGAATGTAGTTATTATACTGTTTATGCTATATTTATTAGAATAAGAACAAATATAGACATTCAAAATATACACAAGTACACAAAATGTGTCCTATTTCAACTGGGCTTTCTCATGCGGTTAAAAGAAAACGCCAATTCTACGGCCTTTTCATAAAGTTCATTTTCCCCCTTCATTTTTGCGTACAAGTTGATAGTGTTAATATAACTTAACACTTGCGATGAAGTAGAAATTTCTATTTGCTCACTATCTTTTCCAGTTTGTTTATCTTATGAATCTCTCACACGGTTACCATCTTGTGATTCTATTATATATTTTAAATCAATTTCATCAGTTTCTGTTAAAACATTCTTGTCAACGTTCACAAAACTTTCCGCGTTCACAGAATCATCTGCGTCAATCTTATCAATCAGAGTTTGGATTTCACTAGAATCGTCATAACAAACAACTTCTCCACAATCTCCACCATTATCAACAATAAATCCACAGTCTTGAAAGCACTTTATTACATATTTGATTGAATGACTTGAAAATGCGAGTGCATCTAACATGTCAATTTTCATGGTCATTTCAGATGCTCTCTTGCAGTCGTCCATGTTTGCAATAATATGTTGAAGCATCAATTTTCTGTATTTCAGTTTTATACTCTGTATAATTCCATTATGTAGTAGCTGTAGGACTGATGTTGTACATGGAGGTAGAAAGACTTAACAAACATTTTGAAAGTTGAACTTCTGGATGACACCATTGCATTATCTAAGAAAAGTAGAATATTCCTATTTTCTTGTTCTATTCTTTTGTTTAATTTGTTCAAAAATTCCTCGAATATAGCACTTGTCATCTACGCTTTATTATTCGCTTTCCGTTCCAGAGGAAGTTGATTCTTTCTTCAATTTTTGAAACAGCGCAGATTTTCACTTTTACCAATTATCCATGGTAAATTTTCCCTAAATTTTAAAATTAGGGAAGATAGGAATTTTTTTTTTCGTGAGAATTATTTAAAAAGTAGAATTTTGCACTTAAAAGACATATATATTTCTTCAAATCATGAAACTAATTTAACTGCTAAAATAATGACAGAAAAAAGAACAGAATATATTTAACCAATACTTACTGTAATAAAATGTCCGAGAATTTATTAATATTTAAACAAATTAGTAATTAAACAAGAATTTATTAATAGTTAAAATATTATTAATTAAATAGGAAATTAATATTTAATAAAAAAATCTTCCGCCTTATTTAGGTTCTAATCCTACTTGTTGATAGATGAGGTAGGTGAAAGATAGTTTTCCGTCCGCGTTACTCAGGTTCCGCCATATAGAGGGCGTTTTATAAGAGAAATCTTAAGATAATGCAACAAAATGTTGCTATTTTCGGCTTGTACAGGTTTCCCCCCCATGCAGTTTCCGGCTTAGACAGATTTTACTGTATTTATATATTGGAACGTTATTTTGTCAAAGTTAAACGTTGAACAGATCCATTAAGCTGGATTTACTACGAAGTAAGTTTTACATACAATTTTGAATGATTACAAACTGCTGATATATCAGTATAATTACAACAGAAAATTACTCACATTCAGACGTAATATAGTTTTCAGATCGAGCCCGATTGAGTTTTAGAAGGTCCAACGTTCGGACCACAATATCTTTGGACATACTCCACACTCTCAGCTGTGAATGAGATATTCAGTTCAGTAATGGACAATGCCCTTTTAGAGACCACTGTTTTACTGTCTGTTCTCTCTGTAGTGCATAAGATGTTTGCTAGATTGAAAAACCAGTGCTTATTTACAAGTTCTGCTGCGTTCACCATAAGGTACCTGGAATGGCGCTGATGACATGACCACAAAATATTTACGACCTCATTCATCTGGTTTGAAAATACCACGCGACTATAAAACAGTTGGCACAGTTGCAGTATGTTAATATAAATTAACAGCTGACATATTTGTACCACGACACCCGTTTCACTTTCGAATACGTGAATTTACCACATATCTTTTGTATGATATATTTTTCTACTGCGACCAAATAATCTCGATTATTCTTGATTATATATTTATTAATTCGTTTTTGCTCAACAAATTTGCTCGAGTTAATTTAATCAAACAATTTCTCGCTGTGTTTTTAATCATTTGTCCGAATTTCTTCTTATGGTATGAAGTTTTACAGTCAGTGCTCGCTAAATGGCATTGGAAATGCTGTTTTTGCTCCTCCGTTTCGGATTTATTCTGAATTATACATCATGAATACTGGTAAAAAGCATTCCTGCTTTTTCTAACATTTTCATTAAAATAATGTGTATAACAGGAAGAGGTTTAAAATAATGCAGTGAACCTTCAGTTATGTTTTTCAAACTAAATTACTGGTCAGGACGTTGATGGTTGACTCTCATTAAAAGGATTAACTATACAATCTTTTAATAAAGCAAACTTGGGTGACGTATTAGTTTAGTTCTGCACCAATAACAAAATGTTCAAATGTCTTTCATTTTCACTCGCTTATTGGTGTAACTGTACGGCCCTGAATGGAGGGCGAGTCCTACCAGCTGTATAGCACAGTGTTGAACGCTGACTTCGTGGAGAGAGAGAAACAGCTGTTAGAAAAGGAACAATGGCTGGCCACGTGTTATCCGTCTTCAAGTTCTGGGAGACATTTTTCCTTCCCCTTTTTACCCTGTAGACTGGCCCGTCTGGTACAGGCCGCTGGTGGAACCTTCCGTCTTGTATTTGTAGTAGCGGTGCGACTTGTCCTTAATTAACGCCAGCTTTCCTTCATGCCCCAGCGATTTGTCCCTCGCCTTCAAGTGACAGGCGTCTTTTATGTAGTCCGATATAAGATTTGCCCATCAGAAAGGCGCGTGCAACTGACCCATCAGTGAATCAAATGTTGACTTTAGAGAAGAGCTTGTTTTCTAAAAGGAACTCTTCTGAAAATTTTTAGATAAAGGTTTTGAACTCAAAGCATACTTAATTCAAAGGGGATTTTGGGTAGAATATGCCATGCTGGATTGTTTTGATGAACTGCATCTATCTGGATTGCAGAGGAGACATTTCGGTCTCTGTTCCAAGGCTAGTACCAGCACAGATAACGATATGTGGCCCACTCCAAACAGATATGCTCCATAATAATTAATGCTACTGTAGGTCTTATGGTTATGTAATATAAATCTGTGTGAAACATTGTCTAGGACTGATAAATGTGCGATAAATTCTATTACTTGAATAATTACTAAAATGTTATTGTGTGATACGAAAACTATTGAATGATATTGTCCAGCGATGTTACTAGACATAACTATGGAACATTCAATACATGGTAATTACTGTTAATGCTACACAGGTTTCATTATGTGGTATAAGAATTATTTGATATTACTTTTAGGAGAAAAAACTTGTTTTGGTTGACTGATATATAAATGCTGTTAATTTTTGTTATTAGACGATAGTATAAGGTTTTATTGTGCATTATAAAGGTTGAGAAACTTAATTTTAGAGTTTTGTAAATGATTGTTTGTGTCGAATTTTGTTGTACTTCAGTTTTTAAACTTTACTTGATGTTGGTTGGACTCTCCAACAAATTGTTGTAGATTTGAAATGTTCCCAAACACTGTCGAGTACACTCTAGATCGTGAAATCGAGACATTTAAATTCGACAATTGGAAAGGAAGAGACAGAAGACCAAAACTTAATTGATACTAATGTTAAATAACGTGGTTTATGTAGCCTTCGGGAAGACTGCCAGTGATCTCAGATTTGAACTCTTCTGTTAAAAGTTTTAATAAAATGGGTGCAGTTAGTGTAATTTTGGTGGAACAAGTCTCGAAACTTTTGAATGTTTCTTGCAATAACTTTAATTGTTTTTTTTTTTTTCAAATCACGTCGGAGAGTGCCAGCATATCTGTTTGAGTGATTCATTATTTGATTTATAATTAACGATTTTATATTAATTATTAATAAGCTATATTTTAAAATTTATGGTGCTCACTTATTTAAGTTATTTTTGTTACTATCAATATCAGGTTTGAAATTAATAACATTTTTTACTGATCCTTCACAAGTATCTGTCCGTTGTAGTTGTTTTTTTTTTTATATTTTTCTATCACATATTCTATGTTTTCAGAAGTTTCTAGCAGATGGCAGCAGCTACCGTACATTTTTTTTAGTACCCCAAATTCTGAAAGAAGCATGAACTTTTTGCTCTAGTTCTGCACGCAAAACAATTCCTAACTTATTTTTTTAAAACTTTATGTAGTAAAGTAATATGTAAGCTACCAAAAGTCTACACAGTTATCGTTCAGAAATAAAGAATATTTTTTCTAGATTATCGTAAGAAAACAGTAAACTAAATCTTTAATATGACCAAACAGTATTTGTTTATTGGAGCAAGCAAAATATAAAAAAAAATTCAACTGTTTTTTGTTTTTTTTCGACGCGAATTAACGATATTCTATAACTTACTTAGCAGCAAAGTATTGTGTGAAAATAATTTTATCGCCTCGATAATGTATATTTTTCTCACCAGGATCCGCCAGCTTCTGTGTCCTTAGGCCTACGTATGGAAGAGATGATTTTCAATTTAGCAGACACACACTTTTTCTTCAACGATTTAGAGGTAAGAAATTTGAGAAATCTGTATTTATAACGTACTTAAAGATTTTGAATAACTTGTGGTTCGTCATAGATAAAATTAATAACAAAATAAGCTGCATGAGTGAAATCTAAATTGGAATTTTATCAAAGAATTGATATAACTGCCATAAATTGAAACCAATCTCTGATGTTCATAAATAGATTTAGGAATTTAATTAGTTTGTATTATATACATAAATCGTGTGAGAAGCACTTTATTGATAATTAAACCTAGAAGTAAGATCATTTTTCTTTGCATCTTTTCATCGATGGGATTTCTCTCTAGTTAATCAAAAATTTGCAATAAACAACTAGAACCCTTCTATAACTAACACACACGCACACACAGTCATTGTGAGTTTGTTCTTTGTGTATAATAAATTATCCATTTTAAATGCCTTTTACGGAACAAGATTATAATCGCATTTACCAACCAACTTGGAAAATAATTAAATATTTCTTAACTTGTTACACACCAAAACGGACTGAACTACGTGCATGAACAAAGTTTATAGCTGTAACCACGTGTACAAAGAGACTGACAGAAGATTTATAGATTTATTAAAACTTTTTTATATATCAAAAGCTGAATATAACAGTTACTTTACCTTTGTCTACAAATATTAATACTTCAGTGATTTTGAGTCAGTACACATATGCAATTATTCTTAAGTATATCTCGGCTACTGAATCAAAATTATTATAAATGTTAATTACTTAGTAGAATTCATATATATGTATAATATATAATGAAAGAAATAGCTTCAACACTATTACCATACTAATTACTCTAGTTGTTAATAGACGATTAAAATCATCACTACAGAAATAATTAACTTAATATAAGATAAGCCTTAAAAATATTATATAAAGTCCATTGTAATTTTTGGTCGTAGCTTTGCAGACATTAAATATTATGGTAACAGGTATTGAAGGAGAAATATATCAATTGGTATAAAGTGGTGCTACAAGTTGTTACTAGGTGTCGCCACTTTTGCGCAACTTTATTGAAATATCTGCAGATACTATCAATACCAGGTTTGAAATTAATAACATTTTTTACTGATCCTTCACAAAAGTTCTGAATGGCTCTTTTAGATATTCTATCAGGTTCTTATCAGGCTTATCCGTTTATTGTATTTATAGATATGTATGTATTTGTGGGTTTACTCATCAAATCATAAATTTTGATTTTTTTTTTCAAAGAGCACAATTGCAAACATGTTTGTCCGTGTATGTAACTTAATTCAAGACAACTGTTTGAGATTATAGCGATCTTGAAATTAATGTACATAATACTTTTGTTAATACGCTTAACTTAAAAAAAAAAGGTAAGACATTTTTCCATTGAGAAATTCATATCATTTCGTTTCGATCTATCCCAACTTTCTTGGAACCTTCTTACCACTTGAGACGTCACAGAGGCTTCTCATAGCGGATAAAATAAACCAGGGATCCCCAGAAACTCTGTATAGAAGACTGAAATGAAAAGGCTTTCGTGAGACGAGAACACAACTGTGGTTTTAGGGGGGAAAAAAGTATAAACTTGTATATTTGAAAAAAAAATGAGGCAGGAAAACTACTTAAAATTTTAATCGAACCAATAAGGCCTATTATTACATTTTTCTTTTTCAATTCTGTATATCCATTGGCCTTCTATCTGTTCAGGTTCGGATCTGAGTAGATCATTTTTTCCCCTGGGTTTTTTTTTACTTCCTCAGATGTTCACAACATTGTTTTAATTCACTTTACATTTAAAACCCAATAACAGTTCATGTTACCAACTGTGAATACCCCGATCCAGAGCGTAAATGAATGGATGAATATCTCAAGAATCTTGTGTTTTATTGTAATAACAATAAAGAAGTTGAATACGAAAACAGACAGATTTACTTTCTGGAATACAAAATGAACTTCCTAAAACTGTATTCAAAAAGAATATTCATGACGCTTTTCGGTCGGATGTGTTCTAGTATTTAGCGTATCCAGACCGTGAATTTGAGATTCATGGTTCGCATTTCGTTGTTGCATTATTTACGCAACCATATAGTCCCTTAGCATTTATTAATATAACCATTTAGTTTCTTATTATTAATGTAACCTTCTAGAAGTTTTGCGTTATTAATATAACCACTTGGATCCTTTTCACTGAAAACAAAACAAACAAACCTTTGTTTCTAAAGGTAACAAGTCCGCCTGTCGGAAATGCCAGAGTTTGACCTTTTTTTAATGGGATAAACAAACCTTTTTTCATTCTTGTAAGATCAGGTACATAAATGCATAAATCAGGAAAAGGAAAAACGAATATTTCGAAAAAATCACTCTTACAATAAATAAATAAATAAAAAGAAGCTAAATTTGTAACGAAACCTCTAGATGGAGTTACCTTTTCACTGGTAATGTCCAGAGCATTTTGTTTTGTTATAGCTGACAACAAAAACGCAGCTTGTATTTATGTATGAATTTTGTATCAGGATTTTGGAGTATATAATGACCAACATTAGTATTTACTGTTATTAAATATTTATACTGCATAGATAACATTATATATCCCCTCCCCTTTTACTGGAGTTTTTTTTTAATTTCGTGTAATCCTACACAAGGGCTATTTCCGCTGGTCGTCCCTAATTTAGCAGTGTAAGACAAGAGAGAAGGCAGCTAGTCATTACCATCTACTACCAACCCTTGGGCTATTCTTTTACCAACATATAGCGGGATTCACCCTAACATTATAATCCTCCCACGGCTGAAAGGGTGAACATGTTTGGTGTGACGGGGATTCGAATTCACGAACCTCAGATTACGAGTCGAATGCCCCACACAGCTGGCCATGCCGGACCTCCATTTTACAGTATGTTTGGTCAACCCTTATTTAGGCTTCATCGTTAGCGCCTCTTCCCTCACCCTCATCCCAATGGCTCAGCAGAAATTCTGTAGTCTTATGGTGTGAAAAAGGTGATTTCGAGACTCTCGGTAGGCAGAACACAGCTAACTCGTGTAACTTTGCGCATAAGAACAAGCAAATTGAACCTCATGGAAAGAGATAAGTGAGATAGTCTAGGACGTTTTTTTTACCACGAAAACACATAAAACTATTGGCTGTTTTTGTCTGAAGTTCATGCAAGGTTACTCGAAGGCTCTCCGGGTTATCCAGTTAACCGCCCACTTGTTTAGAAGTGATTGACCAGATTGAAGGCAGCTAGGTACTTAGGCAACACCCTCCACTGCCAACTCTTGGGTTACTGTAATTGATTAGTGGGGCTGACCGACGAGGCCAAAAAAAAAAAGAAAAGAAAAACTGGATTCTTCCTATATTAGCTTTTTAATAACGTCACGCGTGACGTCGTGCACACGCAATGCGCATGACACCGTATGTGTGTTTAGATACATAAAAACGTGTTATTATCTCGTTCTTGCTATTATAGCTGCATGGAAGTGTTAAATACCGTAATAGAAGCTAACTGAAACACAAGCTCAAATAATAACACAATAATTTCTGTAAATTTAAAAACAATAAATATAGAAATACCATTTGCTATGCAGTTTGTGTTTTCGGTATAAGTGGTAGGAAAACACAAACTGCATAGCAAATGGTATTTCTATATTTATTGTTTTTAAATTTACAGAAATTATTGTTCCTAGGTGGACGCTAGGCATCTTGACAAAAAATGATATTAACGAAAATGTGAAATCCTTGGTTTTGACTTGTCGTTTGATTTAGTCTTTGGGACGCCCTGGATATCTGAAAAGCGACATATATATCAGAGATAGAGCAACTATGTCGGGTATCTCTTCATAAGTAGCTTCTGATTACCTGTAGAGAAGAAAATCCAGATAACTTTTCTACTGCTTTTATATTGGCGCCTGTTCCACTTGTACACAGTGAGTGTTAGCACACTCTTTGATACCGTAATCGTTAAATTTTGGTATATATATATTTAAATATTTAATTTTGATATTACGTACAGGCTATGTAATACATTTTCATTTTTTCAAGCTTCCTGTACTTCAGATTTATCGTACTGAAGACGCTGAAGAAAGAAACCGCATACTACTGTGTAAACCTCAATTATAAAATCTAGATCAAAGTATTATCAACCTGAGCGAAGTCAAGTGGCGAAGCGATGCGAAATAAAGGTTTTAATTTAAGCGTGTCCTTGCAACGTTAATTCACATAGACTAAATCTGGACACATCAGTAATGCCGCCTGTTACTCTTCCCGGGAAACTTAATATTTAGAATTTAGGCTTAACATGAATGGATAATTTTTATATACAAAAACTTGGACCTAGCAAGGAAAGTTACTATTCAACACTTTGGTGTAGTAGGTGGGGCTAATTATTTTTTGGACATGCACACACTTAGGTCTAATCATGATGACCAATCTCTATATACAAGCACTTAGACCTGGTAAGGAAAGTTACCATTTAACACTTTGGTATGGAAAGGAGGGCTAATTCCTTCAGACACACACAAACTTAAGCCTAATCAGGATGATTAATCTTTATATACAAATACATAGGCCTAGTAGGGATTACCATTCAACACTTTAATGTAGTGGGTAAAGCTAGTTCCCGTAAACATGCACACACTTATGCCTAGTCTAAATCAGTGCGCCGGGGCGTGCAGCACTTGCATTTGCTTAGGAGGCAAATATTAAAAAAAATTGGTGTCTGACACCAACCGATCTCTGCCAGGGTGAAACGTTTTCTATCAAGCAGAATCGTCATTCTACAATAACAAGTACAGCAGGAACATAACAATGCTGTTTCATTTCGTACAGATGGTTGACGGAAAGTACGTTAGCAGCACAGCTAGTGTTTGCATAGGGCGGCAAAATACGTTGTACCGGCCCTTCTCATTAATAGAAAAGATTTGATTCTTAAAGACAGAAATATAAATTCATTCATACCTTCAAAATAACATGGGCTATTCGTTTTCTCTAACAGTAGAGTTTCGGATGAAAATGTGTGCGTGTCTGTGTGCACATTGCTATACAAATCAAAACGTTCTCTAGGACAGTTTTAAGTTCTGGCCTACCCAGACACGGTCTAGGCCAGGCATGGCCAGGTGATTAGGGCGCTCGACTCGAAATATGAGGGTCGTGGGTTCGATCCTGGACACACTAAACATGCTCGTCCTTTCAGGCGTGAGGGCGTTGTAATGTTACGGTCAATCCCATTATTAGTTGGTAAAATAGTAGTCCAAGAGTTGGCGGTGGGAGGTGATGACTAACTGCCTTCCCTCTTGTGTTGCACTGCTAAATTATAGACAGCTATAACAGACAGCGTTCGCGAAATTTAAATCAATACGCAGAAGTGACGAAGATTTTAGGAACGTCGTGTAAAAAATGTACTTCTTTAGAAGTACAGAAACTTGTACAACTTAAATAACAAGAATTGGTTAAAGTACAATACCTGTCAGTATTTCGCTCTTAACGCAGCAGGTACTCTCATAAATATGTTAAAACTCGAATGCTGTTGAACCTAACCTTGACTCGTAATGGAGGATCTTGTGGCGTAAGTCTTTTATAGTTCTTAAAACACGAATTTAAGACTTTTTTTTGTGAAACGTGGATTCTTTTCAAAAATAAAAGACAACTTTACTGGCTGACTGGTTTATATATGAAGTACAAAGGTATAATGTGATTTTTTTTCCTTTGACACGCGCAAGTGATGCTACAATACTATATTCTATAACATGAAAATTCTGAGAGCATTTAGAATAATATGTTAACGAAAATAACAACAATAGTACGTCCAGAGATATATTGTTTGTTTCGTCACAATTACATGATTTTACATCTCATTGTTCAAAAAAGCATAGGCTTAACTTAAAAAAATATACCTGTAGAACATTTGTTTGCCATGATGGATGATTCAGTCTGAAATGTATCAAAATACCATATACCACATCACCTCTCTTCATCTGTTATTTACAGAACTTTACCGGAGATATAAACTGAAATTCAAGTGGCTCACTTGAACATGGCCAGGTGGGTTAAAGCGTTCGACTCGTAATCTGAGGGTTGCGGGTTCGAATCCCCGTCGCACCAAACATGATATCCCTTTCAGCCGTGGGGGCATTATAATGTGACGGTTAATCTCACTCTTCGTTGATAAAAGAGTGGCCCAAGAGTTGGCGGTTGGTGGTGATGACTAGCTGTTTTGAATTTCGCACATTGCTAATTTAGCAATGTATGACTCTAGTCATAAATTAGCATTGTGCGAAATTCAAAAACAAACAAGCAATACTTGAACATTTCTACTAAATTTTGCAAAGAATCGGTGAGTAATTCTGACAGCATTTTTATTGTATTAGCACAGTTTTTTCTGTATTGACACCCGACCTACACCAGCGTTGTCTGGTCTGCTTATAGCTAATGGTTTACTGAGTGAAAAAAGTGTGAAAACTGCACAAGTTCTACCAGCGCCATAGATTTACTTGACTGAAGTGAGAATTTCTCTCAGTTTGTATTTAATTTGTACCATAGGCCTATCGGAACTACTTACGTGATTATATAAATATATTATATAAATTTATAGGCATATATACGAACATTTTGTTATTAGCACGGTTACTTGGGAAATATTAAAATTGTATTTTTGTCTGTGTTAGGCCCAAAGAGAACGAAGATTCTAAGTGTTGTTTAATGGGATTTCCCTCAGAATAGGTTTAATCATTTGGTTATTGTCATGTGAACCGTAAGACCCACCGAGTAACCACAAACATACATCATTGAAGGAGAATGCCAGTGTCATGCTATACCCCTGCTTCTGAAAACTTTCTCAGAAAATTGAATATACTCAGAGACAGAAATACTTACATTATGTGCCTAACCTTTCATAAAGCACAAACATATCATGGCTGACGCCATCAACAGTGATTACGTCAGTGATATTAGTGCCGTTTCAATCGAACGTAGATGAAGAGGTCAAAGGCTTTCATGAACGCACGTGATGTCTTCCACCTGCTGAGTCAGTGCTAAACCGGTCAACATTTTTCTTCTTGCAGTCCGGAAATGGGCTCGGCCGAGTATTTTGACACTTAGAACGAAGAAGGATGATGAAATGATGAAAAAAAAGACAATTTTGGCCCCCTGTGAAGATCATAACATCCGTATCCAACTTGGAGTTGAAAGGATTGCTAGCACCTGCATCTCTCTTATTTTCATCAGCGCTTTCAGTTTCTCAAACTTCGTCTTTACTAATATTTTATAACCGACCAAAGAGTCCATTCTTTCGAACGAACGCCCAGAAAAGTCAGTCCAAAAAGAGAACGTTGTCCAAACATGTTTTTTCTGACTCCATGTTTGCTTCTGTCTCAAACTTAATATTTACGTCAGATTCAGATGTAGTTGCTGCTGTTTTTGAAATTAAGTACCAAGCTACACAATGGGCTATCTGTGCTCTGCCCACCAATGATATTGGATCCTTGTTTTTAGCGGTGCGAGTTCATCGACATATCGCTGTGCTACTTGGGGAAGATTCAAATGTAATAGAAGATTTGGAACTGGTTTGATTTATTTTTCTGTATCTTACTACTAAAGTAGATGTAACTTTGAGCAATTCTTGAATTGCAGAAATCTTACCCCTCCTCACCCCTTCACCCCTAAGACACGGACGAACATCGGAATAAAAACAAACGTTTTTTGTTTTTTTCAATTATTAGAATCAGATTCATATTAACAACGATTTAATAATGTTCATGTATATATTTAACCATCTTATTAAAGCAACTAAGACTCGTCTCATTCCACCCGCCTACACTCACGCTCATTGGTTCAATTTTTATAATACTTCACTTTTGTGTTAAATTACTGAATTAATTTTGCGTCGTAACCTTTCTAGTTATTTAACTATGAATGATTCAAAGAAATAAGAAGTCTTTTCAAATAACCATTTACTGTAAAATAATACAAGAGCTTAGAAATTCGAGAGGGTTGAATATTTTAATCACTGTGTTATGAAAAGTACAATGTATACAAGAAATTATGTTGAATAACGATGTCTTAAATATTATTATGTTGAATACCTCATAACGATGTCTTAAATATTATTATGTTGAATACCTCATAACGATGTCTTAAATATTATTATGTTGAATACCTCATAACGATGTCTTAAATATTATTATGTTGAATACCTCATAACGATGTCTTAAATATTATTTCTCCTTTGAGAATTGGATTACAGCAGGGGCTGATTGAGAACCATAAGTTTCATTTAGTAAAGTTACACCATCGTTCAAATCTGTGACAGAAGGTGTTCCATATGGTTTCCACCACCTTCACTCAGTACATCAAGTCCATTCCTAGCTGAATCTACTGCAAGCATGGTCTTTTCTTGACAATGGTCATTGATTCTTCCAGTATCCTGAACAATGATATCCATTGTTGGTGTTTTTCGTGTGTTTTTTTCTCCCAAATTACGAGTATCACATTGTTGAAAAAGAGATAATTAAATAATAAATACTGGTTTGTGAGAAAATTTTAATTATAAAGTAGAGTATGGCTTTGAAATACCTAGTGGTTTGTACAAATTTTGTATTCTTGTATATGGCATTGGACATAATATTGACTATTTGTCAATACATTCCGTCTTGCATTTAGTAACTGATGTTACAAACGTTCTTCGTTAGAAAACAAATTATTTTTACTTCTCTTCTTTATTTATGTGTTTCCCAAATAATAATTAGTTCGATCTTTGTTTTGGATATTTACACAAAGTTACAGAAATGCCTTATTGCTAACTTTGAAGATATCGATTAAAAGAAAGGGCGTTATCTGACAGTATCTATCTTGAACTTTGGGGCTATTTTAATCGAATAACGGGATTTGACTGTTATTTATTTATAACCTGCGTACAACTCTAGAACCACGTACTCGCAGTTTCATTGTTCAGAACGTTATCTGTTATCCGTTATCTCGGCCCGAAGTGGATCGAAAAACCAGGAACCTTTAGTGGTTGGATAAATGAACGCATGCGCAAGGAGTGAACGCTCTTGGCTCGACTGGTACAAAAATGAGAAAGTTATAAAAACATGTTATTTCCGTAAATAAGTAAAAGACAAAGTGCGTTTATTTTAATACGTTTTACGTAGAAACAGTAGTTACTGTTGCTTTATAAGTTTACTACTGTCATCGGCCCATGGGTGCTTTGTTCGCTCGACTCGCAATCTGAGACTCACGGATTCGTATTCCTGTCCCACCAAACACACTCGTTCTTTCAGCCTTAGGAACGCTATAATGCGATGGTAAATCCCATTACTCCTTTGTAAAAGAATAGCCTTAGAGTTGGCGGTGAGTGATGATGAGTAGCTGCCTTCCCTCTAACCTTACACTTGTAAATTAAGGACAGATATCTCTCGTGTAGCTTTACACGAAATTAAAAAACAAGCAAACAAACAACTGTCATCTTCGCAACTTGAAGAATCAATTTCTCTAATGTTTTCGTATTTAGAAGCTAGAAAATGTTATGGAACTTTTTTGAAGCAACAAATGGTCGCAAAGTAAATATTTCTTTTGCTACATGATTCACTTGTTTTCAAAATTTACCCTTAGATTCTGCTGTGCGTACGAGAACCTGTAAAAGAAAATAGATATATTAGAGTAAAGCTAACAACATAATCTTTATAAATGTGTTAATCTGGGTCGCCACTAAACTAAAGAATTTACTAAGTAAACTACCGGATAATATACAAGCCCACATGAAGACAGGATTGATTATGAGCTTCATATGAAAGTTCGAATGATTTTTTTCATGTCTCGAACCATGAATCATTTTCTTCGTTGTACACGTACTACAGCTAATACTCTGTGAATCTAGGCCTAAGTAATTTGAAAGTACTGACGTGCAAACAAAGGCACCTGGATATGTAGTGAATTGTTGGATATAGGATATAAAGATGTAATGAAAACTGTGTTATAGAAATTATTAATACACAGGTTTATATGCATACATATCCACGTCGGGAAAGTTCGTTATTTCCCCGAAAGGGGACCGAAGGACGCATGTAGCGGTCACCTGTTTTAATCACTCGCATCACTGTACAGTAGTGTGTTATATATCCATCAGTAAACATCAAAATTACGTCATATAAGGGACCCTTAACGCTGCAAATTATACTGTCGTGACTTCAGTAAAACGTGCGTATGCCATGAATCACGAGAATAATTATGCACTCTCTTGTTTGTCTGTTTTGGAATTTCGCACAAAGCTACTCGAAGGCTATCTGTGCTAGCCGTCCCTAATTTAGCAGTGTAAGACTAGAGGGAAGGCAGCTAGTCATCACCACCCACCGCCAACTCTTGGGCTACTCTTTTACCAACGAATAGTGGGATTGACCGTCACATTATACACCCCCACGGCTGGGAGGGCGAGCATGTTTAGCGCGACGCGGGCGCGAACCCGCGACCCTCGGATTACGAGTCGCACGCCTTACGCGCTCGGCCATGCCAGGCCTTTATGCACTCTATAGGCTACAGAAAAGCATGGCATAGGGACTAGAAAAAGGAAGAAATAAAAATTATATGCTGCTCTTAATTTGCTTTTATTTCCTCTTGAAACATAACACCTTCAAGGGCCCCTCGCAGGTACACCTTGTAAAAATATTTATTTTATAAATGTACTAAATTTTTGTGTTTTCTTCAGGAATGTGATCAGGTCCACATAGACGATGTGTCGTCAGAGGATAATGGGCAGGATCTTAGGTACGGATGGTTCATATTGTTATATTTAATTTATAATTGAAAATCACGGTTATTGCAATTATTTTCAAGATCTGTTACTTTGTTTACATAAAAAGATGTAAAAATACTTTATTTTCCAAGCTAAACGTAAACAGAGCTATACCTGATTCGATTTTTTTTTTCTTTAGCAACTATAACTTTCAGGCGGATGGTTTTCACGCTGCTGCAACGAATGCCAGTTTATGTCTGGCCACAGGGGTCAGAGGTGGAGTGGACTGGATGAGAAAGTTGGCGTTTCGTTACCGAAGAATCAAGGAGACTTACAGTCAGTATAGGAGCAATATAGGAGGTAAGACATTTTCCTCTAAGCTCGTGCTAAAAAAATCGGATGGGAAGCTCAAAAGTATAGTTTTTAATACTAACAAACTGATTATTTTTTTTTCATTTATCACGCATTCTCTGTACTAATTCAATTATACTTTTAATACTTTTAAACGGAGAGTCACGTTGTACCAGGCCCGACATGACCAAACGTGTTAAGACGTGCGACTCGTAATCCGAGGGTCGCAGGTTCGAATCCCCGTCGCACCAATCATACTCGCCCTTACAGCCGTAGAGGCGTTATAATGTGACTGTCAATCCAACTATTCGTTGGTAAAAGAGTAGTCGAAGAGTTGGCGGTGGGTTGGTGATGTCTAGCTGCCTTCCCCCTAGTCTTACACTGCTAAATTAGGGACGGCTAGCGCAGATAGCCTTCGTTTAGCTTTGCGCGAAATTTAAAACAAACTACATTTGCTATACTTATAATAACAATAATGTTCGTGAGAAGAATCTACTTTTTTGTTTATTTGTTGAAGTTTGCGCAAAAATACTTGAGTGTTGTCTGCGTTAGCCGTCCGTCCCTAATTTAGAGATGACGAGATAGAGGGAGTATTCCAGTCAAAACCACCCACCTCCAACTGATGTTTTTTTACCAATAAAAAGTTGAATTGACCGTTACATTATAACGCTCTCACGGTTGAAAGTGTGAGCATTTTTGATGAGGGTATTTGAATCCCAGTAGAAAAATTTACCAATTCTAATAGTTTTTTGTTGTTGCTTTTTATAAAGGTTTGTGAAACAAACAAGTTCGAAATAAGTAACAGTATTAATGAAAATCAATAAGTCCTTAAGTAATTTAACACTCAGAAAAGTACAACTTAAATATAGAGAAAGTCTCAAATGGAAGTTGATTATGATATCTTGGTTCACCCGCATTCGTGAATCTTCGTATATTTCCACAGTTAAAATTTAAAACATACTAATTATTTTGTCTCTCACAAAAACTGATTTACCAAAAATGTGTGTGTTTTATCAAGAGGTTAGATTGATCTTGATAAAGGATCTGATTTAGATAGGGAGAAAACATTTTTGCCATGGCAAAATGGACCATAGAATGGCTCTGCCTTTTTAAAGTAGAAACTGTTATCTCCGTCACCTATTAACCAATTTGAAATCTAACTGCAGTTTTGGATTCTGAACGTCAAACCCCTTTCGACTGGTGTATTTAACTAACCAGTTCCAAGGTCTCATAGATTAATTTACTTTAATCCTGTCTTAAACAATTTCAGTTTGAGGCTAGGATGGTAGAGGTCATGATAAGTAATAAAACTGAACCAGGTGTACACGCGCCCCACGCTTGATATTGCCGGTGCACAAAATATAAGTAATAAATGGAAAAAAAAAGTCTCAAAGATTAACTTACTTTAACCTTACCTGAAAGAATTTCCATTTTTGCGGCTATTGAGGATTCCCTCTTGTTAAACTGAGGTTCTCAGCTTAAGAAATCTACATATAAACAACTTTGTACATCTATAGTCCACTAAATACTACTTCAATATGAATCAGACAAAAAATTTTACGGAGGGCGCTACAAGGTGAAGCTGATATGTTTGTTGATAAGCCTGAAGCTGCACAATAGGTTACTGCATTCTACCCACCACAGGTATCAAAACCTGATTTTTAGCGTCGTTAACCAGTATACTTACTGCTGATCCACTGTGAGAGGAGGGCAACAAATAAAACGTAATATTTATAACTCCATACATCAGTAGACTACAACTAATAATCATTAGATTATACTGAATCATCATTTTGATTCCCACACTATAGTTGTAGTTGAAAATGTGCGACGAAATTTCTGAGTGAAGCCAAGAGGCTTGACTGAAGTCGAGCACAAAGCTACGTACATAATGGGCTATCTCTGCTCTGCCCACGTCGGGTATCGAAACCCGGTTTCTAACGTTCTGTGTCTGCATACGTATCTTGTGGGGCCAAGGCCAATAGGAAGACACGATGTAAACATGCTTATAGGATTCATGTATTGAAAAGTAAGATTGGTAGATGTACTTGCATAGATTTTGGTATGTTCATTCGGTTTCAAATTGACGTTAAAACATTGATGGGGTTGTACTATTTATATGAAGTAAAATAAAGTTTTCTGTTGTTTTTTTAACGCATAAGTTCTGTAACCTTAGGTAGCAAAACAATAGGGTTCATTATATATGGGTTTGTTTCATACCACTATAAGCTAACTGCTACACATAATTTATACTTGTAGGTAGATATATTTAACATAAGCAATGTAGGTAAACAGTGCCTAAATGAATTAATACAGCTTTGTTAAACATATGTAACCACGTGATTAAGTTAAGAAATAGTTTTGCTAATATGTGTAACCACGTGTTCCAGTTAAATAATAATCATACAATAAATGTATGAAGTTACGTGTTTAAGTAATACATCTGTTTAAACATATATAATGGAGTGTCTGAACTAAGTTGTACAGCATAACTAGAAATATTACATGTTCGAGTTTAGATGCATTATATAATTTGTTGAAGCAAACCGTTTTAGCTCTAAAACAAACATGTTATGTGATTTAAAAAAACACACGATTTATTCAGTATTGATTGACTGAGTGCTTGTAATGTTGCATTTTTACTAAAACAATAACGCTTTCAATGTTTGTTTACAAAATTGAATTATAATAACTCGTAATCTGAGGGTCGCGGGTTCGAATCCCCGTCACACCAAACGCTGTGGGGGCGTTATAACGTGACGGCCACTCCAACTATTCGTTGGTTAAAGAGATGTCTAAGAGTTGGCGGTGGGTGGTAATGACTAACTACGTTTCCTCTAATCTTACACTATTAAATTACGGACGGCTAGGGCAGGTAGACCTCTTGTAGCTTTGCTCGAAAATTCAAAAACAAAGAAACAAACAATTATAATAACGTTTCGTAAAGCAACCTGTTGATGTTCGTCACCAGCATAAACTTGGAGAACAAAAACTGATATTTGTGTATGAATGTATCAATTAATGTCATGAAATTTGCAAATCTCAAAAATTATCAGACAAGTTGAGTTTTTGGAAACAAAATTTGCAGAATTTGTTTCTGATGTACATTTAATGGTTATTTTGTGTACTTACGTTTTTTCTGACATTCGTTTAAAGCGACTGTTTTAGAATGAACAAAACTGGTTTATATGACTGTTTTCAAAACCCTTAGGTCTGCTAGGCCCTAACAAACGAGAACAATGGCTTCAACTACGAGCGGAAATAGAAACCCTCACGGATAGCTGGTTGACATTGGCTTTGAAATGCTTGACTATCATCCATTCCAGGTAACATATTCATAGAATAACAGGTGTAATGTATAATTAGGTAATAATCAGATAAAAATACCGTCGCAGTATTTAGTGTCTAAACCCGAGACACGAAAATAATTTATAACTAATAGGTAAAGATGTACTTGTGGTTTTTGTGGTGTAAACTTTCTTCGATTCGTATTTTAACTACTTCTTGAGATGAGGTTACATGCTTTGCTGTATTTAACACAGCAGACCTGAAGTAATTATACTCAAGGCTAATTTAATGGAGAAGATATTTGGTTACTGTTAGGTTACACAAGTGGACATTTATATAAAGTTTAGAAAATTAATAAACATAGAAAAAATCTAGTCAACTATGTTTCAGAGTTGACATTACAAAGAATATTCTAGAGTTTACCTGTTAGTTTACAGTTTAATATTGCTTGTTATTAGTCGAATGCACAGCAAAACCTTGTTTATTATTAAGCCTAGTTCAGTATGCTTGTTTTGTTTAACTCCTTAGGTTAAGTTTGGAAATGTAATTGAATGGAAGGGATTACTTGTTTTTAAATAGATAAATTAACTTCAGCTGATTTATTTATTTATTTACTTTGAGGACTTTTGACGAATTGATTGTGATATTTGAACAGATTTTACCTCCGCAATAAATTACTAATTTTTATTTTTTAGTAAATGTATTTCATCGAAGATTTCTTTTGTTTCAAACATTCTGAGTTACTAAGATAAACAACCAATAGTATTACTATAATGATGCACACAATGATTTTTAATTATTTGATAAATAAACAAAATATCCTTGGATCAATATGAATTAGTCAATTGTATTAAAGGAATCGAGTAATCCACCGTAGAAATTCCTTTGTGAAGTCAGTGACTTGCTTATTACATTAATATGACAAGCTGGAGTAACCGTTTCCTGGATGGAAGTTGTGTTTAATTTGTGATTAAAGAAAAGGTTATCTTAGTATATGAAAAGGTTGCTTCCCTTACATATAATTAAAAAAAAGCAAAAACATCCATTAAAAACTGCAAAACACAAAGTGTGAAACTGTAAATTTTGATGTATCTTTATATGGATCTAAGAAACCTCCATCCACAATGGGAAGGGTAGTGGTGAAAAAAACCCCATAAAAACCGCAACACTGGAAATTTGTGTGCACTTTCACATTGTCCTGAAGAACCTTCATGCACATTTTGGTGAAGATCTAGCCACATACTTTTAAGTAATTACATGGACATGCAACAGATAGTACTCGTATACTTGTGCAGATATGATTCTTGCTTATGAACTGTACTGGTTAACTATTTCACTAAATACATACAAAATGCATACAAACTAACAGTAACATACTCGTGTTTTTAACGTAAAGACAAATTATATCACTTCCATATCCCAACATTTACCCGATTTCTACAAATGTAACATAAGAAACATTATTATACAAATACGTTTTGAATCACTTTCACTAGTTAAGATAAATAGTTGTCATACCCAAGTGGTTAGGGTGCTTGACTTGTAATCTGAGGGTCATGGGTTTGAATCCCCACCACACCAAACATACTCGCCCTTTTAGCCGTGTGAGCGTTATAATGTTACGGTCTGTCCCACTATTCTTTGGTGAAAGATTGGCCTAAGAGTTGGCGATGGGTGGTAATAACTAGCTGCCTTCTCTCTATTCTTACATTGCTAAATTAGGACGGCCAGCGCAGATAGCCCTCGTGCAGTTTTGCGTGAAATTAAACAAACAAATATATTAGTCACAAGATACAAAGACATAGTGGTTCTATCGGAAGTCGGGCCTGGCATGGCCTAGTGCGTTGAGGCGTGCGCTTCGTAATCCGAGGGTCGCGGGTTCGCGCCCGAGTCGCGCCAAACATGCTCGCCCTCCCAGCCGTGGGGACGTTATAATGTGACCCACCATTTGTTGGTAAAAGAGTAGCCCAAGAGTTGGCGGTGGGTGGTGATGACTAGCTGCCTTCCCTCTAGTCTTACACTGCTAAATTAGGGACGGCTAGCACAGATAGCCCTCGAGTAGCTTTGTGCGAAATTCCAAAACAAACAAACAAACTATCGGAAGTTATCTGATGGTCAATCCCACCATTCGTTGGTAAAAGAGTAGCCCAAGAGTTGGCGGTGGGCGGTGATGACTAGCTGCCTTCCCTCTAGTCTTACACTACTAAATTAGGGACGGCTAGCACAGATAGCCCTCGAGTAGCTTTGTGCGAAATTCCAAAACAAACAAACAAACTATCGGAAGTTATCTGATGGTCAATCCCACCATTCGTTGGTAAAAGAGTAGCCCAAGAGTTGGCGGTGGGCGGTGATGACTAGCTGCCTTCCCTCTAGTCTTACACTACTAAATTAGGGACGGCTAGCACAGATAGCCCTCGAGTAGCTTTGTGCGAAATTCCAAAACAAACAAACAAACTATCGGAAGTTATCTGAACAAAAATATTCATGAAAGTTAAAATATAGATTTAATTTCTTAGTAAAGGTTATTCCGTCATAGATAAGTATATAGGTCATGTATCTCTGTGTTTTAACACTTTTGTTACATGAAATGCCAAAAAACAGTAGCTGATTTAAGGTTGTGTGGGATCAAGGACTAGTAATCTTTTGGGGCCCTACATCCCATGTAATTTTACATGGAATAAAATTATCAATGAGCCCTCATTAAGACCATGGGTTCTGGGGCTAAGCCCCCTCGAGCCCCTAACTAAACACGCCACTGCTAAAACACTCGAGAAGAAAAATGATGATTAAGTAAAGTTTCCTCTGTACTTTCTTTATGCTCCGAAAGATGTCGCCGCAGCTTATCTTAGAATTTGTAAACCTGGTAAAGCCTACCTTGCAAAACATTAAGTATTGAGTATTTGAAATATCCATTTCTTATTAGATTCTACGTATTGTTTCAACTGTACGAGTTGAGGTAGACATAACTAGTAATAGTTTATTGTGTTTCACGTTCGTGTTTATTTTTGTGTTTCACGTTCGTGTTTATTTTTCAGAAGTGCTTTGAAAATTTTGACCGTTTTTTCTTATCTTTCGTTTTGTTAATATTTACATGTTATTAAAATAAATCAATATCTTCTTTTATTTCCAATGGAAAGAATGACTTTTCTTTGCCTTAATTTGGAGCACGGCTAGAAAATATTCTGGGAATAGCATTAAATATTTGAGAAATGTCGATATATTAATATTTCTAGCAACGGTGCTTCAAACAAACACAACGTTCTTTAGCTTCAGTTCTGAATAATAATGATCTTATGAATTAGTTTTCAAGACATATAACAATATTCTTTAAGGTATGTTTCCCTACTTGCTACGTTAAGTCTATAAGAAAATTACTGTTTTTGCTAATTAACGCTTGTAATAATACGAACGCTATTGTGTATAAAAATTAAAATAAAACATTGAGTGTATGAACGATAGAGATCTTTTTAAAAAGTACAAGTAAGATATTGTTTTCCCATCTCTCACGTGCCTTAGCGGCAAGCTTGGTGACTTCGAACACTTCAATACATGGATCGTTTTCCCTCGGTGGAGACAACGCTAATAGTTAATTATAAAACAATACACCTTTCTCCGGGACTGCCGTTGTAGGAAAGTTAATACTTCCCGCCACTTTAACGAAAAGAAATTGCCTTCTTAAATTAAATACATTGGAGATTGTTAGCAGCCAACCCTAACGTTTACCGAACTTTCAGCATCTGCCAGGATAGTTTTTCAGCATTGCAAGGCATCTATACAGCGAAACTCGGATGACTTATTGGAACGTGTTTATTAATATATAAATAAATAGATGAAGGTTTAAAGTCAATACAGACCAGCTCGAACTATTAAATCGTAGGTGTTTAGATATATGGAATAACACCTATCTGAAATGTTATTTATCTTTTGATAATTTTCAGACCTAGCATGGCTCTTAATGTGATGGTGTTAGGTTCGAATCCCGTCACATAAAACATGCTGGCCTTTTTAACCGTCGGGACGTTATAAAAGTTATGGTCAATCCAACTATTCTTCAGTAAAAGAATAGCCTTAGAGATAACTATTTGTCTTCCCTCCAGTTTTACACTGCTGTGTTAGGGACGACGAGCGCAGATAACTCCTATGTAGCTTTGCACGAAATTTTGTTTTGATGATTGGTTCTTTATATAGAAATTGCAAGGAAAAATATTCTTTTATGGGATATTCCATTCGAGGTCAAGATGAATGTAACAAATACGAATGATGTAGGAGATATATATTTAGTATGTTGTAGGAAACAGCACTTCGCCCCTTATCATTTGTCCAGTAGTATCTACTCATTCTACGACACTCTTGTAATCAAAGGTTATTACTTGTTTTATCTCACTGTGCTGTTGTCTCCTCTAGCTGTTGGTGAATGACATTTAGCAGCACAACAACTTTGAAACAGTGACATTTTGTACACTCTTTCACGGAGATCATTCCAGATGGAAATCGAACTTTATTTCTTATGATTGTACCAGATGTTTTTTTGTTTTATGTCCAGTGATTTATTGGGCAGTTTCAAACTTGTGAAAATATGATAGCAGGAAACGTTTCTTGACACTTGGTTTGTTTTTTTCTCTTCGCTGTCTTTCCCTTCTTGTATACATTATAATGTTTTATTCTTACAACAAGTCCGAATTCTAATGCCACATTTTTCGGGTTCACTTGGTATGTATTATTTTGGAGTAACATCTTTCTCAAAATGTGGTTTTTGTTACTCATCGGTGTTCACATATACTAGTAGTACATAACACTGAATAATCGGCACCCATTTATTGAAGTGATATCGATTTGTAAGTTGCACCCTCTATTGAAGTAACAGTTTTCGGGGACTATGGTTTATTACTCGTTGGTCACACGTTCTGATAGTACATACCACTGATAAATAGGTGGCACCCATTTTTTGAAGTTGTACTCATTTATTGAAGGCATCTTGAAATTCGAGAAATCTTATACGCTGATGTTTAAGGGAAAATTGAGCCACCGTTGGTTCGATTTCAAAGCATTTTTGACTGCTTCATTCTTTGATTTATAAACACTAGTTAGTGCTATCACATTGAAGAAACAATGAAACTTGTTATAATTCACGTTTTCATTTTCTTTTAAATGCAGCTTTTTTTATCCATAATGACCTTCGTGAGTAGATTGAACATTCTGTTAACTGCTTGTTGAATACCGAGCGGTTCTGGTGTTTCTTTGGAAACTCTTGCAGTCACTACTAATCTTCTTTGAAATGCACTTTTAATACTTCACCAGTGTCATCATATCTTTCGATATCAGAGACACTTTCGTTTGAGCTTGTGTTGTTAACATTCCCATTAGCAGATAAATGATCTTTCTAACTTTAATCATTTTATGTAATATACTTATCACTACTAAGCTTATGGTCTCCTGCTAGGACGGCAATAAGCCTTCAGATTTACAACGCTAAAATCAGGGGTTTGATTCCCATCTGTAAACACAGCAGATAATTCAATGTGACTTTACTATAAGAAAAACAAAGAAACGCACACACACACACACACTAAGCTTATGGTCGTCTTCGAAAATGCCAATATTAATTTTGTCAGAAAGTTTTGGTCTTGGAGAAATAATTTTATTCATTGGAAAATTGTTAAGAAGAAAATATATTCAGAGGAAGGCTGAATCTAAAAATAATTGTACAATAGAAAGTGTCATCCTTTTGTACATATGACTTATGACTCAACGTGAGGGCTATTAGTCATTGAGAAACTTTGTTTTCCTTGTTATAACAACAACAAAAATAAAAACATATTTAATATTATCCAAAATGTATGCTATGGATCCCTGTGAAGCACTAATAAAGGTGTTTTTCTCGTATATTAATGTGTACCAATTGTGTATAACAAGTGTGTATGGCTATAGATATTCAAATGAAATTGACCAGGTTATAATCTTTCTTTCTAGGTTCAACTTTATGAATGTTTTGGAGAATTGTCCAGATTATAATACTTCCTTTTAGGTCCAACTTTATGAATGTTTTGGAGAATTGTCCAGATTATAATACTTCCTTTTAGGTCCAACTTTATGAATGCTTTGGAGAATTGTCCAGATTATAATACTTCCTTTTAGGTCCAACTTTATGAATGTTTTGGAGGATTGTTCAGATTATAATACTTCCTTTTAGGTCCAACTTTATGAATGCTTTGGAGAATTGTCCAGATTATAATACTTCCTTTTAGGTCCAACTTTATGAATGTTTTGGAGAATTGTCCAGATTATAATACTTCCTTTTAGGTCCAACTTTATGAATGTTTTGGAGAATTGTCCAGATTATAATACTTCCTTTTAGGTCCAACTTTATGAATGCTTTGGAGAATTGTCCAGATTATAATACTTCCTTTTAGGTCCAACTTTATGAATGCTTTGGAGAATTGTCCAGATTATAATACTTCCTTTTAGGTCCAACTTTATGAATGTTTTAGCAGATTGTTCAGATCATAATATTTCCTTCTAGGTCCAACTGTGTGAATGTTTTAGCAGATTGTTCAGATCATAATATTTCCTTCTAGGTCCAACTGTGTGAATGTTTTGGTAACAACAACTCAGCTTGTTCCTGCCCTTTCAAAATTACTTCTTTATGGTCTGGGAGTAGTTTTCCCAATTGAAAATGTCTACAGTGCCACTAAAATAGGTAAGTAGAACTGAACAGAATACTACTGTGTGTTACTGTTATCATGAATACTACTGTGTGTTACTATTATCATGAATACTACTGTGTGTTACTATTACCATATTATCTTGCAAATGTCAAATATTCTTCTAGAATCTAGAAAGACGAACTACTGTAATATTAAAAACTAAATCCTTTTAGTGTTACATATTTTGATTAATTATATTGGAATGTTTAATTTATAACTTTATTATAAGTTTGATTGTTTCTAATTGTAGTTTAATGTTTTGAAAACCTCATCTCGACTCCCAACAAACGTTAATACTTCGGATTTAGCACTGTACTTTGATTATACTAAGAATATTTTTATAGATCATTAATTACGTAATGCTTTAGTATTCTATCAATCAACAACGTAATATTGCATTCGGTGTAGGTTACGTTTCTGTTTAGGTTACAAAAGATTATTCTCTGAAGACAACTAACTGTTCAACGATTCTACCAAAGTGTCACTTGACAGAGTATGTTAACGTATGTATCGCATGCAAGGTTGGCTTCATTTCCTCAATGTTCAACCCAAAAGGACACGTGTTAAAACGGTCAGAGTGAACACTTGCAGAACGCACTAACCCAATTTTTGAAGTACCATAGAAATAGTCCTAAGAGTGCTGCAAGAATTATTGGTTTTGATACCAAGCAACTTGGATCGAGCACTTCACTGTGATGGCTCTGTAGTTACCACAGAGTATGTCTGCCAGAGATGATATTTATGTGCATGATGTTCCTCATGTATGTATCTCAGAACGGCTGGTATAGGTATTAACACTTTTACTAATAAAGCTGAGAACAATGTTTCGACCTTCCTAGTCATCTTCAGAGTTATTTCAAGTGGGGTTTTTGTCATCAAGAATATAGAATATTCTCCCTTTACCTCACAGATTTTGCGATGCTTCAACAGTGTTGCGTGAATTATTAATCGCCTCTTATGTTGAGTCAAATGACCATTTTCAAATTTCTACAGTTTAGTGTTCCTAAAACCTTGTTGTAATCTCTTATCTTTTTAAAGGGCAAGGCTCTCCGAACGTTAAGAAATCAGCGAATCACTTACGCAGCCAAAGACCATTCATAGCACTCCATACACCGTTTGGGGCCATTTTGTGTCAACTTCTGAGATATGTATAGTTTTTGAGGATGCATGTTACTTTGACTCGTTCTTACTTCGAGCGCAATTTGGTGAGCTTACCTTGTTGGAAATGATCTACTACTGTGATTGCAAGATCCTCATTCTTTGCTGTAGAAGGTCTTTTACTGTATTTATAGTGGGTCAGAGAAACCTGGTAAATAAACGGTCAACAAAGGAGTTTCTCTCTCTAGAATTAAGTTCTGCTGTCGTGACCGGCTGCTAACTCAATATAGGATTCCCATACAACACGTTTTTGCAAGGTTAATGAGATCTCAAGCAATTATTGCAACAAAAGAAAGGATACAGTTATAAGTGAAACACAAACACGACTAAGAAAAGTCGCAATAAGTGTGGAAATTCTGCATCACCTTAACACAACCAATCCGAAAATTCACGAACAAAACCCGAAAGTTAAAGTATGGGAATGAAACATTCCCACCTTGTTGGAACAACGTTTACTTTGTTATTGTCATTAGGAAAACTTCTACAGTCTGAAGAAATATATATTTTCATTATTATTGAAACTGTTCGTTTGATTTCTTAAAGAAGATTAGACATATTTCGTTAAGCATGTATTTCATTGTTGTTTAATTTTTTATGTATTTTTTGGATGAAGGAAAAGAGAGCTGTTTCGAAAGAATCGTGTCAAGATTTGGGAGAAAATGCACCTACGTTGTGGTAGGAGTTGGGAGAGACGAAGAAGCAGCTGCAAAGCAGGTACACTTATTATAATAATAAACATTTATGCACTAGTTAACACTTTGTTTAAGAGAAGGGAAGATGAACAAACAGTAGTTAAAAGTAATAGTTTTAACCACCAGTAGAATAACTGAGATGATGTAGTTTGGCCCTGTGGTAGAGCAGGCAATCCATGTTCGAACTTGTGCAGTAATATAGTACATCACTTACACTTTAAGATGGTGGGCGATACAGTGCTGCAGGCTATCTCTTTCCATCCGAGCAGTAGTTCAACATCAGAGACACCGACAGGTAGCTTTAGATTAAGTTATATTCTGTATTTATAGCAAATCTACTAAGTTTCTTCACAACTGAAAACATATCATCTAAAGTACACTATACCAAATTTGTAGTTAGAGCAATGTCCAACCCTTTTATATTGTATTGGGCTCCAGATTTGCACCCTAAATGTTCCGAGGTAAGTGATGACTCCAAAGTTTAGTTAACTTTAGGACCAAAACTGATCTGTCAGGAACAAAAATTAATATTTTCTCGACAGGTGGTATGGGTATTAAAACTTTAATTAAAATAAAGTACATAACAATGCTTCGACCTTTTAGGTCATCTTGAGGTTAACAGAAAGAGTTTGCAATTGACCGTTGCCGGCACATGCCCTGTACCAAGGACTAGCATGGCCAGGTGGTTACGGCACTCGATTCGTAATCCGAGGGTCGCGGGTTCGAATTCCCTTCACACCAAACATGCTTTCCCTTTCAACTGTTGGGGGCGTTATAATGTGACGGTCAATCCCACTATTCGCTGGTAAAAGAGTAGCTTCAAGAGCTGGCGGTGGGTGGTGATGACTAGTTGCCTTCCATCTAGCTGTACACTTCTAAATTAGAGATGGCTAGTGCAGATAGCCCTCCTATAGCTTTGCGCTAAATTAAAGAAAAAAAACGTTTAGAGAATATATATATTTACGTCAATAAGGCCGAAACGTTGTTCTGTACTTTATATTAATTGAAGTTTTAATACTCATACCAACCGTCTTGAGGATACATTTTTAGTTCAAGTGGGTTTCTCGTCATCACGAAAAATTAATATGATATTCTGTTTTGAGAATACGAAATATAATTAAAACTTCAAGAAGTGATGAACAAATAATTTTAAGTTGCTCTAAACGTCATAGGTAGGAAGGTTTTATGGGTGAAGTTCAAATTTAACAAGAGCTCAGGGCGATATTTTTTTAAACATTTAATAAATTTCTACCGTTGAAATAAGCGCAAGTCAGTGTTATATTTTTGCAACAAACAGGAGTTTATAGATGACTTTCTTCGTAATCCAGACCTTCAATAATAAGTTTAGACATGTTTCTGTTAACTTTTATACTGGTTAATAAACGTTTTCACAACTGTTCAAATGAAAATAAGCATTCGTTACGATTATGTAACCCTGGACATTCCAAACAACCCATACGTTAGATCTACAACACATACAACTTTTTCTTAAATATTTTATGTTAATAATCACAACCAGCAACAGTGAGTTATAACTCTAAATGTTATGATGTTATAATCCTGAGATCGATTCCTCTTGCGGTCCCACAACGCTTATAATACGTTTTATGGTCTTATGTTTACAACAAATAAGCTATTTGTTTGCAAAAAAATATTTACCTAATAATCGTTCTTAAGTTACATTAGCATTTCGATGGTTCAGCAGTGAGTCTTGGGGCTTTTCAAGCAACAAATCGGGTTTCAGTACCCGTGGTGGGCAAAGTATAGTTTACCCATGATGTAGCTTTGCGTTTAATAACAACCACGTAACTGAAAACTCCAGGTACTTTCACTACCATGGGCACATCTATATTGGACATACCATATAAATCTTTGATTTAGCTTTGCAAGTAGTAACTAACTGCTCTGAGAAATAGATATCTACTATAATAAAGTCATAAAGTTCATAATTAACTCCATAATGTCAGAAATATTGCATATTAATTTCCAAGTGTTGTAGATAAATGGTTTGTTTGTTTGAATTTCGCGCAAAGCTACTCGAGGGCTATCTGAGCTAGCCGTCCAAATTTAGCAGTGTAAAACTAGAGGGAAGGCAGATAGTTATCGTCACACACCGCCATCTTTTACCAACGAATAGTGGGATTGACAGTCACATTATAACGCACCTACGGCTGAAAAGGCGAGCATGTTTGATGCGACCGGGATTCGAACCCGCGACCCTCAGATTATGAGTTGAACGCCTTAACTCACCTGGCCATGCCGGCCTGTAGATACATGCACAAATAACTATTTTACCTAATATTTCTAACACTCTCTCTTTATATCATTTTTCATGGACAAGAGCTGTTAGAGTAAGTGAAGTGTAATTATCAATTTTATTTAACTCATTTACAAGACATATTTTAGGGTAAGAATGATAAAACAATATTATTTAAATATTTTACTTGAATCAACTTTATTACCATTCAAAAGAAATGACGAAACGGTAAACTTGTCTTCTTGTTTACAGAGTGAATAAAAATAATTTTGCCCTTTTGTTAAGCCTAACATGGTGCCACTGTCAGTTTATTATAATATTGCAGATTTAGAAAACGCAATTTCAATTTAGTACAGACATATAGCCATGCATTTATTGGTTATTGCGACATAATCACAAGTGTTAATTTCTGTGTTGATACCTCACCGGGTGTGACTTAATAGTTAGCATTGTTGAACTGGGAATCAGATAGTTCATGGTTTTCGTTCTTTTGATGCAAAATCACGCTCTGCGTTTTAGGCCTGTGAGTGTTACAGGAGTGATGTTTTGAATCCGACAATTCTATCAAACAAACGTAACCCAAGATTTGGGGAGTCGATGCAGTAGACTGCCTGCATTACAGTTAGTATATCGGTCAAAAATGAGTAAGTAAATAAACTGTTTCTATGGCTACTGATGTAGCAAATAAATCTGGATATTTACCAGGTTTTTACAGAATGCTCTTATGTAAATAATGTTTGCAGATAAAGTATACTTGGACATGACATAAGAAAAATGCTACCTCATCAAACCATTATAACAGTACACGAACACATGCCATTTGTTGTACTGTTCAAAGAACTGTCGTGATTCTGATTGCGGTTTATGTAATAAGCTACTTTGGCCAAGAAAAAGAAAAGAATTTGTTACTACGGAGAATGATTCTATGTATTTGTTTAGTTTTTGTCAAGTTAAATATATTGTCTGAAGCTCTACATACAGGAATACATTAACGCTGTTCTGTGTTTGTTGTTAGCTTTCGTTCTTGGGAAATTTGAGAGCAATCATTAATTGAAGGCACGGGCGAGAAGAAACACATTAATACACGAGTACGTAAGCGTACAGTACCAGTTTTTGGAATATGTCGTTTCGCATTCCTGGGTTAGTGATATACGAAACTATCATTATTACGTGGAATTAGAATAAAGTTTAAATGTTCAGGTTTCTTCTTTGAAAATGACATCATGTACTCGTATAATGAGAACTTCACGCTACTACATTAACAACTAAATACACAAGTAAGCAAAATCTTAAACTTAGTTATTTTCATTGACAGAATCGTGCATAATTAGATGTAGGAGGCGCCATTATAGGTTTCTATAAGACATTAAAAACAACACACATTTTTTTCTTTAAGAACTAAAATAATAGGTGTGAAAATGGCAAACTTCAAATGATCCTAACCACTCTAAACATTAATGCGATATTTTGAAAAATAATATTAAAATCAAAGCTACAAATGACACACAAAAACGGTATTACAGAACTATTGCGTTCTTCAGTTAGCGTGCAATGAATCTTCAGATCAACGTGGTTATCACTACCTTTCTGGCTCGAACCCTAGACCTTTCGTACACCATGTATCTATTTTGGCACTTGACTTATAATAATCTGAGGGTCGCGGGCTCGAATCCCCATCGCATCAAACATACTCGCACTTTCAGCCATGGGGGCGTTATAATATTGGTCAATCCCACTATTCGTTGGTAAAAGAGTAGCGGAAGAGCTGGCGATGGATGATGGTGACTAGCTGCCTTCCCTCTAGTCTTACACTGCAAAATTAGGGACGGCTAGCGCAAATAGCCCTCGTGTAGCTTTACGCGAAATTCAAAAACAAACAAACCCAGGCGTCGCAAGGTTTAGTTTAACCTCTATGACTTTACGACACTGAGTTACTATTTGGAACAAGGATTATAATAATCCTTATATTAGTTGTTATAGGGCGTGGCCTAGAGATTAGGAAGCTTGAGTCATAATCAGAGTCTCTGTTTCGAATCCCAATCATCGAACATGTTCGTAGGAACGTCAAAATATAAGTCAATCCTACTATTCGTAGGTGAAAAGAGTACCTCAGTATTTGGCGGTGTTGACTAGTTGCTTCACTCTTATCTATCACTGCTAAATTAGTGACGGCAAGCGCAGATAGCCCTCGTGAAAGGACGAACATGTTTTGTGGGACGGGGACTTGAACCTGTGACCCTTAGATTACGAGTCGATCGCCCTAACCACTTTGCCTTGCAGGGCCCGTGTGGATCTTTTATGGAGGTAGATATTATATAATATTTTCTTTATTTTTTCTGTTTGCAGAGTGTTTGTTAGCGATGTATCAGATTATCTGATCTACATATACAAAAATAAAATTTACCTTAATTTGGCGTTTCAATTTAATTATGTACTGCGAACATAGGCTCTTTTTGACATTTTGTTGTGTGGAATTTTTTTTAACTGTTCAACATCACTACTGGACAAAATGTAACTTCTTTCAGAAAGACCCTGATTTCATTGTAACAGTTGCTTATAATTACAACCACAAATAATTATCTAGAATTATTCTTGCAATGAATAGACCCGTTTAAAATGGAGTTTTCATCACGAAGGTGGTGACGATTTGCCTTGGATCCTAATCGCGTTTTAAGTAGACTTTTTTTATCGTATAAAGGGTAGAATTTTTATTGCCCCTTATTTCAAGAAGACATTAATATATCATGAAGTCTAGCAGTAAATGATTTTTAACACTTTTACTTCGTAAATCAACAAAGCCCCTTGCTTTGTGGAATCTCTCTTTAACATATGTTAACTTTCACATTAAGTCATTTTCGGAGCTCATCCACTTCTGGTACTTTACCTTACCTTTATGTACATAATGTTACTGTCGCCCAATGGTGGAATATTGTTTCATTGTTGTACGTACATCTGAACAGGACAAGTCGGCAAATTCAATTGATTTTGATTACGTTTGGTAGAAAGATGTAGCGTCCCACTCGGTGAAGGTAGGTTAAAGGTCAAAGTCCAAATAAAAAGTTATAATTGTGGAAAAGTTGGAAATTTGAAAAGCATTCAAAACTGGAGAAGAAACGAAATAAAAGAATGATACTGGAGCTTCAATCTTCATTCCCGACACGGTTGGTGATTATTTCAGGTTGGTTACAGCAAAAGTCAAAAACACTGCGGAGAAGAAGTGTATTCAGAGACTTTAGTTTTTAATATGTTTCAGTTTTTAAACTGTTTCAGATATGTTTGCACGAATTTAATTGTGCACAAGTATATCGAATTAATGACATGTTATTTTCTATCAGACAAGCAAGTACTGTTACTCATGAAAGATCACTGCAAATGTTTCGTGGGTTAGAGTAGAACGTGAGACAAGGGTGTGACGCATCCATCGTAAGCTAGCTGACTGTTTCAATAGCACGTGCACGATCGCGTTTTCATCGTGATGGAGCTTTTAGTGTTTCCGGAGTGTATAAATCACATTACTGAGTTTGTAGTGATGAGCGACAAACAGGGTGAGGCGGTGGGGGGAACATTCTACTGTACGACCCTCTTATTTAATATATTGCTTGGGGCATATAGCTTTACACAGCTATGAATGACGTATTCCCTGTTTGTTTTTTGTTATGACGTAAGTTTCAAAACGAGCGACGATAACAAAAAAACTGATAAATGGTCACCTTGAGAACAAGTAAAACAACGCTTATTTTAAGCAGTACTCAAATGGAATGTGACAAAGTCAACAACGGGACGCATTCCAATATTGGTACAAAAATGTGACATCCCATGTCCATTTCAGACCAAATGAATCATTTTGAAATACGTTCAATGTTGCATACTCGAGTCTGTTGTAGATTGACGATTCTTCTTGCACAGAATGGAGAGGTACGCGTTTTTGGTTCAGTCATTGGAGCATTACGGTTATTTGTTCAACATTTGAAAGTGAAATTCTTGTGGAGCATTTCTATTTATATGTCCACTTTCAGGGAAGAAATAGGTGTTGGGAACCTAACCTTGGGTTTTATTGATTTTCGAAAACAAAGGTAGCTCCAACTGAATTCTACTCGATCTCATGAATATGCCTAATTCAGGGGGTACCCATCCTCACTAGAGCTTATGAAGAGCACTCCCGAATTTCTACGCGTGCTTTATTAGTTTGACATTGAACATATTGCCTGTCACCCTTTTCAAAAACGGAATACATATAGATGTCATGTAGGCCATAGAGAAAATTTAAATTTTAACGTTTTATGGAGTCTAAACAGATCTTCTAGCTGCTGTTTAGATAAGACACTTAGTCGTGTGTCGCTACTTCCGTCCCATTTTGTTTTTTTCAAAATCTTTAAAGCACTAAGTATTTTAACGTTAAGTTTAACTCAAAATAAATCAATCAAAATTGAACGAGGTTTGTAATGATAAAATTGCTTCCCCTTCTTTTTCAAAAATTACAATAATCTTCATAGCTTTGGTAACTACAACGTCCACAAGTTTAACTCCTACTTTTCCTTATCACAACTACCTTTCCCTTTCCCAGAATGTGCCCAGAAGTTGCTCGTGGTCAGTATCTTCTGGGAAAGTGACTTTATCTAGTTATACCCTTCCCTAACTCCACGTTTATGAATCTAACCTCAGGATAATGGATTTAGATTGTATTCATAGTCGATTTGTTTATTTGTTTTTTAATTTCGTGCAAAGCTATACGAGGACTATCACAACCCACCGCCAACTCTTGGGTTACTCTTTTACCAACGAATAGTGGGATTGACCGTCATATTATAGCGCCCCCACGACTGAAAGGGCGAACATTTTTAGTGCGACAGGGATTCGAACCCGCGACCCTCAGATTACGAATATAACGTCTTAACCACTTGGCCGTTCACAGTCGGACTTCAGCTTTGCCGGTGCAAGTTATGTTTGAAAAAAAATCTTGTATGACAATGACAAAGCAATTTATTTGCTGGTATAGTTAATGATTTACGGTGATTAGATATTTGCGAGCTTTAGAGAATGTTACTTACATATCATGTGTATGCATCTTAATTTTGTTTGCAGTAAAACTCTTTCGTGGTGTTTTTGATCTTCTTTTGTATGTTAAATTACAAATTTGGAGATGTATAACAAGAGAGATTCCAAAGAGTATTTTGTTGCTGTGTGTTCTAGGAATTCACACAGCTACACATGTGCTAGCCATCCATAATGTTGAGCAGATAAACTAGAGGGAAGACAGTTAGTCAATAGCACCTACAAGCAATTCGAGCTACGTTAATCGAATAGTGGGAATTGACCCTTCACTTATATAACACACCCACAATCCCGAAATGCGGAGCATAATTTTGCGGAAACATGACGCATACCTGGATCCTCAAATTCACAGTTCGATACACTAACCATTAGGATTGGATTAACCACAAAGCTACCCTGGGCTATTTACGCTCTACCCACCACGGGCATCGAAACCTGGTTTTTAGCGGTGTAACCATTAGGCAGTATTAGTTTTGCTTGTGAAGATATAAGTAACTTGGGTTATATTTCTCTAGTATTTAGACAGATTATTTAGGTTACTTCTTTTCAAGGATGTACACTCAATGTCAGTTACGTTATCTCGAGTAGCTTTGTGCGAAATTCCAAAAACAAACAAACAAACAGTTACGTTATCAAGCACTAAATAACCAACACGAATCCACCACTTAAAAACAACGCAAACAGTTGCTTCCTTTGGTTTGGAAGGAATCAGACAATAATAATTTCTGTACCTACTTTATAAAGGTGTGGTTTTTGAGTACTAACAAGGTAAAAAGGTATCGAAGTTACTTTGTTGAACAACGACAAAAAAAAGTATGTGATGGCTAACACGAATATACCGTCACGAGCAGAGAGAGGCTGTAGAAAACAGGGTGAAGGCCATTACTTAGAACAATGTTTTCTAAGATCACGTGAGGCTCGCGGATCTGCGTTCCCATGATGACTCCTCTTCGAAAGTAGGATGACTCTTATATTACAAGCCAAATTAATTACATAAAGGTCATTCGAAAGAATACATAGAATTAATAAAAGGGAATGACAACGTTTCTGAAATTTTAGCAGATTGGGAAAATCCCAGCTCAGCAGCGTAGTGAATTACAAATGATAGATATGTTACGAAAAATACTACGCGAAGTCATACTGATGTAACTGATTCACTCTCCCCTTAACGACGGAAACTGAATACGGATGAAATGGTAATTGTGTTTAGATAGAGATCTATTGTGTAGCTTAATGTTGAAATAAAACAGCGAGTCGCCAAGAAACAGCAGCAAGTTTCTACCAAGAAGAGTCACCAAATAGTTTCTGTAAGAATTAGATATTCTAGTCATGTCTATAACATATTTGAATATATTAAACGTAAATGTTTACACAAAACTCCCAATTAAAAGTAGCGTCCCTAAATTTATCTACAAGTGTAAACTGTTTTTGGAAAACGTGTATTTTATACGATACCTACACGTTTATGAGTAAACATAACCTTCCAGAAATCCAGGTTTTGACATTTTTTGATTCATCATCACAAGGACGATTTTTACCCAACAAAATGTAACGTAGTAGTGGCTCCATTCTATATATCGACTTCGAGGGGACAGAATAACTTACTTCTGTAGTTGTTTAATAACTTGTTTGAAGAATAGTTGCATCAGTGCTGTATTGTTTCGTTTTGACGTTCGGGCACCATGAAACTTCTGGGTATCTTCCAGAGGAAATCTAAAAAAAAGAACAAAAACGATTTTATTAATTTTTCATGAGTTTATAGTAGTTACAAAGTAATACTTGAAACAAATGTTAGTGCTTTTTATAAACCATTAACGTTTTGTTTTTTCGGGGAAGGGGTAATTTCTTTAAATAAAAAGAAATATTGAAAAAGTTAGATATAATATATATATATATATATATATCGTAAGAAATTCTAGTGAACAACGTGCTTATCATTACTATTAATATTGTAGGGAAACTATCAGTATTCTGAAATAAACTTTATGAAACTGAAAAAAAACAACTCGTCCGTCTTATTGTTGCGTGAATGAAGACATCGTGACGTAAGATAAAATAACTTTTGATGCGCTTGTGGTAAATGTTTAAGTACCACTTTTTGTAATAAAGTATCGTGAGTGGATGTCTAATTGGTTTTTAAGAATATTTTCACCCGATCATATAAATATTATAGAGTAATAAAATATTCTGGCCTGTAAAGAATCACACGTGTAGCTTGTGATACCACAGAGCCGGTAGTACAAGGACCTTATTTCTAGTATCTGTGATACCATAGAGCCTGTAGTACAAGGACCTTATTTCTAGTATCTGTGATACCATAGAGCCTGTAGTACAAGGACCTTATTTCAAGTGATTGTAATATCGTAGGGTTTGTGCTTATGATACAAACACCTTAATTCCAGTCCCTGTAATATTATAAGGCCTTTAGTGCAAGTATCTGATTTCTGTCTTGTGATACTATAGGAACTGTGGTACGAGAACCTTATTTGTAGTTCTTGTGATACTATAGGAACTGTGATACGAGAACCTTATTTGTAGTTCTTGTGATACTATAGGAACTGTGGTACGAGAACCTTATTTGTAGTTCTTGTGATACTGTAGGAACTGTGATACGAGAACCTTATATGTAGTTATTGTGATACTATAGGAACTGTGATACGAGAACCATATTTGTAGTTCTTGTGATACTATAGGAACTGTGGTACGAGAACCTTATTTCTAGTGCTTGTGATACTATAGGAACTGTGGTACAAGAACCTTATTTCTAGTGCTTGTGATATGCTTTTCTCTCTCTCTCTATTCCCTTACCATCCAGAAACGTTTTGAAATATTATTGAGTCAAAACTCTACCTTTGATAGAAACGTTACGCCTACGTCTTTGGTGAGTTAAGCCCGATTTTAACATTCTTACATCGTACGTCTGCAGTGTTGTCAAACTCTAATCTTAACATTTTCAAACCTTACACATATAGTTGAGTCAAATTATAATATTAGTAGATTTTAAGCGTTACGCCTTCAGTTGGGCCAGACTGTCACCTTTAAATCTTTTAATGTTGTATATTTATCATTAAAAGAAATACAACATTAAAATCGTTACACAATAAGTTACTAGAACAGTCGTGACCTTAAAAACACCACCTATGTGTCGGTGTTCTTAAAGGAAAATCCCTGTTTTAATAACTGTTTATTGTCTGATGATTTCAACGTTGTATTCTTTTTACTTGTACATAAATGTTTTACAGAAGTCTTGTTTTATATTATGTTTATTGTTGCACCTTTAGTTGGATCAAACCTTAACATTCTTTACCTATATCTTTGTATTTATTTCGATTAAAATCCTAAGAATATTGTTTTGGCGGTACCTTATTTGGATCAGAATTTTAACTTTTACATTTTTAAACTATACATTAGCACATTTATTTTATTTTGATTCAAGTGTTAAACATTGACATGTACCTTAATGTTCTGTTTCTGACACAACTCAACCTTAATGTTCTGTTTCTGACACAACTCAACCTCAATGTTCTGTTTCTGACACAACTCAACCTCAATGTTCTGTTTCTGACACAAATCAACCTCAATGTTCTGTTTCTGACACAACTCAACCTTAATGTTCTTGACTGATACCCTAAATAATTTAGTTTGGTTAGCCTCCAACTTTGGCGTTCTTAAACTTTAATGTGTTTGAGACTTCTCAAACTAAGATTAACGACATCTTGACACAATATTTATTTTTACTTGCCACCAAGAAACTAAAGAATTTTTCGTGAGTTTTTACAGATGTCCAAATACCCTCGTCGAATGTACTTAACATGTTTAGTTAGGCCATTCCTCAAATGTAACATTGTTAAACAGAGACGTCAGAAGAGAGGGACTTCCTTTTCTAATACCGGAGGCCCTCACCCACTTTGTCTTACTTTCCAATTAATTTAGATAAGTTTACGATCATCAAATTTCAGTTGAGTTTTTGATCAAAAATAGTGACTCAGTATAATTATAGAAATGTTCTAAAGTAAGTGTGAGGAAGAGATAAAACAAATATATAACCAAGACCGTGTCAGGGGCTCAATAAACTGATCATTTTGTTCAATGTTGTCACTCTTATTCCTGACTTTCACCATTTCTTGATTCTCACTACATCATAATAGTCCAAAATTGCCACTGGAATTGAAAAAGGTGTGTGGTGAAACATGCCTACTCACCCACCCAACTACCCAACTGGTTTCCGCCTGCTTCCGACAGGTGCGCTTCTGACAAGCTTGATTCCCTTTTGCTTTGACCCTTGTTACACAGTTTACTTTCTACCTCTATTAAAACGATATATTTGTGGTAAATTCCAACCTTGAAGTTGAAATGAGATTTTTTCCAGTTTTACTTAATTTTCAATAACTCTCTAGTTGTTTATAGAACACAGATACAGTTTTAAATCACTAATAATATAATTCTTGGATCTGACACCAATGCAGCATTCTAGTAATCTCCTTCTGTTCTGGGTTCAGTTTCATCCTCTCAAACCTTTGGTTGTTGTTCTGCTGATAATATTATTTTCAAAACTACATTTTTCAAATTAGTTCCTGTGGTAAGGGCTCTCGACTCGTAATCTGAGGGTCGCGGGTTCGAAACCATGTTTTTAACATCGTAAGACTACAGAATTTTTGCTGAACCACTAGGACGAGGAGGAGGGGGGCACTTACGATGGAGTCTAAATAAGGGTTGTCCAAACAGACTGTGAAGGAAGGCCCAGCATGGCCAGCTACATAGGGCGTTCGACTTCTAATTTGAGGGTCGCGAGTTCGAATCCCCGTCACACCAAACATGTTCTTCCTTTCAGCCGTGGAGACATTACAAGTATGGTTGGTAATAGAATAGCCCAAGAGTTGGCGGTGAGTGGTGATAACTAGCTGCCTTTCTTTTGGTATTTCACTGCTCAGTTAGGGACGGCTAGCGTGAAATAAAAAAACAATTTATTATTTTTTGTTTAGTCTATTTGAGTACATTATTTCATGTGATTCCAAAATTTTGCGTATTTATTGTTCACAAGTGCCTTTTGTCTATTTGTGATGCGTGTGTATATAATATATATTTTATAAGGTCTAGGCTACTGCCCTTTGCTAGTTTACAAAGTGTTGAAAGCAAAGGTTGTAGCAGATCGTTGTAAAGATTACAGTTATTAACATCTTATAGAGAAGGTGTTGTTGTGAGAAAAATAATACTAAGGTCCAGTGTTTATCAACAGTTTATTTAATGATATGCAACAAACGTAAATTACGTCCTAAATCTAGAGCTCAGGGGGTGGCCTACCTTGACCTGTCTTTGTCAGCAAGCGGTAAGAGTTATGACACCTCACGTGCATGAATACACTGTCCAATTCATCACATGCACATTTACTGCGTGTCAACAATATCAATGAAGTTGAGAGCATCTTTCACGGAAAGGTCTCACTTTTAAAATATTTCATGTCCACGCGTCTTCCTGAACCAAGATGTGATATATCTGAAGAAAGAGAATTTATTGAAAAAAAACGAGCCAGTGTAAAGAAAAACCCGCAACCTGCTGGGATTGTGGGTTTTTCTCTGATTGTGTTTTTCTTTATCCAATTATTTCAGTTTATCTGTATTTTCTAAGTATCGTGAATTGTTTATTAGGATAGATCACTATAAGATGAAACCGTAACCTGCTCATATTGTGGAATTCTCTAATTAATTTTGTAGCAAACTCTTTGAGCACTTTTGTCTTCCAGGTGTCATTAATGAAAATGAATAGATACAATGAAGTCACTTAATTTATTGGGTTGTGGGATTTGCATCCAATTGTTTGAGCCAAGTATCATCGAATAGTTTAAATGAATGATCAATCACTCTAAGTCTAAGAGAAATCCATTACCTATTCGGGTTAATAAGGCCAGATGGATATTTTTGTTTTTAAACTTAAGATTGCCCGTACTAGAATAGCTCGAATATTGGCATCAACAGGCTATTATTTAAGCACTTGGTCTCGTAAATGAGCTGTTGATCTATTTAAGTTATTATTGTCGAAGAATAAACAATGACTGATACTTAATGCAAAATGTTTTATTTGATGCACTGTTATAAGGCAGTAAACTTAACATATTTTATATACATGTATGTATCCAAATTTGTTAAGAACTACTTTTCGAGTATGACAACATGGCAGGATAGTGTTAAAAGTTGTGTTTTACGTAATTGTTATTTGAATCTAGACTATACTTTCATCTCTGAAATATCAAACTGTTAGTTTCTGTTAAAAAATTAACATCAGTAAAATATTTTAAAATAAACTCCTAGCATTGTTGTATCTTCACCTTGGATGTATCTGTGCCTATAGGAACATGGTCAGTAAACTAGTTGCACACACCAGTACTGGTGGATAAAGCGGTCCACGTAAAATAATCTTCAGTGAAATAGTGCATAGATAAATAAATGAATACAAGCTCATATGCATGTGTGGCACACACGTATTGAGTTTTACACGTACGTTAGTTAAGAGAAAACAGGTTATCAGGCTCTCGTCTCACCGACTCAAGGGATGGGGCTGTCTGCTGAGAGCACAAGCCTTCACCTTTTGACTTGAGTTTGTTGCTTGCCCTCACGACGAAGCTCAGGTGTATAGGGAATATATAGCGTGGTATACATGCATGATCAACAGGTGTTTCCACTGTTGTTGAGTGAAGACATTTCACAGTTTAGATAGATTATATGACTTTGCTATTCCGCTAAACAATATATAACCAGTAGTATTACTGTAATAAGATAAAGCTATTTCCACTTGGCGTTGCTATTCCACTGAACAATATATAACCAGTAGTATTACTGTAATAAGATAAAGCTATTTCCACTTGGCGTTGCTATTCCACTGAACAATATATAACCAGTAGTATTACTGTAATAAGATAAAGCTATTTCCACTTGGCGTTGCTATTCCACTGAACAATATATAACCAGTAGTATTACTGTAATAAGATAAATCTATTTCCACTTGGCGTTGCTATTCCACTGAACAATGTATAACCAGTAGTGTTACTGTAATAAGATAAAGCTATTTCCACTTAGCGTTGCTATTCCACTGAACAATATATAACCAGTAGTATTACTGTAATAAGATAAAGCTATTTCCACTTGGTAGTGTTACGTTGCTATTCCACTTAGCGTTGCTATTCCACTGAACAATATATAACCAGTAGTATTACTGTAATAAGATAAAGCTATTTCCACTTGGCGTTGCTATTCCACTGAACAATGCATAGTTAAATAATATTGGGATAACACAACGTTATTCCCGTTTAGTTTTGGTATTTCATAAATATGTATTGAGTGTACTAATACTGTTATAAAGCAATACTCTCCTAATCTAGCGTTGCTATTTCACTGAACAATATGTAATCAGTACTAACATTTTTACAAACGAACATCTGACGAAAGCAGTTTTTTGTATTGTTGTGAAAAACCAAAAAAAACTCGTGTAAATCGTCTTTAGATACCGAAAAAAAACACGAATGATTTCTCATAAATATAAAACAACAACAAATGATACGTAACGAAATGATATACATGTATGTAATAAGACTTATATGGCATGGCCAGGTGGTTAGGGCGCTTGACTCGTAATCTGAGGGTCACGGGTTGGTTCGAATCCCCGTCACACTAAACATGCTTGCCCTTTCAGCCGTGAGGGCGTTATAATGTGATGTTCAATCCTATCATTTATTGGTAAAAGAGTAGCTCAAGAATTGGCAGTGGGTGGTGATGACTAGCTGCCTTCCCTCTAGTCTTATACTACTAAATTAGGAACGGCTAACGCAGATAGCTCTCGTGTAGCTTTGCGCGAAATTGAAAACAAGCTAAACTATACTTGTATATTTATTGAAATTCCATATCAACCTTGATAGGTATCGAAAGAATATAAATATGTGTAGTTAGACTTGTATATTTATTGAAATTCCATTTCTATAACTATAACACGCTGACCTTGTATGCTGTTGTTAACCAAGCCACATCAGTGATGTTAAATAGTGTGGTGTTTATTCTTACAGTAATCAGCTAAACAGTACGGTATGGTTTAATTAACTGTAATACACATCTGGAAGTTTCTAACAACGAGTTGTTGCTATCTTACGCTGTTTTTAGATTACACAAGAATATAGATTGTTAATAGTTTCACGTTGGCTGCAGTGTAACTAATCAGTCTACCTCTTGCATCTTGTAAGAAGCATGTTACCTGTAGGATAGGCGTGACCATCGTTTAGGAAACATTCACCGTGACTTAAACTGTTTGGTTAGTTGATTATGAATTTAACCAGTGACGTGGAGGTGGCAGAGTGGGCTCAAGTCCCTTGCTTTCGTTTTCTTATCCTCCCAAAGTGCCCCTTTTTACTTAGTAATTGAAAACGTCCAACCTACTAAGAGATAGGCCTTGGTTCCACATCTTGCTTGCTGCGAGTTATTACGCAAAATAGTTCTGAACTGAATGTCACACTGGGACTTGTAGGTCTTTACATAAACAGTATATCACCATTGTCTTGCTCTAGATGTTAATACGAAAGATTTCACTTCTTAGTTTTAAACTTGAAAAGACCGGCTTAATAGAACTAAAAGAGCAGCTGTTAGCTTCTCATAGCTTTGTACCGTATGTGTACCAGATATGACCTTTAGTCTCCCCCCCTGAAAAGTACTTGTTTTATTATGGTTTAAAAGTGCCTTTTTTATCATTGAGCTTCTACCTTATTAAGATATTTTCTGTACGTTGCTGAACTTGACAATGGAAAACACACACACACACTAGCATACTTAGTAATTAAGTTTCTTTTCGTTGTGCGTCGATTGCAACAACGTATTGTGGCACAGTTCAAACACACTTTACTTTTGTAGTTATTACAAATTTTCAAACGCGGCTGACCACTTCGAAGTTAGGCAAAACTATTACAAGTGACGTGTTTCCGTTCTCTAGAGGAAGTACACATTTTCTTTCGAACGTGTACTGTTGACAGGGTTTCTCATGCGCACACTCGCTGTGTATGCGCATAGCAATTTTACTGCTGTTCTAAAGTCTGAAAATTTTAAAATTTCGTGATACGAACACTGATTTAAGGTTATGTTTATTTCAGTTCATTATTCCTGTAACAATAGAGGGTGTAATAATAAATATATAGATATTACATGGACCTCGCAAGTATGTCAAGGTTCCAGAGAATGTACAAGTTTCTTTTTAAAGTTGGCTTTTCGCCAATCTTTAGTGAATAAGGTAAAAATTAATTTTTAGACCATTGAAAAACTGCATACAATCATTCCGAAAAGGAAAGCTGTAACCTGGAAACGAAATAACATAAACACGTAAATAGTTTCAAGTTCTCTTTATATCATACAGCACAACACCATACATCTAAATAACATAAACACGAAAATAGTTTCAAGTTCTATTTATATCATACAGCACAACACCATACATCTAAATAACATAAACACGAAAATAGTTTCAAGTTCTATTTATATCATACAGCACAACACCATACATCTAAATAACATAAACACGAAAATAGTTGTAAGTTCTATTTACATCATACAGAATGATTCCGTGCGTTTAAACCCGTAAACTACTTGTTTTTGTATCGAAAAACATAAAAGGATATTTCAGATTTCGGTTAAACAAGTGAGATTACAAGCTCGTCTGAGATGTGGTCGGTCGTGTTAACTTATATAGTGTTAACTGACAATAGACATAGTGACAGTGAATTTATCTCACAATCTGAACTCTAATACACCCGAGCGATGATGTCACGCCTACAGACGAAGGAAGACTTTGTATCATATTTAATAAAACCTTCAAAATGAGGCGGGTTGTGTTGGACACTTGCAGTATACGAACAGTTTTCTTATCTTGTTTTATTGAAAATTTCTTTTATCTTGAATCCACGACCCCTGTTGTTGTCGGCAGGTAGTATTCTTCATTTTATTCTTAAATCTATAAGTTTTTATAAATGTTATAAACCAGAAATCATTACCTTAGTAACCACTGAAAGCTTAAAAACAACAACACATATACAGTGTCAAACATTACCACTTAGGAATGACCGAAAAACATTATTATATTCACAACATTACTGGAAGTTGTACGCAAAATATCATAAAACACTGGAGACAAATGTCACCGCTAGGTGGCTTATATTACAGTGTACGGAATATTTGGGTGATATTTCAATCTGTAAACAGTATATAGTGAAATGTATGTTGATGAACCTTTGTTTGGTCAGAAGGAGTTTCAATAACTGAAAAATTTCGTTCGCTAAAGCACAAAAAGTATTCTAACAATCGCCAGTATTTTAGAATTGTGGAAACATTGCTGTTCACCAACTTGTATTAAAAGTGCATTGCTGTTCACCAACTTGTATTAAAAGTGCATTGCTGTTCACCAACTTGTATTAAAAGTACATTGCTGTTCACCAACTTGTATTAAAAGTACATTGCTGTTCACCAACTTGTATTAAAAGTTCAAATAATTTAAGCTATTTTTGTACCCAATTCTTTCCTTTTTTCTGTGTATGTTTAAGTTATTTCTACGGTCGGGTTTAATTAAATGAGATTTGAAAAAGTGACAGTTTGTTTGTTAACACTGATATCAAGGAAATGGTAGGAAATTAAGGAAAAAGTCAACAGAAATAATTGTTAATTCTGTCGGTGGAGGATTTGGTAAAGGAAAATTATACGGGATTCAAACATGTCAGTGGACGACTTTTATTCCTACTTTCTCTTGGCTAGTTATCAGGTCTTTGTCTCTCCTGATCCATCATCAACTTATTAGTGGCTAATTGTGATCCGTCAGAAGAAAGGTCGTAACATTGTTTTTTCCAGTTTTTTTTCTTTGAAATAATAAATCAGATATTTTATGTACCTGTGTACTTTAGTTCTAAATAATAGATGTGCATATACTGTGCACACGAATATTTTGTTCACATGCTGTTAAACTAGTATTTAAGTGGCAAATATTACAGAAATTCGTCACTGTGCGTGTTATAGACTGTTTAGAAGGTCAAAGTATACAAAACCTTCCATGATCAGCTAAGTGAATGAGGAATTACGTCCCTGGCCGTCTAGTAATCGTGTTAATTTGAGATCCAAATTTGAACAAGAAATTCCCTATTTACATATTATCGCTTTATTTACGTCAAATTTGATATCCTTCTATACTCAGAAGAAGTTCAACAAGTATTCCAGCTTATTCATTTCGACATTGTTTGTGTTGAATGGTGATGTCATATATATATATATATATATATCTTTTCTTTTTACTGCAGACAGCTTATAGTTAAGGTGACAAAACGTAAAGCTTTACGTGTGATTTTCGTAATAATTTCTGTTATCATTATGGGCCGTGCGTAGCCAAGTGACAGGTTATGGAAGTTCTGTGGTCCGAGACATGGTTCCATCAAACACGTTTAACACCTTCACTGAGCACGTTAAAAATATGATAGTCAATATCTTTGTTTATCTCAACGACCTTGACAAAAAACCCTGTACCGGCAGGGTTTGTTGGCCGTCTGCTTTCTTCATGTCCAGTTGTTCAACGTTAGAATTATAAATTTGAATCTTAGGGATCTTTTGACCTAGCCGTTTGACCGATATGGACATAAGACGCCATTTAGGTTGAAAATTCCGCTTTAATTCTAGTTCTTGTCGTATCTCCATTTTTTGTAACTATACTGATGTCACTGTTTTCCTACTGCCTTCTCGTTCCAACACACTGGTGAAAACATGGGTCTAACTCCTCACACACATAGCTATAAAGGAGTCTAAAAGGATATGTCCGTTATCCAGCAACGGATGCGCTATACGAGTGAATGTCAAATGTCATTGTTCCACCAAGAATAGCCCAAGAGTTGACGGTGATAGGTGTTGCATAACTACTTTTCCTCTTATCTATCTGTTCATGATTAGGAACAACAATGTGAAATTACGAACCCAAAAAAAGTACCCTAAATATAACAATGGTGAAAGGAAAGATCTGGTAGACCTAAGCAGTTTCATTATTGAAAGGCCTGATGATTAGGGAGCTCAACGTTCATTCTGAGGGTCGTGGGTTTGAACCCTCATCACCGAACATGTTCGCCCTTTCAACCGTGGGGGCGTCATAATTGTACAAACAATCCCACTATACTGGTGTAAGAGTAGCTCAAGAGTTGGCAGTGGGTGGTGTTGACTAACTGCCTTCTACCTTGTCTTTCACTGCTGAATTAGGAGCAGCTTGCGAAGAGAGCCCTTGTGTAGCTTTGTGCGATATTCGAAAATCAAACAGTCTTTATTTAACTCAAATATGTTCAAACGTTTAACATACAAACATGTAGAAGGATCGATAGTGGAATAAAATGAATGACGTCATTGTGTTATATGCTAATTTAATTTTTTTTTTCATTCAATATCTGCAGTTTCTGGAAATATAAATCTTATCACGCTTGAGAAATGTTTAAAAATACAAAAACAGGTTAAACGCGATAAAAAGAATGATGATTATTTTTATTAAATGACCTTCATCGCGACCTATTTTCTTTCTGGATTGATACCAGAAAGGGAAAATACAGCAACTTCACTCTTTCCAAATATCTGCGTAACCACAACGTAAACTTAGCTTTATACCCCCCAAACTCTCCACTGACTTATCAGTGAGTCTAAAGGGCTTATAACGCTGAAAATCACGTTCCGATACCAGCGATGGGGACAATACAGATAGTCCTTTGTTTAAAATAATTTTTACGCTACTCAACAATAAATCAATATTTTCAGTATAGTATTAACTACACAGTTTCCTTGTTTAGAATCATCGTTGTACAAATATTACGCTATTGGTCACACGCACACTGTGAAAACAATACAGTAACTTGCTTAGTGCCAATGTGTAGTGTAGATATGCAACGTGTGAAAAGAGAAAACAAAAAAAAATTGAAGTGCCTTCAGCGAGTACTTCGAAACCGCTGTTTTATTTAGGGACACTTGAGTAGCCTTAACGACACTGTCGACGTGTTGAAGTAGGACGGAAGGACGCAGTGAATACTCCTATGGTGGTAATCTTGCAGAAACAAGCAAAGGAGTTATTGGAGCCAAAGTGTGAGGTGTGTCAAGGTCAGCTTAACAGATGTTCATGTCTCATCACAGGATGTGTGTTGTGATCAGAGTTCAAGGCCATAAACTTGACATACCTGCAGCATAAAACTCTCACACAAAGAAAAGTGCACCCTTGTATAGCCCCCTCCGGATCTGAGCCTCAAGAACGTATGCGTATCCTATTCGTAGGTACCATAAGGCACGTTTTTATGTGTGGTTTCTTATATGGCCATGCCCTTTTGGAGTTATTTTTTAACTATAAATCATAAACGAAAGGTTTCAAACACATTATGCACTTACGAACATAAGCACATATTGTTATTAAATGTAATATTTAGGGAAACGAAAATCGTGTTTGTTTTTTTCTTCACTCATGTGCAATGACAGCTATTTTGCCGTCCGATATAATTTTAGAATTTTATATGGAATATCAGTTTCATATCGCACATTATTTTGATAGTAAACATAGTTAGGTTTGAAATGGCCAGGTGGTTAGGGTGCTTGACTCGCAATCAGAGGGTTGAGGGCTCGAATCCCCACCCTACCATAGATGCTCGCCCATTCAGCCATGAGGGCGTTATTATGTTACGATCAATCCCACTGTTCGTTTGTAAAAGAGTAGTCCAACAGTTATAAAGAACATTGTTTTCATAATAAACATTGTTTTGATAGTGAACATTTAGATTGACAGTGAACATTGTTTTCATAATGAACATTTAGATTGACAGTGAACATTGTTTTGATAATAAACAATTAGATCGACAGTGAACATTGTTTTGATGATAAACAATTAGATCGACAGTGAACATTGTTTTGACAATAAACAATTAGATCGACAGCAAACATTGTTTTGGTAATAAACAATTAGATCGACAGCAAACATTGTTTTGGTAATAAACAATTCGATCGATAGCGAACATTGTTTTGATAATAAGCAATTAGATCGATAGCGAACATTGTTTTGATAATGAACAATTAGATCGACAGTGAACATTGTTTTGATGCTGAACAATTAAATTAATAGCGAACATTGTTTTGATAATGAACAATTAAATTAATAGCGAACATTGTTTTGATAATGAACAAAATTAAATTAACAGCGAACATTGTTTTGTTAATAAACAATTAGATCGATAGCAAACACTGTTTTGATAATGAACAATTAGATCGATAGCAAACACTGTTTTGATAATGAACAATTAGATCGATAGCAAACACTGTTTTGATAATGAACAATTAAATTAATAGCGAACGTTGTTTTGATAATGAACAATTAAATTAATAGCGAACGTTGTTTTGATAATGAACAATTAAATTAATAGCGAACGTTGTTTTGATAATAAACAATTTAATTGATAGCGAACATTGTTTTGATAATAAACAATTTAAATGATAGCGAACATTGTTTGTATATAAACAATGAAACCTCTGGTTAAGAACATTGTTTGTATATACCTTCAGCATTTTTGTTTTTTTTATTCTCTCCGTGAAGATTTCATTCGATCATTTTAATTTTCTTCTAGTTAAATTTTCCGTTTTGGCGAGTCAGTGGACACTCGGACCTCGCTGCTCTTCACCATGCACTGGACCTTGGTCACTTGTGAAAGCTTCCTCCTGTTACTGATGAACGTGTCTTTGGTGAATGTGTTGCTTCTAACTGTTCACGAGGAAGTGCGTGTTGGATTAAACAGCTCATACTTAACAAGAATTCGTGACTTTAAGGAAAAATACAACAGTCATCGAAGGAAAGAAACACATCATCCATTGTGCACACGTAACGAGAAACCGTGTGTTTGTTATATGTTATAGATTTGTACAGGCAGTACCAAAATGCATTATATTATTCCAGAAGGACTACTTAATGGTTTTGTCTCCTGGGAGATGCGTGTAGTGGAGAACTGGAGATGTATATTTGAGTAATCTCCTGGAGAGTGACACGTGTACCCATGAAACAGATTAGTACAGGTAATGATTGGTTCAGTGAGGATACGAAATGGAGTCGCACCACAGGATCTCTGGGAGTTGTCACCTTCTGTGTATGAGAATATTGAATAATATCAAGACTTGCACTACTTGCTTTTTAATGAGTGTACGGACGGTACGGATACGACCCCAGACAGTTATAATATATTATAATACCTATTCATGAACAAGGCATTTTCCAGCGTGAACAGAACAACTTTGAATGATATATTTGTCTTTGATTGAAGAGGTGTGTTTAGAATCTCAGAAAAGACTGGATAATGGTACAGAGTTTCCAGAAATGTTGCGGTGTGCTGTTGAACATTAGTTGTGGCTAATATCTATGACCGATAACGAAACTATATTTTCAACACTATGTTACATTAAAGGACTGTTTAATTGATTCGATTCGAAAATACTATTTAAGAATATATTATGATGTGTCCAAAGTGTAGTGCTAACACTGTTTGTTTTTATTTCGTACTTTTCATTCCCAAATATAAAAAAAATAAAAATATGTCGAAACAGTTATAAACTATATCGTCCCAGTTAGGCCACTGGTATGTTAAGTTTAGAAAGATATGTTATCGTACAACTTTGAATAAACTATTTTCTGTGGCGTGGATACTGGCGACACGTGCTTCTGTTGGAATTCAATTTTGGTACGTTAATCAATATCAAATCTATACAATTAATTCCTTGGACAAAATTATATCTGTAAATAGGAGTAGCTAGTTTGTGCACAATCTTTTTCTTTTAGTAATAAAATTAAAATAATTAAATGATTAATGTTTATATATATATAAAAAACAATTAAAGTGTTTATCTTATAACAGTTAAATATTATAATTTTCGCGTTTAGGAACAAAATAATAGAATTCTTCTCTACTCAAAATATTATTAATTTTCCTCTGTAATCTTTGAAGTACACACACAGAGCAGCGGGGGACAGAATGTGAGTAAACATTGGAGATCTGTATTCTCATCTTAACACAACTAAAACTGGTTTTCGATTTATTAAAGGCCGCATTTCTTGGGATTTGCCCTGTTAGTGAGTCAAGAAATGCTATGTCAATAATTTAACTGCGAATCAGTAAAAAATTAATATATCTTTTTCTTCGTGTCTTAGAATGCTGTAATTTTCAGGAAAAGAAATAAAAACATTACAAAAAAATTAAAACGTAGCCTAATGGAGCAAAACGTGTAGAAAGGTAGAACTTTAACATTTTGAAAATTACATTATTTAAAAGATTCGAAATACTGTTTCCTGTTTGTTTGTAATATAAAATTCACATAATTTTGTTACACTTATTTATTTATTTGACAATTAAAGAAAAACATTTTCCAGACGTGGTATCTAATTCAAACTAGAAATCTTGCTACGTCTAGTTGTCACCAGGTGTAATTGAACATGAAAAAAAAATGATATAAATGTTGAAATGGAGCTCAAGTTGAAGATGACCTAACAAGTGAAACTGCTCCCTATCACATATTATACCAAAATAAACTGTATCAATAATAAAAACAAAACTGAAATATACTTCTTTTAGTTTTTTTCCTTCACCCCCTTTTGTTTTTCACAGAAGTTAATGACTTAAGTGATGCTTGGAACAAGCATATACTACATTTGATCCATTTCGTTGGAAAGTAGACGCTGTAATTCAATTTTATGTTCTCTACACCCACCAAGCGGTGAGTTTTCGAAACTTTTCTTCTTTTATCGCATTCGGTAAATGACGTTAACATTACTTCTGAAGAAAAAATCACGATTTTTTAGTATTATCTATTCCATCACTTTCAGGTAAAAAATATAAATCGCAGACAGCGCGTTCAAATAAATAGGCTCTAAAAAGAGAGAAAGAAAATGAATAAAGAAATTCGAGTCTGCGAAGAAATGACACTACAGATAAGTGACAATTTTTATATCTACCATCTATTGCACGTTATAACGTACACAGTTGTAACAAATCTGTCTTTATTGTTTAACATACGCGCGTAGAAATGTTTCAATTCATTAGTTAAATATTCTTACTACTAGGTGACAGTCTAAATAAACCATGGAATTTTTTCTGTTGGTTCTTTATTTTACTGGCCTGGCATGGCCAAGCGCGTAAGGCGTGCGACTCGTAATCCGAGGGTCGCGGGTTCGCGCCCGCGTCGCGCTAAACATGTTCGCCCTCCCAGCCGTGGGGGTGTATAATGTGACGGTCAATCCCACTATTCGTTGGTAAAAGAGTAGCCCAAGAGTTGGCGGTGGGTGGTGATGACTAGCTGCCTTCCCTCTAGTCTTACACTGCTAAATTAGGGACGGCTAGCACAGATAGCCCTCGTGTAGCTTTGTGCGAAATTCCAAAACAAACAAACAAATCTTTATTTTAATAGTGTTACTCCTAAGTAACGTACTCCTTTATAAGTTACCAAAACATATTTCGCAAAACCATTTTTGTTCTATTACGAAATTCAAAAAAATAATTCCATCGTATTTACAAAGCATACAATAGAGGGTTAATTACACATTTTAACATTCACCACGCTAATACACGTTCTTATTTCATTACACAATTATCAACTGTATTGCAATTAGGACTATCTTTTGTCTCTTCATTAAATTGTGATGATAACACATAAATAATTGTAAATTATTGGTCTTCTGTATTCGGCCAGTCATGGTCAGGTGGTTTGGCACTCGACTCGTAATCTGAGGGTCGCGGGTTCGAATACCCGTCACACAAAACATCCTCGCCCTTTCAGCCGTGAGGGTTAGTGCAAATAGCTTTCGTGTAGCTTTGTGTAGCGCGAAATTCAAAACAAACAAAGTTTAACTTTAGCTTGGTTCTTTGGAACTGTGACCAAAACGCTAACGTAACTTTCAATAATAAGTGTTGACTTTTATCTTTATGATTAAACAATTCTGAACTAGTACTTCTCCAGTTTTCTTTCAAGTTTGTACACTTGTTGTTAAAAAAAAAAAGTTGATTAAGTTGTTTTTTTTTCTTGAGAACTGACATAAATATATGTAAACAGAGCGTCTTTCATTATTATTATTAAGTTTAATGCTGTTGTAACGTAACCAGAGGGATGGTAAACAGTCGGCAGCACTTTACCACCCACCTCCCCATTCAGTATTAAAAATAAACCAAAAAACTGTAAAGCATTTAAATGCCTTATCAAAATCTGTCTTCGATAATAGCAGCGCCGTCTTGTCGTCATGTATATATTCACAAAAATTGAGGTTTTTATCTTAGACGGTACCTTACACGTTTTGTTTTTTTTTCACTTTTGTAAGGGATAGGTTAACTAAAAAAAGTAAAGAAAGAGCGTGTTTGTTTTTATTGTATCAAAGCCGTATCGGGCTATCTACCGTGTCCACCGAGTGGAATTGAATCCCCTGATTTTAGCGTTGTAAATCCGTAGACTTATCGCTCAGCAGGGAACAGAAATGCAAGAAAGTTAACATGTTGCGGGTGCAACTGACAACGATGACACACTTTGAGAGCCCTAACTGATAGATCTTCCAACAAAAAAAAAAACAGTTCCCCCTCTTCTTCCTGAAGAAGCCCCAAATATTAATAATCTCGCCCTGAATAGTACATTGTAGCCCAAATACACAAGGCAGAAACCCCCCCTCTTCTTCTTTAAGAAGCTCCAATATTGATGTTTTCAGCCTGAACAACACCTTAAGCACAAATAGGCTAGTTCCACGCCAGGACAGAGAAACCAAAGGCTCAGATATTGGTGTCCCTAGTTAAGAAGAGGAGCGGCAGTACACTCCACCACTGTAAATTTGTCAGGCTTTGAGCAAAACTAACTGTAACACTTACAACGTACCCACACTTGTAAATGCGGAACGAGATCAGAGTTAACTTTGACCTATCACACCAACCAGCTGGTCACGCTTGACCCTCACCCAAATAGTTATTTACAAGGCCCATTGTTGGTACTGTATATCTTCTTTACTTTCTTTTCGCTAAAGAAACGATGGATCAATAGAACTGCGATTCATGACAAACTGAACAATAATAGAATCCATAGACATTGCAAAATAAGTCCTCCCGATGTCACAGTTTATGAAAGATTTCTTACCCTGAATGGCGGCCCGACATGGCCAGGTGGTTAAAGCACTCGAGGATCGTGGGTTCGAATCCGTGTCGCACCAAACATGCTTGCCCTTTCAGCTGTGGAAACGTTATAATGTGACGATCAATTCCACTATTCGTTGGTAAAAGAGTAGCTCAAGAGTTGACAGTGGATGGTGATGACTAGCTGCCTTCCCTCTAGTCTTGCACTGCTAAATTAGGGACGGCTAGCGCAGATAGCCTTCGTGTAGCTTTTCGCGAAATTAAAAAAAAACAAACAAACCCTGAATGGCATAATGAAACATCTTTTCCCACTTTTGCTGGTAACGTAGTCGTTCTATTTATATGGGATCGATTTCATGACTTAGTAATTCTTCAGTTACCTGGGAGTTTATAAAGTAGAAACTAAGTCAAATATATTAAACATAAACCTTATAAAATATAAAAAAAACTTTAAACCTCAGATTAAAAGACAAAAATCTGATATATTTATATTTATAAATGTATTAACAAAAATCATTTTAAATAATAAAAAATGTAAAGATTTAAATAAATTATAACGAAACTCGCAGTACCTTTAAAGCTTCACAACATCCTGACATTGCAATCTTATGAAAATGGACGAAAATTCAAATTGGTGTATGGCACCTATATGCAGGGGAAATTTTGATTTGTTTTGAATTCTGAAGCAAAGCTGCACGAGGGATATCTGTGCTAGCTGTTTCTAATTTAGTATTGATAAACCAGATGGAAGTGAGTAAGTAGTCACCACCCATCGCTAAAATCTTGGGCTACTCTTTTATCAACACATAGTGGGATTGGTAGTCACTTAATAACGCCTCCACGACTGAAGAGGAGAGCATGTTTGGAGAGATGGGGATTCGAACCCGCGACCCTCAAATTGCGAGTCCACAGTTTTGTTATGATAAGAGGAACAGATAATATGAAAACTAACTCTAACGCCTGAAGGATCTATTAGACGAACATGGAGATCATTCCATTGGAAAAGAGAGAAAAATATAGTACCTCTTGCACTCCAAGAAAATTGTTATTTAACAAGAAAATAAAATATGCTATAGATTCTACAATCTGCAAATTAAACAGATGTCTCTATTGCAAGGAAAGACGCCCTCTTTTGAATTATTAGAATATAAAGAATATATTATCTAAAACATAGAAATTATTCCACTGGAATGTTAAAATATATATACATATATAGTACCTCTTGCACTATAAGAAAATAAAATCTATTAGAGATCCAACAACCTGCAAAGTAAAGAATTTACTTTATTATAAGGCTCCTCCGGTGGCTCAGTGGTATGTTTGCGTACTTACAACGCTCAAAACTGGGTTTCGATACCCATGGGGGTAGAACATAAATAGCCCATTGTGGAGCTTTGTGCTTAATTCAAAACAACAACACCTTATTACAAGGAAAGACGTCTTTTTTTAATTATCAGCTTCACAAATGGAAATAACCTTAACAATGTTTTAGTTGTCTTCTTGAAAGAGCTCTTTTAAAGTTAGCAAAAACGATTTTTAGTTCGCTGTCAGTAGCTGATCCATTTGATTTTGAAGATTGCTAATATCTTAAACGGATTCACGAACAATGAGTGACAATTAGCGAATTAGATTCATTAACATCTGAAAAAATTATGGGAATAAAAATGTACTCTTGACAGTATGAAAACGCCATTTTACCAGCTGGTTAAAGCACTCGACTCGAAATCCGAGGATTGTGGGTTCCAATCCCCGTCGCACCAAACATGCTCACCCTTTCAGCTGTGGGGGCGTTAAAATGTGAATCTCAATCACATTATTCGTTGGTAAAAGAATAGCCGAAGAGTTGGCGGTGGGTGGTGATGACTAGTTGACTTTCCTCTATGGTTACACTGCTAAATTAGGGACGGCTAGCGTAGATAGTCTTCGTGTAGCTTTGCGCGAAATTAAAAAACAAACGCCTTTTTATCATTCTGAAGGGCTATTGAAAATTCAGTAAAAACATTTAAGAAAAAGTAAAACAACGTTTAAAATTTATTTGACCGAGACTAACATTTAAAAATGGTCACATTTTTCAGTAGCTTCCGCCACTATCTTCAAGAGCAAAACAGGCCAAGCAATAAAGTTTTGAAAATAAAGGGTTCTAATGATTTTAAGCTTCAAGGGATTGCAGGAAGTTAACATTATCCTTCATGACGGCGCGGTAATACTTGCTACACCATCATATTTTATTCATTGATAAAGTATGTAATTTGAAACATAAGTTTCTCTGCTTATCTCTGAGATACCGTTTTATTTCAAGTAGGTTTTATTTAATAGCATATCTAATCTTAAATTCAGAATGAATATCAAGTGGATATAATACTTTAGTTTTACGTTAACTTATCAAAAGACCTATTTTTGATGGCAGTGTTGTCACGAGTGGTACCTGTTCATAAGCTTGACATGATGATACACCGCTGAGGTTTTTGATACAAAAAGTAATAGCTGATTGAGTTGTAATTTATTTAAATAAGAAACACATTGGTGAACTGTATTTAATTTGCGTTAATAATTACATTAATGGTTGATTTGTAGAATTAAATTTACGTGATAAAATTGTGGTTGTTGTTGCTGTTGTTATTAAGCAAAAAGCTACACAAAAGGCTATCTGTGCTCTGTCCACCGACGGATATCGGAATCCAGTTTCTAGCGCTATAGGTCCGTAGACATGTCACTGTGCCACTAGGGGGCGTAAGCATACCCAATAACGTTTAAGTTCATTACAAATAAATAGCTGTTCTGTATTGTGTTGGTAGATTTGTTGGTTGTTATTCCAAACATGTTTGGGACATACGGAACATTTTTACATTAATTGTGGTAGGAAGCAAACCTGTCGTTGTTCAATATATTTTATATCCGACGTAGTATCTGTGCTCTCAGTGTCATAAACTGACACCTTCGTGCTCTAGTTCTTCAGGGAAACACAAAAACGTGAGAGTGGCTAATTTATAAACGATATGATTTACCATTTTGTAAAATATGTAAAATTATTCCTAAGTTTCAATAATAAGAACAGGTATCATAGTTATATGTTTCATTACCATATATCATGTCAATGAGTTGACTTTTAGTTTACCAGTATGTTCCCTGCGATTTATACCAGTTATGACGTAAATTATATTATCACTTTAGGTTTAGCTTATTTTTTAATGGACTATCCAATAACAGATATAAAGAAAGCGAGAAAATCGAATAATTTGCTATCTTTCAACTGTTTAAAAAACCAAGTCGATTCCAAAGTTTAGAATATATTTTACAAATTTAGGCTCAATTTTTAGTTTTTAGTTGGGACACATTCAAATGTTGTAACCTCTTGTAATAACATTTAATACTAGTCGTGTGTTTTTATAATTGAACCAATTAATTTGATCATAATTTATCTCATCAATGTTTGTCATGGGGTACCAATTAAATGAAACTATACACTAAACAGCAAATTTTGCCATACGTTAGCTCATCAAAATATTTTATTATTGCAGAATGCATTTATAAAGAAAAACACAGTTCATGGTACTTGCCATAGCTCAGTAATATATTAAAGATTCTCGTCAATTATACTAATTACACTGCACAACAAATAAAGATAACACTGTATAACAAAGTTTTTGCTTCTTGAACACTGCTGGGTGTTCCTTATAGATTTTTGGCTGCTGATCACGAAAATCACATCCAAATTTGCCCATCACGTACCGTTTCATTGAAATCTTCACTTTCACCAGGACATTGCTACAGTGGAAAACGATATCAGGACAACTGGAATCCGTCAATGCTTGCTGACTACTGTTGGACACTACAACGTGATACACCGGACATTGAATACAAACGAAAATCAGGAGCAAAACACTTTTAATTATGTTGAACCTAATAGCATATTAGAAACATAAACGCAATTAAATACGTTAATGTTGGTAAACAGTTACCTGTCTATTTCTCAGAGTTCCTACGTGATGAAGCAAAACCAAAACTGTATTTGTGCATACCCATCAGATACATGTCACAATCAGCAAAACCTTTTCAGGGAGCAAAACGTTTTAAAAAAAAGTGTTGTGCAGTGTTATCTAATGTGAGCAAAATGAAAAAAATTGATCAAAGCTGGTCTCAAAGGGGGTTCGCTATTACATAATATGTAGTGTTAAACATTGTAGCTATTGCAGAACATATAGTGCTAATTATTGTAGCTATAATATAACGTGTAGTATTAATTATTGTAGCTATTGTAGAACATGTAGTGCTAATTGTTTTAGGTATTACAGAACGTATAGTGTTATTTTAGTTATTATAGAACATGTAGTGTTAAACATTGTAGCTATCATACAGAAACATGTAGTGTTAAATATTTTACACCATACCATATTCTATATCATTTATAATCCTCAATTAAATATATATGATACGTAATAAAAATAATTATATTTAAAAAGTAATACTGTAAGTTTATTAATTAGCAAGCTAAGGTATTACTTAACAGAAACGAAAAATAGTCAAAGACATAATTTAAAGTTAGTATTACTGTTAAAATAATTTTGGTATTCTTCGAATTTATGACACTTTTTCAGCAAAACCGTGGTACTAAATGGTAAGTTTCTGAGGTCAATGTTTGGTGGCGTGTCCAGTGAGTAAGAAATTAATGTTTTTTTTATTATTTTGCACAAAGTGTTTACGTTAATTTAGAAGATATTTTAATTCATTTTATTAGTTTCACATATAATTTCGTACCATTTTCATTTCAAACATACATTTTAACCTAACCCTAGAAAGTATTGTTTTAATTTTATTAATTGGTTTGAAAACAAAAATGAAGTTTCGTTTGCTGAACATATCGCTCTTTGACCAGTTATAATTTTTATAGACATTAGCATAATATTTATAATTATCTTATCATAAGCACTGTCTAACTTATTACATTTTGATATGAAATAAGAGTTATATTTCTTTTGTATTACGTGTTTAATGCCATCAACCTTAAAGTCTGTTTTTAACGAGACTCATTATGTAATTAAGTTCGTTTTTGAAATTGATTGTATTAGAAGAAAAAAATAAATCTCTATTTACGCAAGATGCACGTTTTTCGAAAAAGGTGAAGCGCAATCTTGCACGTGGCAACGTGCGGACTAAATACTGTTTTATATATACAGCTGTAGAAACACCTTCATTAAGTTTATTTGTTTTTTGAATTTCGCGCAAAGCTACACGAGAGCTATCTGCGCTAGCCGCCCTAATTTAGCAGTGTAAGACTAGAGGGAAGACAGCTAGTCATCACCACCCACCGCCAACTCTTTGGTTACACTTTTATTACAGAATAGCGGAATTGACCGTCACATAATAACACCCCCACGGTTGAAACGGCGATCATGTTTGGTTTGACGGAGATTCGAGCCCGCGACCTTCGGATTACGAGTCGAGTGCCTTAACCACCTGGCCATGCCGGGCCCTCTTCATTAAGTCTTTTAAGCGTTCTCTTTATTTTTTCTATTTTAATCTTCACGTGAACTGTCTTGATTGAACTTTTAAAAGTGTTTATGTCCTAAGAAACATCAATGTCTCATGGTGGAAAAACAGTAATTTTTCGGACTATACATAGCAGGAAGCCCAGTATAGCTTTGCTACATAGAACCAACCAAACAAGACGTTCGATCCTTGAGACAAGAAAATACGACCTTTGAGCTATAGCAATCGAAATGTTTAATACATTTTTTATTGTTATCACAAGAGGTCAAGTTTAATAAAAATTGAAATACACCGCTGGCCAAAATATTACTTAAGGCCAATGAACATAAAGAAAAAATATGCATTTTGCTTTGTTAGACTCAACCACTTGAGTAGAGCTTCGAAAGATGAAAATAAGGAAAGGGAAAATAAAAATAAAAACTTTTTTAGCATTTAATATGGAAAATGTGAACACTATGAAATTTGCATTAATACTAGCTGGTCAAAAGTTTAAGACCATACCAAAAAGAAGTCCTAAACAAGGTAGGAAATGCCCAACAAAAGATCTCAGTTGTGAGTTGCACGACCGTCATTGCGAATAATTTCAAACATTCGTTTTGGCATGATCGATATAAGCGTTTGCATAAGGCTGGCTGAAATGTTATTCCAAGTGGTAAAGATGGCTTCACAAAGATCATGCACTGTTTGGAATTGACGTCCATTTCTATAGACTTTCTTTGCCATCCACCCCAAACATTTTCAGTGGGGTTCAGTTCGGGCGAGCACGCTGGATGATCCAAAAGAATCACGTCATTCGCCATGAAAAAGTCTTTTGTCATGCGGGCGTTGTGGATTGCAGCATTGTCCTGCTGAAAACTCCAGTCATTTCCACACAAGCGAGAGCCTTCAGTCAATAAGGATGCTCTCTCCAACATGCCAATGTACCCAGCTTCTGTTTGACGCCCCTGTATAACCTGAAGCTCCATTGTTCTATGGAAGGAGAAAACACCCCTGATCATGATGGAACCTTCTCCACTGTGTCGTGTAGAAAATGTCTCAGGTGGGATATCCTTATCGTGCCAGAAACGTTGAAAGCCATCTGGACCATCCAGGTTAAATTTTTTCTCATCAGAATACAAAATCTTCGTCCACTTTTCTTCATCCCATGTTTGGTGCTTTTCAGCAAAGTTTAACCGAGCTGTTTCGTGGTATGGAAGGAGGCGTGGCCTTTGAAGTCGTTAACAGTTTTTAAAGCCTTTCTCTCGTAGATGCCGTCTTAATGTTTTCGAGCTGCATTCTGCGTCCGTAAGGGCCTTAATCTGGTTCATTGATCGGCTGGTGTCTTGCCGGACAACCCGTCGAATCTTCCTGCTCAACACCGGCGAAATTTTCTTGGGCCGACCATTTGAAATTCTCGTTCCGTATCTCTCAGGGTCTTTTAAGTAATTTGCAACAGAAGTTTTAGTACGCCCTATCTCACCAGTGATGACACGTTGAGAGAGACCTTGCTTTTGCAGCTCGACAATTCTGCCACGTTCAAACTCTGTCAACTTTTATGCCTTTGCCATGTTTTTACCCAATGTAACACAGGAGATGTTGACAACGCTAAGGCTTAACACAAATGACTAAATTTCGTTATGTGTTTACCGATTAACGCTTCGTTTCAGTATGGTCTTAAACTTTTGACCAGCGAATATTTAGGCTAATTTCATAGTGTACACATTTTCCCTATTAAATGCTAAAGGTTTTTTTTTCACTTTTTTATTTTCTTTCGAAGCTCTACCAACGAAGTCTAACAACGCAAAATGCATATTTTTTTTTATGTTCATTGGCCTTAATATTTTGGCCAGCAGTGTATCTATACACAATAAATAATTATTACCAGTTTCATAACTTAGTTTAAAATCCCAATGAATACCATTAAAACACAAACATTTATATCAAAGTGAGAGCTCTAAATCACAAACATCAGTCTACAAACCTTTTATAAGACAATTTAATATAATCTTGATAAATGATATCACAAATCGTGGAAACTAATGAAGTATTTGACTCTCAAAATACCTCATAACTGAATTAGATACAACTTTTGTCATCATTGGTGTACCTGAAAATTGTGGAAAAACATATAAAATAAAACTAATCGTAGTTGTAAACTGAATTTAACAATCCCAGTGGCACAGCTATATGTCTGCGGACTCACACCGCTAATATCCGAGTTTCGAAACCCGTGGTTGGCAGAGCATTGTGTAGCTATGTGCATAATTAAACCAAACTAAATTTAAACCTTCTACAATTAAACCTTTAGTATGTTCAGAAATAAAAGATTTAATTGAGGTTTGGTTTCTTTGGAATTTCGCTAAAAGCTACACTATGGCTACCTGCGCTACCCATCCGTAATTGAGCAGTGTAAGACTAGACGGAATGTAGTTAGTCATCACCACTCACCGCCAACTCTTTGGCTAATGTTTTACCAGCAAATAGTGTGGTTGACCGTCACTTTATAACACACTCACTGCTGAAAGGCATATTTGATGGGTTGAGACTTGGAGTCGAGTGTCCCTAATCACCTGGCCATGCTGAGTATTTAGATGAGAGAAAACCAATCTTGGGGTAAAATGGTAAGGCATCAAAGAAAACTAATGAATATATTCTTTTACAGATTGTTTAGGCAGAGTATTCATGATGAAATTTTGTAGAATGGGTGGCAACTGCCTGTTGTGGAGACACAAGTGTAGAGGACGACGTTTTGAAAGTCTTCCGCCTTTCGAAACGTTATCCTCTACACTTGTATTTCCACAACAGGTAGTTGCCGTCCATTCTACAAAGGCCCGGTATGGCCAAGCGTGTTAAGGCGTGCGACTCGTAATCTGAGGGTCGCGGGTTCGCATCCCGGTCGCGCCAAATATGCTCGCCCTTTCAGCCGTGGGGGCGTTGTAATGTGACGGTCAATCCCACTATTTTTGGTAAAAGAGTAGCCCAAGAGTTGGCGGTGGGTGGTGATGACTAGCTGCCTTCCTTCTAGTCTTACATTGCTAAATTAGGGACGGCTAGCACAGATAGCCCTCGAGTAGCTTTGTGCGAAATTCCAAAAAAACAAACAAACAAACAAACCATTCTACAAAGTTTCAAACTAATTAATGGTCGAACTCTAATTTATTGCAGGTTTGTGAATAAAGTCTTTACCATATTTTATATTTCTGGTTGCTAATAGGATAAAACGTTTTGATAAATTATTTAACAGACGACACTATAAAATTCAATAACCTTATTAAACGAACCAAGTTTCTCAGCATACTTCCACTGTAAATATTTGAAACTTCTTTTCCATTAAAACTTTTAACTTAGTAAGTTTATATAACTATGGGAATACATAAAACTAACAATTCAATCACAGAAATTTAAATGTTGGATTACTTCATCAATAAATAGTTTAACGTACTTTTATGTAAATTTCTTAAGGATATCTTAACCTTTCTAACGACTAAATCTTACTGAACATTATTTCTTTTGAAAAATAGAAATATATGAAATAAACCATTGAATTTGTTAAGCTTTACTGAATGTTGTTTCCTTTGAAAAATAAAAATCTTCGAAGTAAATCTTTCAATTTCGGAGAGAGTGTTTATCCTTGTAATACAGTTCATAGTATATTTTATAAACAAGATTGTGCATTACTAGGTAAATGGACTGTAGGAGCTACAAGGGGTGTTCGTTTTACCTAAATAAAGTTTTTTTTATTTACATACATTTAATTTAAAAAAAAAAATCTTATTTCAGCTCCATTTCCCCACCTTCATTTTCATGATTGTTAATGGATACTTTTTGTTCAACCCTATTTTATAACTGGTCACGTTTGGTCTTACAAAACAAAAGTAGAAAACTAAAAATTCTTTACCACCAAAGTGAATTGGATTTTGTTTTGTGAAGGTGTTTTTACAGAAAAATGTAAAAACTTTCCTTAATGATGTTTTTGAAAAATAGAGGTCTCTGAATACAGGTTGACGTCATGTACTAATTTATTTTTTCCCTCCATTTATCATAGGTTTTTTACGTCGAAGAATGTAGTAAAGCTTTAAAGGTATTGTGTTGTGTTTCATTAATTTTTAAAATGATTTTATATCTTTACGATTTAAAATAATTATATAGGTAAATTTTAGTAAAGGTCAGTTATCATCCAATAGAAAGTTTTCTTTAAATATAAAGTTTTTAAACATTTTGTTTTGTTATTGTGAACCCTTGTAAACCCAGGATTTCCTGAAAGATCAGAAGTGTCCTCAATTTATGTAGCGTTTTATATATATTTATGTAATCAATCTTCCGTGTACACCTTAAAGACGAAAAGCCTTTGCTCTAAGTATATCGGACACGTTTCATAATTAATAAGCTATTTTTCAACAGAAACTAAATAAAATGAAAAGCTGTTTAATGAAAACCGAATAAAATAATAAAATTAAAATTATATTTTGTTTATATTATTTATATAATTTATATTTTAAAACGTTAAATAATTGTATTGTATTTATATTATATTAATTTATTTAGTTTCTGTTGAAAAATAACTTAGTTATGAAACCTGTCCTATACGCTTAGAACAAAGACTTTTAATGTTTGAGGAGTACACGAGAGATTGATTACATATAAATATATACAACACTGCACAAACTAAGGACACTTTTGATCTTCAGAATATCCTGGGTCTACAAGGGTTCAACGTAGCAAAAAAAAGAACGTTAAGTTGATATGGACAGGTTTATTTAACATTCAGGTACCATTCGCTAATGGGTTTGAACCTTTGGTTGCTTGTAATGAGGAACAAGCTGATAAGACCCTCACACAGTTTTTGACTCTTTTGAGTTTTATTCAGTATATAGATAAAGCTGTTTGTAGTGGGGAGCGTGGAAAGACTAGGACTGTATTCTTCTAGCCAATTGCTAAAGCATAATATTTCACAATGTTGGCTGACAGATCGTTGCTGATGGAAAGCAACAATTTGTTTGTACTTTGTGTTGGAATGAATATTTTTTAGCAACTGTTTAAAAGTAGAAGACACATTTAGAGGTTTAGGAATATGTTGTAACTTCAGAAAAGGAACTACTAAGCCGATCTGAGGTGCAAATGATCTGTTATGAAGAATTTATTTTACAGCAACAGATGGGCTACATTTATACAGCATATGTGCAAAAATAATTGGGACAGTTCTATTGGTATTCATTAAAGATAAATTAAATTACGTTTGGAGAGTAGTAAAAGAGCTTGAGAAATTGGGGATTAACATGTTAACAGGATAGCAATGGGATGAAGATTTATAAATAAGGAATTTAGAGCATAATAAGTTAAATAATAGTTTTATATCTAGATCTTGTAACATTAAACTTACGTAGTATATTCAAAAATAAACTCACTTGTTGTTATTCTAATGCTAGGAGTGTTAGGAACAAGATGGCAGTGTTCAGGGCTCTAGTTAAATTCGAAGACAATGGCATAACGTGTATTACTGAAACTTGGTCATACTTGCAGAACACTGATAATAGTAACAATAACTTTGAAATTCCGAGTTATAAGTTATTTGATATGACAGACCTTTGAAAGAGAACTGGAATGATTTATATAAGAATGAACTGCTGTCTGTTGGGATAGGAGACGTTATAAAAATGATAGCTAAGAGGTTGAATCTGAGTGGGTTTCTCGTCATCAAAAAAGATAGTGGTGCAGTAATTGTGGGAAGCTTTGATATCAGACACATTTATTTGGATGGCATGGAGTCAGTTAGTAATAGAGATAATTTCTTGATGTGATGAAGGATGGCTTCTATCAAACGACCAGAGAGCCAATCAGAAGGGAAGCCATCTTAGGTTTTATTCTTGGACATTAATTAATAGGGATATGGTTGCAAGAGTGGAAGTGATGGTTAACATTTGAGAAATAATGATCATTACATAATCAGGTTTTGATGTTTTGCTACATGCTCAAATAAGAGAAATTAATTTTACTTCCTAATCCGAACGATGGCAGTTATGAGACCAAGAGACAAGATTTATCATTATTAAACTGGAATAAAGAGTTAAAAGATGTCGGTCAGATGTGGAACACTTAACTGAATTACTTTTAACAGAAGACCAGTATATCCCTGAAATAGAGGGAAAAGATATAAGAGAAAATGAATTGAATTGTAAATGTATTATTAAAGATGTATAAGAGAAAATGAAAGACAAGTTTCATAGGTTTAAGAAGCTTGACTGACAGATGGGCTAACAATCTATATAACACAGGAAAACTCTGATATGACTTAAAAGAAAATAGGAAATCCAGAAGAGCTTATTAGATACAGTTAGGTGGTAATGTTAAAAGTGAAAGTAAGGACTGTTTAAGAATGTCAAATGGAACCACAATGTCAAAACGAATATTGGGCTTTGAAGCATAATTATGGCAACATCTTTGTTAATGACTATGAGACAGTGAGCTTTTAAATATTCTTCTGTTGTTACAAAAGAAGACACAAGTAATGTTCCAGACGATCCTGTGAACTCCACATAAATATTGGAATTGTTCCGATTCGTGGTGGTAAGTATGAATACTGAAGTTTTAAAAATTAGTAAAGAACTCACAGTTTTTTAGGGTTTTAAAGGAAGTCAATGATCAGAATTTCGAGCTTTTATATATTTTGAGAAGTCAATAGATATTGATAAGGTGAGTGAGGATCGAAGACTTGCTATTATTTCTCTTGGAAGGAGTGATAAGAGTTGTCCTGGAAGCAAGGTAGTGTTATTTCTGGTTCATAGAATCTGACAAAAGAAACTTGGTACAATAAACCTGGTGAAGCATGATGTCAAAAAACAAAGTAACAGAGATTCACGAAAGAGTAATATTGCCTTACTAATCTTCTATTCGTTTCGAGGATGTTACTCGTAAGGTGTATAATTGAAAGTGTTGTGTTTCAAAAGGATTTTGATAAGGTACCAGTCCACTAGTAACTCTACGGTGTTGCAACGCTAAAATCCTGGGTTCGGCTCCCCGCAATGGACACAGTAGATAGCCACATGTGGTTTTGCTCGAAAATTAACACACACATGATAAAGTACTACAAAAATTAGCTATGAAAATATCATTAATAAAGGTTGAAGAAAGGACTAGTTTATTGGATTAGAGGGTAGTTTGATGGGAGAAAGTAAAGTTTATTATTAGTAAAGTCCACTTCAAATGAGTCCTTGTCACTAATGAGGTTCTTTAGGAATCAGTGATCGGGGCTTTTGCAATTTTTTATTTACATTAATGATATTAATGGGGCATAAGTACTAAAATTTACTGACCAGTTTAAACTCTCGAACATTTCTAGCTGTATTGAAAATGTGGAGGGATTACAAAATGGCTTTAGTGACTTGGTAAGTTTGGCAAATACCTGGCAAAATTATGAATTATAGTAAGTGCTATTTAATGAACGTACGTTATCATCATTTTGGTCACACATTTAATTGTTTGTTTGTTTTGAAGTTAATCACAAACTAATCAATTGGCTATCTGTGCGCTTCCCACCACGGGTATCGAAAACCAGATTCTAGCGATGTAAGTCCGCAGACATTCTACTGGGCAACTGGGGGCAATATAATAACGTTTGTTTTAGAGCAAAAGTCACAATAGACTGACTATCTGCTGTGTCTACCGCGAGTAATCGAGCCCCTGATTGTAACGGTGTAAGTTTGTAATCTTATGGCTGTCCCACTGAAAGACACAATTTTTTTTGACGCGGTATTACATACAAACGTCAATAATAATCGTATTTTGATTCCTGAGTTTGGAAAACTAATTAAATCTGATCGATCGATCTACAAAGTTAAGTGTAGAAACGTTCTAGGCATGGGTGCATTTCACAAAGAGAAATAAAGGTGGCTACAAGTAACAGATCATGATGCTTTACTAAATGTGTTAGGAAAACAGTTATAGGTAGAAATTATAAATTTCAATTAAGTACAAAGGTGAAATATAAAGAAGATTTTACAAGGATAAAACAATTGAAAAGTTCAAATTTTGAGGCTTGCATAAGTAAGCTTTTTACTAAAATATATTGTGAATCTATGAGAAGTGGGCAGATGTCAGAAGATTTGAGGCTGTTTTTAAGGTGGTGTTCAAGTAATTTTCAGCCAGTTAATCTTACTTCTGGTAAATATTTTGGAGAGACTGATTGAAGATTCATTGTAAAGTCTTTTAACAAAATTTACAGTTTTATTTGACAGCCAGCGTGGTTTCTTATGGGGGGGATCATCAGTAGCAATACCTCGGACAGAATGGTCATGTAAGCTTCTTATAGTTTGCCTGCCACTTATAATGAAGACTATTTATTGTATAATTTAGTTCTCCTGGTAGAAGCTATTTCGTAGTTATATAAAAATTATTTGAACCTTCCTCACGTATGTCACTGCTTATGATAGCAAGGGAAGGAGTGTGAATTTGTTATATCTGGATTTTCAAAAGGATTTCGAAAAAATTCTACTAAAGAGACTAGTGAAGAGTATTTTTTTGTGTTTGGAGAATAAAATAGTTCAACGAACTAAGGGTTGGATAGTGGAGGAAAGCAAAGGGTTGATATGAATAAATTTAGGTCAAACTTGAACAGAGTTGCAGATGGAGTGTCTCATGGCTATACTGGGATACTTACTGTTTTTAATATAGACTTAAATAAACGATATTGATAAAAAACTAATCAGCAGATTGGTCAAGTTATCTGATGAAATTAAAGTTTTGTTTGTATCAGTTGTGAGGAAAATAATGTTTTGCAGGAGGATTTGGATCGTTTGGCGAGTTGACAAATAACTATCAGATGAATTTCAGTTATACTAAGTGTAATGTAATGCACATTGGCTACCTCAATATCAAGTTTAATTACTTCTGTAATGGGAAACAAATCTATAGTGCCATAGAAGAAAAATATCTTTACGATTTGGTCGATTCGATCAGTTTCTGAAACATTCTATACATTGTACTGTTTCCATTAGGAAAGTAAATTGGATTTTGAGTTGTTTCTGAAAGAACATTGAATATACGTCAAGGGAGGTTATGCTGTTGTCGTATTCTATAAAAATCCATGGTTAGATTTTTATGTGGTGGTTTAGTCTTAATTTTGTTTTTGCCTTAAGAATGACTATTGAGTCGATGGAAAATATTCAAAGAGTACTAATGAGGACAGATTAAAACTGGTTTTCCTCTCTTTTATGAAAAAAGAGAGAGAGGATCTGATTCGAGTATTGAAATTTATAATGGAAAAATATATATATGATTCATGCATCATTTTTTCGCGTTACATTTCAAGAGTAGTAGAAACGGGAGACATAGATCTAAGATTTGGCATGGAGGAAGTCTTCAACAAATCAGGTAACTTTATTTTTCAAACAGGTGGGTTAACTTTCGGAATGCCCACTTAAGAGTTTGTTTTGTTTTTGAATTTCGCACAAAGCTACTCGGCGGCTATCTATGCTAGCCGTCCCTAATTTAGCAGTGTAAGACTAGAGGGAAGGCAGCTAGTCATCACCACCCACCGCCAACTCTTGGGCTACTCTTTTACCAACGAAAAGTAGGATTGACCGTTACATTATAACGCCTCCACGGCTGAAAGGGCGAGCATGTTTGGCGCGACGGGGATGCGAACCCGCGACCCTCAGATTACGAGTCCCACGCCTTAACACGCTTGGCCGTGCCGGGCCCCAGCTAAGATTATACACTGCTAAATTAGGGACTGTTGCTGCTGATAGTTCTTGTGTAACTTTGCGTGAAATTAAAAAAAGAAAACAAAGCTTTTGGAATATATTGTGTTTAGACTGTTGGACATAACAGGATTAGAATAGTTCAAGAGAAGGCTCGAAAAATACTCCAGAATCAAAGCTGGACATAAGTGGGTGGACGTTTGACTAAATCAATGGCACTGCCCCTATGGACCAAGGGCCCTTATTTCCTTAAATGCTGTGTTATTTGATATAAAACGATTTCTTAGTTGATACGAGAACTGAAATTATTATCTTACAATAATATAGAAATGTTTGTCCGTCGGAGTCATACTTAGTTGAGCTAATTTTTTCTCACGGTCAGGTCTATGTAACGGTCATTTGATCAGTTAGAAATTTGTGTGTTTTCATTTGGCAAAACCACCTCGGCCTATCTGCTGAGTCCACCGATAGGAATCGAACCCCTGAGTTTAGCGTTGTGAATTTGTAGATTTACTGCTGTACTAGCGGGGTACAGAAATTTATGTTTCTGAATATGAAAATAATGGAAATTTTGTCTATATGAAAGTGTTACAAACACCGTTTTCTATACGAATCCGATATTCTTTAGTTTTAGACTGATTTAAAATATCACAACTCTATACATATATATTGTCAACTTTCGACACGTTTTACAAAGAGATATGATGTAATTTCGGGAAAAGAATGTGTTCTTCTGTTGCATATAACATAATGAAAAAAACGGAAAAATAATTACGCAAAAAACAAACAAAAACAATTATATACTTGTATAGGTGCAAGGCCTATTAGCATCGACTCTAATGAATGCATGTTAATATCTGTCTGTATGTCTGTTAAAACTTCTATTGCAAAGGTTTTAAATTATAATTTTTCACGAAATGCTGTAGAAAGATGTTTTTGAAAGCCAATTTCCAAAGTATAGTTTATATCCTTTTATCCTAACCAAAATATATCACATTATATACAATAAGCATGTTAAATTTAACACGTTTGTTTGAGTTCCGAATAGGTTTGCTGTGTAGTTTTTGAAATTTTTCTGTATACTTCAAATTAACAACATTGCTGCAGATGGTTTTAGTTTTAAAATATTGTCTTAGCCAAATATTCGATGTTTTTTATTGTTAGGTAAGAAGTGTGTGGTTAAGGCGTTCGACTCGTAATCCGAAGGTCGTGTGTTTCAATCCCCGTCGCACCAAACATGCTCGCTCTTTCAGCTGTGGGGCGTTATAATGTGACGGTCAAACCACTATTCGATGGTAAAAGAGTAGCCCAATAGTGGATTGGGTGGTGATGACTAGCTGCCTTCCCTCTAGTCTTACAATGCAAAATTAGGGACGGCTAGCGCAGATAGCTTTCGTGTAACTTTGCGCGAATTTCAAAACAAACAAATAAACAAACTGGGTAAGAAGGTAAAGTGAATGTGATGCCACAATTCCGTACCTTCGTCTAATTTCATCACGTTATAGTAGGTATTAACAAACACATCCTCGTGGTGTTCCCATAATGCTTTAGAAATATTTCATGCACTTATGAAGATATCTCAGTGAAAAGAAGCAATGCGACAGAGAAAAGGCTTAGCGTTCTTAAGTGTAAGAATATTTGAAATTCGTTAATAAAATTAATTACGATTAAACAAGCAAAAATTGACCTAAAAATTAAACAGATTGCGTTAGCTAGTTTAGAGTCACCTCACAAAACTTACTAGTTTTGGGTAATATGGTATTCAGACCTTCGTGTAACATATAAAAAGTTAATATGTTGTTTCAAAATAATTAATGCTCGTAATAAAGTTGTTTGTGTTGTTTTGAATTCCGCACGAAGCTACACGAGGGCTATCTGCGTTAGCTGTTCCTAATTTACCAATGTAAGACTAGAAGGAATGCTTTGTTTGTTTGTTTTGAATTTTGCACAAAGCTGCTAGAGTACAATCTGCGTTAGCCATCCCTAATTTAGCAGTATAAGACTAGAGGGAAGGCAACTAGTCATCACCACCCAACCCACTCTTGGACTACTCTTTTACCAACGAATAATGGGATTGACCGTCACGTTATAACGCCCCCATGGTTGAAAGGGTGAGCATGTTTTGTGTGACAGGGATTCGATCCCACGACCCTCGAATTATGAGTCGAGTGCTTTAACCACCTGTCTATCCGGGCCCAGAAGGAAGTCAGCTGGTCATCACCATCTACCGCCAGCTACTCTTACCAACGAATACTGGGATTGGCCATCACATTATAACGCACCCAAAGCTGAAAGGGCGAGCATGTTTGGTGTGACGGGGATTCAAGTGCCTTTACCACCTGGCCATGCCGGGCCCGTAATAAGTTGACCTGTGAGTGTGTTTATAAAATCCTTAACAAAACTTTATTTGTCAGAAGATAGAGTTTTTTCGTTGTCAAAAATAAGTAAATAATGTATCTATAACGTTTAGAATTAATCATTTTATTTATTCAAACAACGTTTAAAGTAAGTAATAAAAACTAATATGCACAAATTGTTTATATTTTCGTTCTAATTATTAACAAAATAAAGTGTTGTAATTTTTTACAAAAGGAAAATGGTGTTATCTTTATGTTAAAACGAACAGTGTTAACCGTTTACCATAGCATATACATTTTTTTTTTTCAAAGTTAGTAAATCAGGTTAGAATAAATAACGCAAATGTGTAAAAGTACAATAAATTCAAATAGAACTATTCTGATTGGGTTTTTGGTAAACCCAGAGCTTCACAATAGACTATCTGTGTTCCGCCCACTACAGATGTCAAAACTAAATTTTTATAAATATTTTGGTTTGTTTGATGTTAAGCGCAAACCTATAAAATGAAGTATACGTACTGTGCCCACCACGGGTATCGAAACCAAGTTTTTAGCGTTACATGTTGATAACCATACTTTGAGCCTCTGATAGCGTTTCCTAAAGACTGAGTGATAGAAATTATCACTTGATGTATTCAAAGCAATGTTTGTAAAGCCGTATTTACATAAATGTTGAAGATCCATTAAAAGTGCCTTTGTTAATCAGTTGATTGTGATGTTAATTCTACATCGATTTAGAATTTCATGGATTTTCTTACCGATTAAATAGCATCACTTTTGCATTATATATACTGGCTGCGTAACGATAAAATTCGATATTTTATTACTACAACAGAAGTCGTGGTATAAAAACAATTAAAATCAGTAGTTGAATTAGATGTGATTGTTGACATTATAAAATTACAATTAAAGCTAAAGTTAAGCTAAGAATGGCCTGGGATGGCCAGGTGGGTTAACGTGTTCGATTCGCAATCTGAGGTTCGCGGGTTCAAATTCCTGTCGCACCAAAAGATGCTAGCCGTGGGGGCGTTATAATGTACTACAACCAAACATCACTAATACTGTTCAGTAAGAATTACTTATATGACAAGTTAACTGTATACAAGGAATGAGCACTTTTGTTGCAGAACTGAAAAATGAAATCGAGGATCATTCTTTTAAAATAATGTGTTCAGATTGCAAGTTTAGTTCTTGTATGACGGTCCAGCATGGCAAGGTGGTTAAGGCACTCGACTCGTAATTCGGTTGCGGGTTCGAATCCCTGTCACACCAAACATGTTCGTCCTTTCAGCCGTGGTAACGTTGTAATATAACGGTCAATCCCACTATTCATTGGTAAAAGAGTGGCTTAAGAGTTGGCGGTGGGTGGTGATGACTAGTTGCCTTCCCTTTAGCCTTACACTGCTAAATTAGGGACGGCTAGCGCAGATAGTCCTCGTGTTGCTCTGCGCGAAATTCAAAACAAACCAATTTTGTACGAGAACTGCTGCCTATGTATCAATAAAAATGATTAACTGTGTACCGTTGCGAAATAGAAAGGAGTGAAAGTCAACAAAAATACAATATTATTATTACAATACTATCAGTCGAAGTATAATTGGAAGATAAATAAAAGGTTTGTGAATAAATAAAATCATCATAAAGTCGATTCCCATTTTAAGGGCAAACAAAGATTAAAAAAACAAACTTTCTCTGTCATCAGCCTAGTTGTACTAATGTAACTGTAAACTATAGTTTTCATTTACTTTTGGTATGCCATTTAGGGTCCAGTACATTTGGTCATGGTATGCGATTCGATGTCCGATGCCGTGGTAGAGGATTTGGTGTTCAATTCGACTGATTGTGTTTTGGGATTCGATGTCAATTCAGCAGTTATATTATGGGATTCGGTGTCCTGTTAAGCTGACTCTGGTATGGTCCATTTCAGGTGGTACTTTATGACATTGCGCCCAATATGAGTAAACATGGTTCCTGTGTCAGTATATCACGAAAATTAAAAACCTAGAAATATATTTGATGATAAATGAAGAAACAAACATGAACACGAATGCTCCATACTTTTATAGTTTGTGGATTATTTACGGGAAATAACTGCTAATTTAAAAAAGGAAAAAGAGTCAGTGCAATGTATGTTTTTTCTTAGTATACCAAAGCCACATCAGGCTGTCTGCTGTGTCTACCGAGGGGAATCGAGCCCCTGATTTTAGCCTTGTAAATTTGTAGACTTATCGCTGTCCTGGAGGAAGAGTTTAAAATGCGATTTATATCTTATAACCCTGTCGTTGAACTGTGAGAATTGGGACTAAGGGTCAGCGAAAACTCGCCAATGTGTATAAAACAAAATTGAAAGTAAGATTTTTGTTTAATTGTAGAGAAATAGAAGATTATACGTACATATTTTAATAGATGCACATAACGTATAACTGGTTCGAAATTGTTTGAAAAATTAAATTAGGAAATTCTAATAAACACTTCAAAGTGCACAAGGTTAAAATTAAAACTAATTTAAACTACATAAAAGTTTAGAAAATTAACTGAAAGGTATATAAAGATATTCCAAATAAGTTTGTTAGAATTACATTTAAACACGTGAAACGTGTAACTGATTTTCTTAATGACCTCACATAATAGAGGTTTAAATAGTAAAATCACAAAAATTGAAACGTTTGGAATCTAGTGTTCCGACATTTACCTATAAGTCCCATACATGTTGTTTACAATTGTTCAGATAAGCATTTCGTAACATCATTTTCATAATGTTTAAGCTTCACGCGAAATTCAACAAACAAACCTATAAACTGTTTCTTGGTAAAAATATTTACTTTTTCTAACCTCTCTGATTTAGGTTTTGTGATATCATACTTTTAAAATATCACGCATAACTAAATTACGTCTATTTGGATGTGAGCAAAAAAACTATTCGTCAGATTTCATGTAAAAAAAAATCTACCCACCTCTGCAAGGTAATGCTAATGTACCCACCTCTGCAAGGTAATGCTAATGCTATTAGTGCAGTTACTCAGATATACATCACGCTCAAACATCTACTTTGTGGAATTGTAGTTTGAAAAATTACAGACGCTACAATGAAAGGAAAATTCTTTAACAGGATATTTTATGGTATTTACTGTATGGCTTTGTAACAGTTTGTTTTTCAATATAGTTTAAATCGCTACATGTATTGCATCGTTTTTCCTCCTAAAGAAACATGAAAACGTTTATTTTAGTAAATACGTTTATTGAACAAGATATTCAGTAAAAAATATCACAAACACCACTTAACTATCAGGAACTGATACACCGACAGTTTCACCTGGTGATACTCTAGTTATCAGGAATTGACGCACCGACAGTTTCACCTGGTGATAATCTAGTTGTCAGGAACTGATACACCGACAGTTTCACCTGGTGATAATCTAGTTATCATGAACTGACGCATTGACAGTTTTACCTGGTGATAATCTAGTTATCATGAACTGACGCATTGACAGTTTTACCTGGTGATGATCTAGTTATCGGGAACTGACGCATCGACAGTTTCACCGAGTGATGATCTAGTTATCGGGAACTGACGCATCGACAGTTTTACCTGGTGATAATCTAGTTATCAGGAACTGACACACCGACAGTTTTACCTGGTGATAATCTAGTTATCATGAACTGACGCATCGACAGTTTTACCTGGTGATAATCTAGTTATCATGAACTGACGCATCGACAGTTTTACCTGGTGATAATCTAGTTATCATGAACTGACGCATCGACAGTTTTACCTGGTGATAATCTAGTTATCATGAACTGACGCATCGACAGTTTCACCGGGTGATAATCTAGTTATCAGGAACTGACGCATCGACAGTTTCACCGGGTGATAATCTAGTTATTAGGATCTTACACACCGACATTTTCAACTGATGATAATCTAGTTCAACAATTTTTCGATATTGAAATATTTTACACTTTTATTTAAAATTGATTTTCTATTTCAAAAACAAAGTAAAATATTTTTATAAAAATCATTTAACAGTAGTCATCTATGCTACGGTTTCTTAAGACGAAGATATGGATAGCATGACGAAGACAAGATTAGCTAGTTTTAAAACACGGTAGATGATAAGAATTGAAGTGACCTTTCTTATCAATCAGAGAAATAAAGATAGTCCTGCGTATAGTATCGTAATTTTTCGGACATGTTGCTCAGAAACCTTCACGATTCACTATCTCGCGTGGTCTGTAGAATACTTCAACCCCATAACAACACTTCGTGTCCTTCGTTTGAAAAGCGAAACATTTTCAGCGAATTGCAATCTTGGCAGAATCACGTATTTGTTCTCAGTCATAAAACTGTCTAAGGATTGTACAACGAGTAAGAGAAGGTGTTACGTTATAACCGAGTACATTTGTTACAAGTAAACGTACTTTACCAGAACAAGTTATGTTGTTACTTCACCAGCACAAATATGTACCTTCACATTCGTACCGGTGGGGGCGTTTGATTTCGAACTCAAATAGCGTAGTTTTCTCAAGAAAGTCGAATCTTTCGCAACGTTGCGCTTCTGTTTTCCTTGGTTCGTATCGTAAACAGTGTTTTCGGATACTTAGTATTCGTGTGAAATACGTCATGCCATAAACGTGCAATATACGTCAGCTAACCGACGAAACAAAAGGTGACTTGTGACCTGTAGCGTAGGGGCAGATTTACTCTGCGCGGCAGGTTGACTTTAATGTTTTCACGAGCCTCACGTGACCCACATGAGTATAAATTTTACGGATGCGGGAGGTATAATGCAGCTTCCTACAGGTTCGGCGTACAGAGTGGACCATCTTAACTCCTTTGTTGGAGTGAAAGTGAAAGCAGCGGTGAAAGTTACCAACAAATTGGACAAAACGGGATCACGACGTGTTGCTAAAGGTATGTTTCACTAGAACCAGGTAGTTTTCCTTGACGAAATACCGGTCACCGAATTGACAAAATTATGCGATGATATCATTTCTCAAAATTAAAAACAGCCCGAAACAAACAAAATCGTAATGACAAGAGATATAATATTAACCTGTAGATATCTTACTGCCTTGTGCGATTAATAACCCTAATGAAAACTAGTTTTCCGTAATGTATTACTGTTATGGCCTTTTTCCATGTTTGGATGGAAAAGTGGCTTATTAGAAAGAGGCACTAGAAACGTGAAAGATCACAGTCGCACACATATTCATGTGCAAAGATACGCGGCATCATCAAGTCTGAACTTGTGTTTAAAACTTGCTGGATGTTTGGATTTCTAGCAAACAATAAACGCTGAGACATGACCTGCTGAAATCGTCCGTATTAAATGTGACGTCATATCACAATCAGTCGAATCTGATTAATATTCGGAGTCCTTGGATGAACCCCGTTTTGCGGATAGCGGTATGTCTGCGGACTTACAACACTAGATACCGGGCTTTGGCATTGGTGGCGGGCAGAGCACAGATAGCCATTGTGTAGTTTTGTGCTTAACTTTCACAGTAAATAGTAATTTAAAACATGTTTCTTTTTACCTTGCATATGTTGGGTATTTGTGTAATTACTAATAAATTATTATAAAAAATTATAATTTGAGGGTCGCGGGTTCGAATCTCCGTCACACCAAACATGCTCGTCCTTTCAGCCGTGGGAGCGTTATAATGTGACGGTCAATCCCACTACTTATTGCTACAAGACTAGCCTAAGAGTTGGCATTGGGTGGTGATGACTAGTTGCCTTCCCTTTAGTATTACACTTCTAAATTAGGAATGGCTAGCGCAGATAGCCCTCGTGTAGCTTTGCGCGAAATTCTAAAACAAACAAACAATTCATCTTGCAGCTTGCATCTGCGTCTTTACGTCTCTTTGTGACAACTAATCCACCTTTCTTGTGGCAACTATCATTATCCCCGAAAGGTATACATATTCTACGAAACGATGTTCGTGGTTGTTAACTCGTGCTGTGAAAAATTTCAGTATATTTAAAATATTTTTGACAACATGCATGGAGTAGTATATAACATTAGTTCTATATTTTGTGTCAAACTTTGTCTCTGTACGAAGTGACTATTCTGCCAAAAACTAGTGAAGATATATACAAGAACAAAGAACTTGTTATATCAGATACAAAATGGTTCGTTAATTAATATATATTTATATATTAATGGTAAATGTTTGTCTGACTGCGTATGGTTTAATTACGAATAGTTTTTATGGAGCAGTGTTATTCACATTTACATAGCACTCTAAAGAAAGTGTGTTTGGTTGTACGAGATTATAATTGGTAATTAAGGCTTGGAGTACTAGTAATTACAGTTTCACCTCGTGTTGAGAAGTGTACTTCTGTTTATAAATTTGGAAATGCATGAGCAACGCACTGGTAAGTTAAAAATTAATTTTTAATATCAAAATATATTCATTATCCTTACAAAAACAACAAAGTATGTTACGTTTAAACCTTTGCATTATAAGCTGAGCAACTAATTTAAGTATTAATTTTTTTAAATATTTGGGGGACAAGTCCCCCTAAACCCTTCTCTGGGGCGATATCTTTTCTTGAATTTTATATTTTTGTTATTGTGCTTCCTAGACGCTCGCGCATGCTACCATCCGACTGAATCTGCTGGCTCAGCGGCATGTCTGCGGACTTACAACGCTACAATCCGGGTTTTCATACCCGTGGTGGGCAGAGCACAGATAGCCTATTGTGTAGCTTTGTGGTTGATTCAAAACAACAATCGACTGAATCTCTTAACTGGAAATTTACTGCTAATTGTGAAAGTTTGATATTGTTATAGTGTTTCAACTAATGAAATTTTGTTTATACGAACAAAGCATTGATAGTTTCTCTGTATTTTTTTAAGATAAGAATTTTATTTCACATCAGAAATCCTAGTTTTTTCGTTGTACAAAACGGTCAATGATGCTTTTTATGAAGAAATAAATAAAAGCGGTTTTTTCATAATTAAATGTTATGCTGAAAAATATAACTTTGAATCCACAATTAGGATGTTATTTTGGCGTTTCAATGAATTGTTCTTGTAACTGCATATTACATATATAAACGTTTAATGCGACTATAAAGAGTAGAATTCTCGTGCAATTCTGTCATACTGATGAAATTTAACTAAAGTACTTTATTTTATACACAGAATGTGCACCAACACTGCTACCTCATCCTCGAGGTTTGGGCAGACGTGATGTTATTATTTTACTTAAGTTTTAGGGCATGTTTGTTACATCAGTCCTTCCCTTCGTCACTTGCAGGATTAACCAATTTTCCCCCACTGACCAGTGGTCGACTAAACGACCTATATTGTTTACTTTAGGCCCACAGTAAGTTACATTCTGTGTGGGTGTTCTAAGAATAACAATAACAAACCATAACGACGCCTAAAAGTGATGGAAAACAACATTTATAGACTTTTATTATTATAGCTCTTTCGTTATTCTGTTACCTTTTACAGCTTTGGCGCTCACTGTGCGCAGCAACAATTTGTGAATATTTATTCTCGTTAGCCTTTGTGTTAGCAGTGCACACAACGACAATAACAATCTGTGAATATTTATTCTCGTTAGCCTTTGTGTTAGCAGTGCACACAAGGACAACAACAATCTGTGAATATTTATTCTCGTTAGCCTTTGTGTTAGCAGTGCACACAACGACAACAATCTGTGAATATTTATTCTCGTTAGCCTTTGTGTTAGCAGTGCACACAACGACAACAATCTGTGAATATTTATTCTCGTTAGCCTTTGTGTTAGCAGTGCACACAACGACAATAACAATCTGTGAATATTTATTCTCGTTAGCCTTTGTGTTAGCAGTGCACACAACGACAATAACAATCTGTGAATATTTATTCTCGTTAGCCTTTGTGTTAGCAGTGCACACAACAACAATAACAATCTGTATTTATTCTCGTTAGCCTTTGTGTTAGCAGTGCACACAAGGACAACAACAATCTGTGAATATTTATTCTCGTTAGCCTTTGTGTTAGCAGTGCACACAACGACAACAACAATGTGTGATTATTTCTTCTCGATAACCTTTGTTTTGGCAATGTATACAACGACAACAACAACGTGGTTATTTCTTCTCGCTAGCATTTGTGTTGGCAATATACACAACGACAACAACAACATGTTTCTTCTCGCTAAACTTTGTGTTAGCATCAGTCATTTTTTCAAGCTTTACAGTAAGTTTTCTTCCTTTATTAAGGAACATAATTCCTTATAATTCAAAATACTTCCAATATTGATGTATTTGGAACAGGTTTAACTTGTAAGCATGTCATATGTATTGTTTACAGCTTTCATTGTTTCTATATAACAGGAAACTGGTTTACTGTAAGAGTCCCGCATGGCGTTTTCACACTACATTCGTGTGAACTAAGTAATGTGTGAATGATACGGAGAAATTACAGTAGATGCCAAGTTTAGTCAACCAATCTCGTTGACAAACGTTAACTTTGAAATAAAGCTTTTGGTTTGCTGCTGGGTTTAACGTTTCGCATTTCTCAATCGATAAAGTTCGCAACAAAAGAATAATAATCGTAAGTTCTTTTGAAAGCGATCGGAAGCTTTCCAGATAAGGATCTGTTTTGAAATTAAATACAAAATGATTCAGTTCTTTGCATTTCATAAAAAAAGCTTATTTTTAGGTTGTGTTTAGTATGTTTTCTATGGCAGCAATATTTATAATAAACATTATGGGTCGCTTTCCTCTTTATTATGTTTCTGAGCCCGGCATGGCCAAGCGTGTTAAGGCGTGCGACTCGTAATCTGAGGGTCGCGAGTTCGCATGCCCTTTCAGCCGTGGGGGCGTTATAATGTCACGGTCAATCCCACCATTCATTGGTAAAAGAGTAGCCCAAGAGTTGGCGGTGGGTGGTGATGACTAGCTGCCTTCCCTCTAGTCTTACACTGCTAAATTAGGGACGGCTAGCACAAATAGCCCTCGAGTAGCTTTTTGAGAAATTCACAAACAAACAAAAAATTATGTTTCTGTGCACTGTTAAGTATATAGCATATTTTCTCATCAGTGTATCACACGAACGTTTGAATACTATCAAACCCTTTCATCTCACGACGTGCATGACCAGAAACTTCATCATGACCTAGATACTGGGCAACCCTTTACGGTATTTTTACAGAGGTGGTGGATGTCAGGGACGTCAGAAGGTGAGAAATTCATGACTAGCACGTATTGTGGGATTATCACGTGTACGTGAATGAAGGGACGTTGAAATTCTTCCTCGATCTTTATTCCCAGAGTGCAACTAAAGATTATGGAAAGCGCATTAAGCTTTTCAACATTATGTTAAATCATCTTGAGGTAACGTGCCAAAGGAAGATATGAAAAATTCGTGACCTTACTCTCAGGACACAGAACGTTGTGAGATGACTGTTAATAATTCTCTCAATTAGTTTGAAAAAAACCCAACAAAACATCACTTTATCCACTCACTGGAAGAATAGTTTTTCACTACATCAATAATTGCTTAAAACTTGTTTGTTTGCTTTTTTTATATAGCGAAACCGATCCGTCTCAGTTTTTAAAAAAACAACAGGAAAATTATGCTAAAAAACGTTAAGACAAATTGCTTACTACCCTTGAGCGCCCCCTATAGTAGAACACTGGTATGTCTGCAGACTCTCACTGCTAGAAACTGGGTTTCTAACCGTTTCTGTAGCTTTGTGATTAATTACAAATAATATATAATCAATCAGTTAATACTACCCTTGTGCTTTTTCATCGGTTTTCTGATCAAATGTTCTTTTAGACTTGAATTTCGATAAGATTATATGTAGTATAATAGCTGAGGCAGTTGATACTCAGTTTCTGATTTGAATAATTATCATAGGTAGTTTAATAGATCAGACAGCTGATATTCAGTCTGTATTGAATAATTATCATACAGGCTTTTGGAATTCCAAATTTAATTTTTGTTATTAATTCTATCCACAGTATTTCCTATTTATTCAAGTTCCACAATGTTACAAAATCTAAAGGGAACTATAATGTATTTATTAAGTAAAAAAATTCAATTTTTGTTTGTTAAACATAAAGCTATATAACAGTACATCTGTGTTGAGACAACAACATGTATTGAAACAGTTTTCTTTCGTTATAAGTCTCAAATTTGCCGCTGACTCACTGTGAGAATGGTGTATAAAACGTATCTTGCAGGTTATATGGGATTAAAGAGCTGAGGTTTTTTTTTTCGTAGTTTGAAATACAGAATGGCTGTGGTGTGAAACTCCCAACTTCTATTGCAATAGAAGCTTTATTTTTATGACGTAATATCGTTTTTGCCATGAATATTTTGCACAATGTTGATGTGTAGTTTTGCAATCAGTTTTTTACGAGAACGAGCACGAGAAACTTACTTGATGTAAAATGTATGTCTGGACGGCTGGTATGTTAACAAAGAGGTCATTTTCATGTTAACTTGAAGATGACCTAAGAAGGTTGAAACGTTGTTCTCTGCTTTATTGGTAAAAATGTTAGTACACATACCAGATATCCTGAGATACATCAATATTAGGAACTATCCGTAATAGTACGATATTGTGAAATAAACTGTAATCGAACCCAAACTTTTTAAATGGTTGAAGTTTTCCAGCAAGACTTTGTAGTTCCATGTAACCAAGTAGATTAACAATTAAGAAAAAAATTTCAAAAAAGGAAGTAAATATAGGGATGGCTAATATCAACCCTTCAGAAATAATGTTAACAAGACATCAAGGATGTTATTTACATTATCCCTACGTAATAGCACAAACACACAGTGTTGTAGAATGTTAATCGACAAAAATAGGATAAATTAAACTTAATTGTGATTGAATAGTTATATGTATTGCTATGTGTTAATCCTTGTCTGTGCTATTATGTAGAGATGGTCCAAATGCCATCCTTACTATCTTGTTAACATTACTGTTGAAAGATTGATATTATCCATCCTTTTATTTACTTTGTTTTTGTAACATTTTCCTTTTCTTGTTTTTAATTCAGTGGTTAAGTAGACATAAGAAGGTTGTATTTATAACCAAGATCTAAAGACAGTGATGTTTTAACTGTAATATTTATTGTTTATCTATTATTTGCTGGTAATTTATGTTTCACCCTCTACTTAAGCTTTTTAAAATAACACAAAATTACTGTAAAAAAAAACTAACATCAAGGGGTGATGATAACATAGTGTACATTAGAATTATAATTTCAAAAAAATTATTACAAGGTGTTATACTACTACGAAGAGCGGATACTCTGTTTGAACTACGTCACCTCAGTGAAGTTGGTTGACACCATTATTTTGTTTCTTCAGTTATCATGTAATAATAAAGAAATAGAAGAAATAATAACAAGGTTTTCAAACTATCTACTATGATACAGACATTCCTAGAACTTGTGACTCAGTCATTACATAGATATTGTTATAAAGGAGACACTGTGTGGTAGTGTAAAGTTCTGATGACCTGTTAAGCAGATATTTATAATCCGAGCGATACCAATATGACCACTGTAACCGCCTATCTGATACGTGTTATTAGTATACCATGAAAATCACATTTCTGTGTATTTTCAATGTACTTAGGTATATATTTAAAATAATTAATATTGTAACGGTAAGTTTCATCCTACTGAATGTAACATAAACCTGTTTGATTAACACAGACACACACGTATTCTTCTTAATTTTTCCTTTACATTGTCGCTAGCTCCCCGCTAGTACAGCGGTAAGTCTACGGATTTACAACTCTAAAATCAGGGGTTTGATTCCCCTCGATAGGCTCAGTAGATTGTCGCTAATTTCTTAGGTACACGAGTGCCATCTAGTTGTAATATAATAAACTATACGTAAGTACCAATTTATTAATACCTATTTAACCTTTCAGGTCCTGACACAGGACGATTAATATTCTGTAAATATAGCAGTTTTTTTTTTGTTTAGTCCTACCTTTAACAGCAAGTATCTAACAATTTGTTTTCCTGGTCATTGGGTTTACGCCGTCAAAGTTGCTGTTCAAACACTATTTAACTTAAATGTCCCTAACTTTGAGCTTATAAAATAAGAGGTCCATCTGAATGCAAAATAAATAAAACCGCTTTTCAGCATCGACTAAGATTTTATTTCAAGGACACATTTATATTTTAAAACAAGAAAACGTGTACGTGTCTCTCAATTGATAATAAGTTCACTTAAAAATGAAAGAAAATACGAGAAAGAGTATAATGTGAGAAAATATTCATAGTATTTCATCTAGAAAGATGCGTAATATAGAGTGGTTCTGTCAGTTGGTCTAATGGTACTGTGCCTTGAATTAAAAGGTTTTATGTATAGTGTTTTTGTCTGATAGTCTAAAATAAATTACCAATGTATCCTTGACCTTATATTACCGGAAATCCTATTAAACCCCTTTACTGTGACCTGCACCTTCCCCAAGTCCCTCTCCCAATTAGTAGTATTTTAATAATTCTTTAAATTGGGTTCTGGTTAATGAATAAATCTCTATTGTAATAAGAGATGGAAAAGTAATCGCAAAATATACAGTTTCTATTTGTAGATGTCAGCAAGATGGCGCCGAGAAAGAATGTAGTGTTTCGATTTCTTTAACACAAATCAAAAGAGGCACATACAATATATTAATAACCCGATTTTCATGGTTATATAGTTAGTGCCATTGGATTAAATTGGTCAAGTATTTGAAGCTACACATACAATACCTGCGTTTCCACTAAATGTTTATAAATTTTTTAAACACAGAGACTTTGAAAGTTTTGTTTCACGTTTCACATAAATTAGAAGAGTTATTTTTATTGCAAGAAAGTGAAAGACCTATTGGGTGCTTTTGGCGCCATCTAGAGCTATACAAATATAATATTAACTAACTTTTGTGTACAACAAAGAAATCTTTCTTCTTCACCATTATAAATGCTAGATCGATGATGGTATTAAAGGTTATCCTACTCTCTCTCTCTTTTGTATCATTTTATACACAACTCTTAACTTATTCGTATCACCGACAGAAATAAAGTAAATAAAACACGCGTCCTGTTAGCGAGCTAAAAATGATCTAAAGAATTTTATAAATGATATAATAGATCGCTCAATAGAGATCGCTTATTCTAAATAAGACAGGGATTTCTAAAGAGGACGCTGTGGAGTGTTAGGCTGTGTTGTTTTTTCTTAGTGCAAAGCTACACAATAGGCTGTCTGTATTTGTCTACCGTCGGGAATCAAACCTTGAATTTTGTGTTATAATTCTGTAAATTTACCGATCACCCACTAAGGAATAGAGTGCAAAGCTATCAAACTAACAGTCTGGGATTGCACAAGTAGGATGCATTTTATATCAGCTGATTGTTCACATTCCAATTAACCTATTTTGTAACAAGCCCGGTTACGTTTACTTTTAACAAACTTCAGGCATTATATTCGTAGTAAATTATAACCATGAATATTACTAACAACGTGACACGAGAATGTCAATTTCCACTATTAATAAACTGCCGTTTCTTAAGAAATGGGCTTATAAGCTTCATTTGAAATCAGTGAAGATATACATAGATACCGTATCACAACACTTCACTGTGAAGCCTTCTATTAGCCTTAATTATAAGATAGCGGCTTCAGAGAATCAGGTAGAGACAATATACAATATTTTATCTCAGCAAGAAATGGGTTATTTTAAATCGCAAAACTACCGACAAATGTGCGTAAATAAGTCAAGATTGTATAGTTTGTTACTGTTATCAAGAGAACTACATATTTCGAGACTATTGTTTTAATAATGGCTCGCCATCTGCCGAAGGCTTGGTTAAATATTTTGTGCAACAGAAAACAAACCCTATACATATTAATAATAATAATAATAATAAACACCAATAAAACGCATTTACACAAGAATTTGAGTAGTTAACAGTTTGACAGAATAAATTTACAGGCCGTTTCCTTTACAGTTTTGAAGTACTGCTTTGTTTTTGTGAGGTAAAACACGTTCAAAACACAAGAAAAAAAAGTTCATTATATGGGTTATGTCAAGGTTGGAACAATGAGGAAAATTTCTCTATTCACGTACAAACTGACAAACGGTGAAGACATAATACGTTGTAAAAGTTCTTCTAGAGCACCAAAGAAGAAACAGGAGGGATGTTTCATAGCTAAAGTCACGTGTTTTCTTATAGATCTCGGTTAAAACTTGCCATTTTTAATTAAATCAAAATACCACGTAGTTTGAAAAGAAAGAAAAAAGGACTTGCGGTTTCTCCAGTCTCAAGGTAAACTGAATGAATGTTATTAATACGTAACAATAATGTGATACTTTATGAACAGAATATTGCGAGTTCAACGAAAGGTAATTTACTTATACGTGGCCATTTTTGGAATAGATTAATATGGAATTATTACAATACATAATTTTGTTAAACTGAATGTAGAATTTTAGTCTGTTACGAATGTGATTCATTTGTTTCTAAATCTTAGGGTAGAATTTGATATAATTACTCCGAATGCACAACTTTATGAGTTTTTTGTTTCCTTCTGCAATTAAATAAAATCAATTTGTCATTGCAAGAAATGAGTCAAATGGAATCTTTATGTATTAAAGCTGTGTAGTCACAATGGTTGAGTCATTATTATGTAGAGAAAAGCAGTCTATGTGGTATGGAAGTCGTATGAACGAATTTTGATATTTACTGTCTTTATCCATACTTCATGGGGTCTACATGGTTAACTGTTTCTGTACTTCCTCAGGCCTACACGACTGACTGTATTTGTACTTTAGCATGTCCACATGGTTGACAGTATTTGTACTTCATCAGGCTTACATGATTGACTGTTTCTGTTCTTTAGCAGGTCTACATTATTATTGTACTTGTACTTTAGGAGGCCTGTATTTTTTACTCTATCTTGTTTGTTTGTTTGTTTTTGAATTTCGCGCAAAGCTACTCGAGGGCTATCTGCGCTTACTCTATCTCTATCTTACTTTAACAAGTATACACGATTAACTGTATCTCGTGGTTCGTGATGTGCCTGGACTTCAGTAAACATACACGACTAACTATCTTTACTTTAGCAGGCCTGTATTGTTTACTGTATCTGAACTTTAGCAGGCCTACGTGATTGACTTTTTACGTACTTCAAAAAAAGTGTCATGCGTCACCTATTCTGAGTGATTTGTTAAATGTAACTTTTTCTTAAATATCCTATAATAACGGTATAAAACCCAGAAGCAGTAATATAGTTATGAAGCTTAGTCCCACACCATCATGATTACCAGCTCAACACTCCCAGTCGTTCCTGTCTTGAGCAATTTGTCATAATTCTCTTGTGTTTACCCAGCAGACAGTAATCTTTCAGCTCAGCTGTGGTCTTGCTCTCTTCTTCGTTTCCCGATTTTTGTCAGCCACATAAACTCCTGCTGTGTTTTTATATAAGTTGTCACACGACACTCATGTCTGAGCCAATTTAATCGTTTTTCCTTGAGGCTGACGTAGTGGGTGGTTGTTCTGTCTTTCTATTATTTTGTCATTTGTGATATACCCAAAATTACCTTAACTATCTTTGACGGCCAGCTTAGAGCTTTCTAAATTCATCAAAGTCAGTGCCTAAGTTTTACATCCATAATCCATAATTGTCCATAATCCAACAGTTTGATATAGCCCCACTTTTGCCTGCAAATTGAATCACTTTTTTCTACAGATATTGTTAAGCCTTACAGCTACAGAGCTTGTTTTATCTATTTTTGTTTTAATCTCCTTGTTGCATTATACCTCAGGGATAAGAACACCTTCAGAATCTGTTATATTTGTTTTCCTCTTAACAGAATTCTGGTTTACCATATTTTATCTTTCATAATTTATATCTTGTCTGTATTAATAATGAAACCAGTTCTAACTGATTCTGCTTCAATTTTTTGTTTCTACAATGCCTGTCGAGTTTGAATCCAATGAAGCAGTCCACAAAGTCCAAGTCTTGTGAGTACTACTCATTTGTCCGTATCACTCCTTTCACAAGTTGGTTACGTGTTGCCATACATAATGTTGTCCGTTGCATCACCCAGTCGGTTGTAATGGTACATAACAATGGAGATACGATGTGGCCTTGCCTAAAACCTATGATAACTCTAAAACATTTCCTTACTCTGTTTAGAGCACTGTCAAAGGTATCTGCCATGCAAGAGATTTATCATTGATCTGTCTTGGTGTAAATATCTCTTCACTGCAACACCCTATCAGACCAAACATGCTCGCCCTTTCAGCCAAGGGGGCATTATAAAATGACGGTCAATCCCACTTTTCGTTGATAAAAGAGTAGCCGGAGAGTTGGCGGTGAGAGGTGATGACTAGTTGCCTCACCTCTAGTCTTACACTGTTAAATTAGGGGCGGCTTGCGCAGATAGCCCTCGTGTAGCTTTGCGCGAATCACAAAAACAGCAAACAAACACAGCAACACCACTGTTTTGATCTCAGAGTTATATGTATAGCTTCTTCCATCCGATTCAGTAAAATTCTTGACACCACTTTGGTAGAAACTGACAGTAAGCAATAATTTCTTCAGTTTAAACACCGGTTTAAGTTAACACCACTGGGGAGCGGAATGATGAATTCATTTCTCCAAACATTCGAAACTTGTTCTCCCATTCACAAGTTTCACTGTGTCGGTATTTGGGTATTGATGCATTCAAAACTTGTTTGTTTGTTTGTTTTTTTTTTAATTTCGCGCAAAACTACACGAGGGTTATCTGCGCTAGGCGTCCCTAATTCAGCAGTGTAAGGTTAGAGGGAAGGCAGCTAGTCATCATCACCCACTGCCAACTCTTGGGCTACTCTTTTACCAACGAATAGTGGTATTGACCGCCACTTTATAACGCCCACACGACTGAAAGGGCGGGCATGTTTGGTGCGACGGGAATTCGAACCCGCGACCCTCAGATTACATGTCGAGAGCCTTAACCACCTAGTCATGTCAGGCCTACACTTTGCTACAAAGCAAAAAATTAAGGATTTATGTCCCCTCGATTGGAGAACAGTAAGTCTACGGACTTACAACTAAAAATCCAGAGTTCCGTTTCCCTCTGTAGACACAACAGATAACCCTTATGGTGTTGATTTGAATAAAACAACAACAACCAAAGACAAATATACAAAACTTTCTTTCCCGTCTTTAACATCTGTATTTAGATGTTATCCTCCTCTGCTCATTTCCTGTTTACTTTTAATTTTTTAATGGTCTTTTAAAACTCTGCTTTATTATATAATAATAAATAACTGGATTCAATAATCCAGTTTCATATCGACGTCTAGTTAGCCCGTTGTATAACTTGGTGCTTAACTTCAAACAAATGCACAAAGAAGTCAAAAGATTTATTTGAACATTTGGATATTTCTTCATGTGTTTTGATAATACTGCTCGTGGAGTCTCACGTTGGTGATTTACCAGTCCGATCCTTTATAGGTTTGAATAGTGTTGTTTGAATTGCGTTTCTTCGACTGGTTTGCTCAATAGACATTTATTTCTATCGTTTTGAATCAGTTGCTTTACAATGTTAGTCCTTGTTCTCTTCCTGTAGGTTCACAGTACATTTAGGACCAGTTTTAAAATCTGTCTGCATATAGAGATATTTCAGATTCACTTATGTTCACTCTTTTTTTTTTATCTTTCAACGCAATACTTATCTTTAGCTTCATCTACGATGTAGCTACTAAAAGGAAGTGACCAGAGCCGGTACCTATATTCCTAAACACTCCCATATCATGTAATAAGAAAGCACACCTTCTTGAAATGCATATGTCCATGTGTGATTTTCAGATGAGATTTTAGATGTTGAAATATACAAGTCCTATCTTTAAGTTACTGTTTCTACACAGACTCAAAACATGTTCACCAATGTCTGTTCTTTCGATAAGAGGTGGCACTGATTAACGCTGTGATCTAAACTTATTTAAAGTATTTTAAGTGCTATGATAACGATAGCAACGATGCGTGAATATATCTCAATAAATGAAATTTGTTGTCGTTTTTTTAAGTGTAAACTAAGCAATGTACAGGAATCGAAATACAGATTTAAGCACAAATAAGCTATTGTGTAGCTTTGCGCTAAAACAACAATGAAGCATGAGAGAGAATTGTGTCGTGACAGTTTTGAGTCACCATATTGTTATTCTCTAAATTACAAAATAATTCACTAGTCTTCTAATGATGGTCCACATATGGAGTATCTCTACTTCTCTGAATTTAGCTTACTACTTCTTTTTTACCTTCGATAAGGGCTTTAGCTATGGATAGTGAATGACGTAGAGTATTAAATAAATGATTTTTTTATAGAAATATATATATATATATATATATATATATTCAGCTACTTTTTGTATGAATCAAAGATACTGATAATATCAAATTTATGTTGATTCAGACAATGCATATAAAACGAGAACTCGATATTCT